>NC_137130.1:27159291-27569291 GCF_949319135.1 Squalius cephalus
AAGGGAACTGAATGTCTTGTAAGTAGAATGCCCACTCTCACACACTCTCACACACACACACACTATCCTGCCTGTTTTTGAACAGTTAAACATAGTGCTGACCTACTTCTTAACAGCCAGTCAGTCTATTAAAACAAGTAGGTACTTTCCAGCAACAAGCCAAACTTGGCATTTTAGGACTTTTTTTAAAGCATTTTGTAAGGCACGAATGCCATGTTTTCGTTGTCAACATTATTAAATAATTATGTTAGTATGAAAAGTAGGCCAGTTTCTTGCTTGGCTGTACCCAACAATTTAAATAAAACAGCAATGTCATCATAATCTGTTAAATTGATACAACAAACATCTTATTATTAACATTTAAAAAAAAAAAAAGAAAAAAAAATATATACATATATAAATGCATTTTATGTGCAACACTGTTATTGCATGATTTCCTTCAATTAGAAAAAAGTAAAAAATGTATAACTGACAACCAAGAAGTAACATAATCTGGATTTGTTTTGTTGTTGTTGTTTTTGGTAACACTTTATTTTGATGAACATTCTGTTGACTATAAGTCACTTTGCAACTGCATGGCAACTAACTCTCTTTACAGTATTAGTAGACTGTCTGCTTAATATCTGCTAACTTTTTATTGTGATGCTCCTCCGACAGACATTCTACTGACTATAAGTAGTTTAGAACCTACATGTCAATAAATTCTGACCCTATAGTCTACTAATACTCTACAAACTCTCTAATGACAGTTAGTAGACATGTAGGTTCAGCGTTACTCATAGTCAACAGAATGTCTTAAAGGGACCATCAACATAAAGTGAAACCAATAAATCTAGCAACAAACCAATAAGTTAATTTATGCAGGCCTTTCTTATTGTCGTTACTCAATCTAGGATATGATTTATATTCATATATTACATTCATTTATATTATATTCATGGGGATATTTTGGGGATATTTAATTTTATCAATCAATAAATTCCACTAGAAACAAACCTTGTTGTATTATTTTAATTTAATACTGTGAAGCTGCTTTGATACCATCTGTACTGTGAAAAGCGCTATACAAATATACTTGATGTATTTATGTATATTTTTAGTTCATATAAATTCTATATACTTAATTTTATATCATTTGATTTTGAAATATTTTAAATTAATTAATTGCATATTACATTAGGGACAGTACTTTTATTTATTTTTTGTTAAGTAATTGATATGTTTACTGTTACATTGCTGTGTTTTGGTTCTGTTTTCCCTGGGCCTGTCTTCTAACCCTGTTTCTCAGTGCATCTAATTAGGTATCCCATTTACATATTGTCTCATTAATTAGCTCATTAGTTCCTCTTTTGGTGTAGTATTTATACTCCTTGTATTTCTGCAGTCTTTTTCCTGTCTTCGTTACGCATAACTGTTTCCCTGTGAGTTTTGTGAATTACCTTCGTCTTTGTGCACTACTTCTATATCACCTGTGACATTAACTCAACAATGACACATTATTTTGTTTATAAATTTATAAATTGTTGACATTAAAGACATTTGTAGTGTTACACTATTTGGAAATATTACTGTTTTTGCTGTTTTTAAATGCAGCATTGAGCAAAAGAGACTGTTTTTCAAAAGGATTAAATAATCATACTGACCCCAAACTTTTGGAAGGTTGAGTATGTCCTACTTAAAGTTAGGGAAACACTCCTCCAACAGACATTCTGACAATAAGTAACTTTGTAACTACATGTCAACTTATTCTACAAACCTGAACCCTAACACCTAACCCTAGCCTAACAGTCTATTACAGTCGACTAATACCAAGTTACTTAAAGTCAACAGAATATCTAAAGTTGGAGACATTGTATCCGAAGTTAGTTTCTAGAATCTATAGTTTTGTCTTCATTATAAAAGACTCTCCCTCATCTGCGCCATCATGTTTGAAATAACCACCAGATCTCTGAAGGCCAAAGTCAGATCTGTTAGGGATCAGACATTCCTCTTTCTCCAAAGCATGACCGAGGTCAGATCCCACCCGTCGTCATGCATGAGTAGCGTGATCTACGCACATGTGTATAAGTTGCTTTATCATTCTCATGTATATTTTAGCACTCAGAGATCCTGTGATGACTATCGCCCAGTTCAGACCACAGCTAGCTTATCTGGAGCCTGGATCAGCACAGCAGGGGAACTGCTTTGAAATGGGAATTTTGTTTTTCCTTCCCGGGTCAGTCTTGCATCCCAACAAACCCAAACATGACTTGAGCAGAAAAATAGCAAAAGCAGACAAGAGTGCAGATAAAACTCTTAATATAGATGTTTTTATAGATGTGAAAAATGTGAGTGCTTAAATGTCCTTGCTTTCAAAGACATTATCGTGAGATTTTGTGTTTGGCCTGTGATACTGTACATAAACCGTCTCTCTTCTGGTTTTGTCTAGGCATTGCTCTTAGAGCAAACAACCCATGAAAGCGTGAAAAATGAATCAGGCGTGAAAACACAAAGACACAACTTGTCCTCACCTTTACTTTTGTGCTGGGTTAAAGAGCAGTGCAATAGTGAGATATTTAACACCCTCAGTGTGAAAGGAGGCTGTTTTGTAAGCCTTAATGTAGTTTCTTTGGCTTTTAGAATTAATTTGCTAAAATTTTGGATGGAATGACTGATGATTGGTTTCAGGCTTGGACCGATTGTATATTAAACATGTATTTCTGAATGAGTTATGATTTTTAGGCTCTTTGAGGCAGAAAAATAAACATTGGACTGATTTATTTTCCATGAATGCATGGAAACAAATGATTAATCAATTGAAATGAACTGATTTGAATAGCTTATTTTGGTGGGTGTACGCCAGTTTCCATTTCTAACATTTGTTTTTCTTGAGTGCATTGTGTGTTCTCATAGATGTCCCAAAAAAATATGTGAGCTTTCCTAAATAAATACACATTAGGTCTAGTGTTCTGACAAATGTATCAAAATTAACTACGTTCAAGCTTATAACAAGAAAAAACTATCTGCCAATACGATAAGAAAAATAAACTTAACTCAAGGGGAATTCTGTTTATTCTTGAGTTGGTGACAGAGCTCTTGACATTGCTATCTTCTTGTCTTTCTGTGGGAGCGCGGTTTCGAGCGCACTCGAGTCATGCGCTCTGGCATGGTGTTTGGATCCCGGCTCTTCGGTCTAGTTTGGTTTCGGTTCTGTGTCAGGATTCGTACCTTCATAATCCGTGTGTTTGTCGTCTGTTGTGAGCGCATGGCTTGTCATGTAGCCTATGTTACAATACTTGTGTCATGTGCTCTCCTGTCTATTGTCTTAACCCTGCCCATCTTGTAACCTGATTATTGGTTCATTTGCCCCACCTGTCATTCCTCATTACCTGCCTTGTTTGCTCCCTATTTAGGAGCTGTTTACACAACACCATTTTCAACTAAAAATGCAAAACTTTTTATGCGTTTTGGCCGTTCGTTTACATGACAGTGTTTTGGGTGTCTGAAAACGCAATCTTTTGAAAATGGGTTTCAAAATGCTAGTTTTTGAAAACGGTCTCTGAGTAAACAACAAAAACACAAATCTCTGAAGACACTGACGTCATGCACATTACCCCGTGAGGTAAAAGGCGCCATTGATTTTATTTTTTCTCTAAACCACTAGATGGCGCAAAAACTTGCCGCAGCACTTTACAGAACATTCGCTTTCGCTTAGATTCTGATGAAGTAAAACATTCTAAAAAAAAACAAAGCTTAAAATGACTGAATAGCGGTGTAGGGTTCAGCTTATAATCACTTAATTTTGTTTCATTTTTCAGAAAACAACACTTAAGGTCTTATGTCATTTTGCCTCTCAAGTTAATGTATAGCCTACTGATTTATGAAAGTTTAGATATACTCGGAAAAAAAAAGTGATTTGCATTCCGCAAATCAGCCTGAATGGGTCGAACTGGTGGGTAAATGATGCTTCATGATCAAAAATCTGTCTGAACATCTGGAACAGACATTTATTTTAGACAACAGCAAAAAAAAAGAACAAATCAGCATGTGTACATGCTCTTCAGAGTCTGAAGTCATCTTGCATGTTATTGTAAAATCAAACAGATCTTCAAAAGATAAAGGTGAAGGAGGAGTGGAAAAGTACGCATTCAATTAAAATGTGCAGGGAGGGTGTTTTAGGAGGGAGCATTTAGAGGCCACTTTGAGGCTGCTCTCAGTATTTTAACTTAATGAGTACAGATAGCAAGAGCAGGGGAGTGTTACACAGTCAAAAATATTGTGAAATGAAGCCCCTAAATCCCTGAGGTACAAACAGTTTGGGTGGATTCTGACAGTTTGGCTTCCTTCCATGTGTATTTCAACAGTGAGAAGCCAACACAGTCTTTCTTTTACTTAAACAGTGTGGAAGACAGATGTAATGTGTAATGTATATAAGAACAAGAGAGAGAGAAACAGCATGTCTCATGTGTCATGCTGGCCTTTCTATTTGACAGGATACAGCAGTGGAAAGAAGGAAGACTAATACCAGCTATCCAGTCAAACTAACAGTTAGTGTATAAAATAATCCACGTCATATAGCCAGAGGTGTAAAGTCCAGGTTCAGAAAGTAAAAGTCCTCCTCAGTATTACCTGGATTTGCTAATTAACACAGTTTTTCAGCCAAGAGAACTAATTAGTGAAATCAGCTGGCTGAGTTCATCGGTGGGATAAACATATGGCAGGACTTTTACTTTCTGACCCCTGGACTTTACACCTCTGCATATAGCCTACATTATGTAACTTTTCTTGTTAATAGCAACTAGTGAATCTCAGATTTATAACCTGAGCCGAATGCAAGGTTACGTTCACACTGTCAGCTGACAACCGCATTAACAGGTGTGAGTCACGAAATGTCCCGTTCACACAGCAACTTACAGTAGTGGCTCGAATACTGTCTGTATGAACATGCAACGGGAGTCAAGCCCGTATTCGCTTACGTAATCATATAGTGGCAGTGACCAAAGTGAGATTAAAAAGATGGTGACGTCCATAAAAATGCAAAGTCTTATCACTTTTAACACGAGTCCAATCAAGCTTTGGGTTTATCCGTCAAATCTTCATTAACCAAGAGCAGCGTTTATATCTGGGTGGAGAGCGGAGTATTTGAGTCACACACAAAACTGATGGGAGCCGCTCCGGTGGAGAACAGTGACCCTCATATCTCAGTCATGAAAACCCACAACACACGGTATACACGCGTTTGTGCAGTGCAGAGCGAGCGGCTCTTTCACATTGTATGACGTGAAGGATAACAAGTTGTCCAGTCCGGTTCCGTTCAGGGCACATTTTCCGAGAAAGCGCTTGTGAGTCTTGAAAGTTTACGGGCGTGGGTTCGGTAATCGAATGCGCTTGTCACTCCTGTAAATAACTAAACTGTGTGTGAACTGTGTGAAGGACTCAAATACAGCACTGACAACCGTATTCTGCTGCTGTGTGAACATGGCCTAAGTCTGTAACTCTATATCACTAAAAAAGACAGCAAATTCTGTAAGATATTATTCACCAAGGCTTAATTGATTCTTTATGACAAGCTAATAAGTAAATATTGTGATTTATATTGTTAATTAAATCATGCCTTGACAAACTTTCAAGCATTTCAACATAACCTCTGCATATTGCCTGTTAAAAGCTACATTTCATTTTAGGTTTGGAAGTCTACAACAGCATAATCATGACCATTAAAGATACATCTGGAATGAGCCTGAACTTCTGAAACAAGTGGTTTTCAACAAGGGGGCCTCAGCAAACTTCCAGGGGTCCCAATAAGTCTTTAAGTCGAAAATGCTAAAACACACACACACAAAAGATGTAGGTATAACATTAAACCAATAGCATATTAGGCGTCATATATTGACGCTTTTGACATTTCATCTACATCGAACGCACATGGCACCCTTTAGCGTCAATATGAGACGCAACCCCGGTCTAACCCTAACCCTACCCCAGACCTAAACCTGCCCATAACTGAACAAAGCTCTGTGCGTGTCATATTGACGCTAAAGGGTGCCATGTGCGTTCGATGTAGATGAAATTTCAAAAGCGTCAGTATATGACGCCCTAGGATGAGAATGCATTGCAATACCAGAGGTATGAGCTTATAAAAGAAGGCCTTTGAACATTTTCTTGAATTAAGGAAGACTGAGTGAGAACTACTGCCCTAAACCAATTCCATCAAAATGAAAATATGTAATCTGTGGTTCAAGCATGCATTATAAAAAGCAACATAACAAAAAGGCTTTTTTTTTTTTTTTTTTAGTTTATGACCATTGTAAAATTACTATCAGTTAGACCCCCAAGTGCTACACCAGAAAATGTCAAGATAAATTTACATAGTTTAATTTAAAGAAGTACTATGTAATGTGCTAATGTTAAAGGAAATGTTCATCCAAAAATGACAGTTCTAATATTTTATCATCCTCATGTCATGATCAAATGTCACTAACTAAAACAAAAACCATAAAAAAAATAAACGTTCTCGTTGCTTGAAAGAAGATAAATGTTAAATGAAATAACATAAGAATTTCACTAAAATGAACTAAAACTAATAAATAAAAAATTATGAGGAAAAAATGTTTTAACTTGAACTTGAACTATTCCTTTAAAAATAATTTCTCCTCTCTCAGTTCAGTGTGTAAAGACAGCTATAATTAAGCTGATTTGTAGGTTGATTTTAAAGGGATAGTTCACCCAAAAAAGAAAATTCTGTCAGTAATTACTCACCCTCATGTTGTTCCAACCCCGTAAGACTTTCGTTCATCTTCGGAACACAAATTAAGATATTTTTGATGAAATCTGAGAGTTGTCTAACTCCTCCATAGGCTTCTAAGGGACTGAAACTTGCTGGCCCAGAAAATGTATTAAAGACATCGTTAATATAGTCCAAGTGACTCCAGTGGCTCGATCTTAAGTTTATAAAGCGACGAGAATACTTTTTGTGCGCAAAAACAAACAAAAATAACGACTTTATTCCACTTTTCATTTCCTTCTCTCTGGGCCTCGGGTCTTTTCACGTAGTGTAATAGCGTAGCGCGTCTGTGTTGCACGTCACCACGTATCACACATGACCAGCGTCGGCCAATAGTGAGCCTACGTGGTGACGGGGTTGGAACAACATGAGGGTGAGTAATTACTGACAGAATTTTCATTTTTGTGTGAACTATCCCTTTAACATTGCTGTGTTTGTGGCTCGATGTGAGTCTGTATATGCAACACATTCTCATACCTAAGGCGTCACTTTTTGTCACTTTCAACCATGCTTCAATATCTGACGCTCAAAGCACCCTTTAGCGTCCATATGTGACGCTTCGGTTATGGGTAGGTTTAGGCGTCATGTAACTGACGCTTTCGGAAGCGTCAATATCTGACGCTCAAAGCACCCTTTAGCGTCAATATGTGACGCTTCGGTTGGGTAGGTTTAGGTCTGTGGTAGGGTTATGCGTCTCATATGGACGCTAAAGGGTGCTTTGAGCGTCAGATATTGAAGCATGGTTGAAAGTGACGCCTTGGGTATGAGAACGGGTTGGTATATTTCCTGCAGTTTAAACATGTAAGGGCGCTTTCTTGAAGATTGCCTGATTACTTTGGTGACTTGTCGGGCGGGACGTTTATCTAAAGAGAATCAGAGTATTGTTGTTTGTGTTTTCTAAAACAACAACAACTAAAACAAAAGCTTTCCTGTTGGTGCCCTGCCAACTGCAACATTCCATCTTTCTCGCTTCTCATATCTGTAAAGCTTAAGGGCGCTTCCCTCCTTTACAGATAGAGAGAAACACAGCAAGAAATGTGTTAACCCATTGTATGTTCAATACTTTGATATTTGCAAACAGATTTGAGAATGCCCGCTCTTTATCTCTCACACACCATAAAAGAAAATCAGGCTTGCTGCATGACATTCCTGTCAACAGACCTCTGATTACAGTTGCCATATGGAGGCCGTTAAGATAGTGTTACCACATTAAACAGGGCTCTGCTAAAGATGTCATTAGCGTGGAAAAGCTAAGTGCAACATTTTAGATTTAAGGTGGAAACTGAGGCTGTGAAACACTAAAACTGCCCATAAAAGTAACAGTCAGAGTTTAGAGTGTGAGAAACTAGGCCATGCTCCTAATATGGAGAAGCAGGACTGAAGTGACCATGAAGCATGACCGTTATGTGAAGTGAATTGGGCTGGAATGACGTTTCATCACCTTTGATTTAATGAAGAACAAATTCATATGTCTTTGTTCCAGTCAAGTTTTTGATTGATTCAGTTACATATAGCTTCGTTCTTGCAAAAAGTAGCTCGTGTTAAAAACCTAATGAAATGGCTTGATGAGTAGTTTTTCACTAATATTCCAAAAATGTTTTTAAGGATACATCAGGCTTTTATGGTTCATATTGTATGAGGAGCTCATATTCGATGAGGAAAAAACACCTAATTTTTTTTTCAGAGGCCCAAACCGAGCAAAAATATGCACATTGGTGCAGTTGCTGATAACTTGAAGCTTGTAATGTTAATCAATGAGATCAGTATAGCAGACTATTAACATAAAATGCATATAAATATAAGCTTAGATATTTACTTATATAATGTCTTAAAAATATTATATTTTAATGCTTTTCTTCTTATTATTTATTTTATTTTAATGCTTTCTATATTTTTTTTTTTTTTTGTAGGGCAAAACCTATGATGCAATGCAATACAATCATCATTGAGAGATGAACAAATGAATGTTCCTTAAAGGAACACTCCACCCATTTGCATTAAGCTTTGCAATGTTAGAAACCCAGTCATACTATTGAATGGTTGTGCAACATTTTCTCATTTTCCCCTGAGACGAGAGAAATCTGTATTTACCTCTTTACACTTCCTCCTACAATGACGCAAAAATCGTCATTTTGCGTCATTGTAGGAGGAAGTGTAAGAGGAGGGGATTTCTGTTAAGACTACAAGCACTAGTTCCCACCGTTTCAAACCCGCCCATAGGGGGTTGGACCTAATGCGCTAACAGACCTATCACAGATCAGTGCGAGTGCGTTTGATTTCAACGGCAGAAACCTGCACAAAACATGGACGAAGAAAGCTGAGTAGTAGGGGTTACCATACACTTTTTCCCGGACATGTCCGGCCGTCGAGATCGTCCAAAATGTCCGGGATTCGGCGTTTGCTTTCTGCAGTCGCCATTCATTGTTTACATGCTCACCTTTTGTTTCAATCTAACTGAATTCATTCCGATTGGTGAATCTGAATGTAGTGTTTACATGAGCGCTAAACAAGTGATCGTTTGATGTGCGTTTTAACATTGCTAAGAAAATTCCCGCACCTCCGTGAGATGCAAGACCGGTGCGTCTCACAGGTCTCGCTCATCAGTAATCACGCCACCGGCCTCGCACCGTTCTCCCACGCCCCTCAGCCTTGTCCTGCTCGCCACAGTAAACATGATGAATGGCGACTGTAGAATGCAAAAGCCGAATCACGGACATTTTGGGCGATCTCGAAATCCCGGGCAAACTCGTCACGGAGACTCACTAGTAGCCTAGCCTTGTTGTTTTCAACTGCGCTCTCTTACCGGTAGGCGTGGCTTGGGAGTGGCCTCGTAGGGCAGCGAAGCAAGTGCATTCTGGGAGTTGTTGTCTTTCATCCACATAAGCCAAAAATACATTTTCTGGCTGTTCTCAGTCTAGAAAGCTCCAAATTCAAAAATAATTTCACATTTCTTCTACATAAATGCCCTATTTTAAATACACATTCATCTTTCCAGAGGTGGAGTGTTCCTTTAAAAGCCTGACATTTTAACACGATTTTCAAGTAAATCTAAGTTGTTGCTTTTGTCCAGTACATATTTATTTTATATATAGTCATTACTTTAGCAGATTATAAACAACAGATTTTTCATGAAAGTTTTGATCATGTTGATAATTTAGAAGGCCTTGTAAATTTGTGTATCAAATATGCACAGTAGGCTTTATAGGGTTAAACAGCTTGCATTAAAAATGTTCTAAGGATGCTTCCACTGCTTCCAATTGTAACATCCGATATTAACACAAAGCATTGTTTCCCTGACCAATCCTGATTCATTGCAGTAGCATATTTGTCTCAGTACTTGACAAAAGACTCTTATCTGGATCCTCTACTGCAGCCAAGAGGACCGCCAGTGAGGAAAAGGTCTCTACATCAAGGAGAATAGAAGGAAATCTGGTGATTCAGCGTTTGGGATCATCCCATTTTTAGATGAAATCACTACTCCACATTTTCGGCATTGTTATAATCATCTGTGCACATCTGTCCTGTGATCCGCTCTTTCCAGCAGGGTGGTCAGAAAGGGCTTTTCACACAGCTGCCTACGTAAAACATGCACATAGCCATTCAATGTCCCATTGTTTTCACATGTACACATTGACACGCCATTGAAAGCATCTGAGGCCATAGGCTAAGCATTCCTTCATCAGACTATCCACATGCATTGTCCTACACACGCCTGGAATCCCCCTGAGGAGACTGGAAATGACCTCATCAGTCAACAGTGACAGAATGTCCCATTGTATGTTGGGCACATGGTTTATACTGGACTAATGCATTAATCATACAACTTTATCTTCTACATACTTAAAATTAAACAACAATAAAATTGTTGTCAGCCATGATCAGACATGAAAACTATATATATATATATATATATATATATATATATATATACATAGCCTACATTGACATTTACACGCAAGATGCAGTGTGTTTTTCTTAAAATAATTTTAACAATGTTAAGCTGGATGTCACATTGTTTATTTGTCAGAGCTGTTGAAAGCAGATATTTACACCAGAGTACATTCAGCATGCTGCTGTTTTTCAAATAAAACCCAAATAATTCACATATAAGACAACAGACACACAAGTATCGTGGATGAATCCCGTGCATTTAGTATGCAGATGTTCACTCTAACAGCAGATAAATAATTATGGAGCCAAAAGAACATGACAGGCACTGAATTGCCAACGGCAAGATTTAAACTTTTCAAATGACAAAAATTCATCATTCAAAAAAGATGTTAAAATCGTGACATCACAGCTTGTGGGCGGGGCCCCTAGCCTGGCAAGCCAGACCTACATCAAGATGTTAGGTCTGGCAACTCACCATAGACACGGCTCAATCCGAGGGGCGGGATAAACGGCTGTCTTTCAAATTCCCTCTGCACGCAATAGGACAGCGCTGCAACCAACCAGAGCGTTTTCCCAACAGCGGAGCTAGTTGATAGATTCAACTTTTGCCATATCTGGCCG
The DNA here is from genome assembly GCF_949319135.1 of Squalius cephalus. Classification (NCBI taxonomy): domain Eukaryota; kingdom Metazoa; phylum Chordata; class Actinopteri; order Cypriniformes; family Leuciscidae; genus Squalius; species Squalius cephalus. Next base: position 27,170,567 of record NC_137130.1, read on the forward strand.
GCAAAACTACGAACACATCTTCCTTTTTTAAGAATGACTTAAGTGCCGTTCTATGCTCTTTTCTCAAAGAAAAACCTAACTCCAAGTCCTCCAGAGTCGCGGCCAAAGCCGATTCAAAAGACTGTTCTCCAGCAGCCGTCATTCTTTGTTTTCAAGTAGCAGGGAACCGTCGCAACTCTGTCGTCATTATGTTAAGCCCGCCCCGCCTACTCTATACACGACGTGATTGGCCTGACCCAATTTAGGTTTTTGCAGCTCGAAAGTCAATGGAGAGTTGCTAGACTGCCCTGGCTGCAAAATACATTTTGCTGCCGCTAGGGTGCGTCTAGATTTCTAGGCTACGGGGCCCCATCTTATTTTTTACTATTGTGTGCCACTGCCTTTTGTGTTTTTTGGGCACACAAATATGCTGCATGTAAGCATATACGCCGTAATGAAAACATCAGGAATTCATGGCAACAACAAAAACATTCACTTTTTAACATACTCCAGATGTTCTGTAGTAGTAAGCATTTTGGCTCGCTCAGTGCTCAGTGGAATTAAAAACACACTTTAATTGCTGGAAGCCAGAGGGCTGACAAAAACTGTAATTATATCAGTTCACCTTTCTACACTTCTTTGCTTTTCACAGTAAGTTTTCACATGACCCTGATCAGATCAATGGGCATTATGTTTTCTGTCAGGACTCTTAGGGTTGAATTGCGTGAACATGTCTGAATATTAAATATTAAACCAGCACATCACAACTTTGGTGTCGTGCAGCAGAGCATGACTCCATATGAACTCAGTGTTGTGTGAGCATCATTTATAATTATATTTATTTATGATTAAAGTATTTATAAAAATGTTGAATTAGCTTTTATTTTTAGCTTTTCATTTTTCACTTTAACTTTAGTTTAGTTTTAGTTCAATTTAAGTTTAGATTTAATTTATTTTTATTTTAGTTTCACTAATTTAATACTTGATTTAATATTTTATTTCAGTTAGCTGCCAATGCAACATTTCTAATTTTCATTTAAGTTTTTCAATATTTTTATTTGATTTTATTTCAAATAATACAAATTATTTTTAATAGTTTTAGTTAACAATAACAACACTGACTTCATATTTTATATGCAAATTAGAATGTAGCCATCCGAAAAGAGAAAATCAGAGAGAGTCAGAAGTCTTAACGCTGAATGCTTAAAAAGGACAAGAGCTACATCCACCAGCATTGCCAAAATGACGACATATAACTCTCGGTGGACCATGTCATGTCTCCATTAGGACACAATCCAAAACTCTAAAAAGTGACAAGAGTGCAAAGGCTGTCAACAGCTGCCGCTATGTTCAAAAGGAACCAATAAAAGAGAGGAATAGACTGTCTCTCATAGCATTCTTGCATGTCTGAGTATTTATGCGGGAGATAAAACATCTTGCTTATTAACATAAAATCAGCAACACATTCCATCTCATAGCCCAGCACATTTTCTGAAGAACACATTCTGTGAAGGTTTCCTTTAAAAGTATGACATTCAAATCCAGAATATTCCATTCCAGCCTGACTAGTTTTTCAGCTGTCGCATGACCTCTAAGGGGAAACATCCAGCCTGGGATCTATTTATCCAACGTCTACAGGTTAACCTGTCAGTACACTGACCCTTAACCACGTCCTGTGCACCTCCAATGTTGACTCTCTTCAGCGGTGTGGATTTATGTGTTTTTGAGATTTGGGCTCTGTACATAGCTGAAAGTGCTCCAGATGCAAAGGCTGTTCTATGCATCACATGTATCCTATATGTTATGCCAATCACATAATACATTGTGATTATAATATAATATAATATAATATAATATAATATAATATAATATAATATAATATAATATAATATAATATAATATAATATAATATAATATAATATAATATAATTCAGTTCATTCTATACTAAAACACATCCACATCCTAATAAACACATTAGGGACTACAGATGAAAAATAGCCTTCTGGCTAACTCTGGCATATTGACAGAAATGTTTATTAATATGCACTGTCCCGGTAATAAATAATTAAATAAATCCACAAAACAAATAAATAATCACTTGCAACTGCGACTTTTTTTCTCACTGACGTGATAAAGATGCTATTCTCTAACAAGCATTAAAATACATAGTACACACATATTTTAAATGAGTTTTATTTATTATATATTTTATTATATATTTATTTAATTCATTAAATATAGAGAATAGAGAATGGAGCCAATGTCATGGCATCGATTCCCAGAACGCACAAGCCATAAAGATGTGTAATATAGCGGCATTGTAAGTTGCTTAATGTAAAATATGTAAATGCAATACATTGTGAAAGACGAATATGTACCAATGAGGAACATAGGGCTACTATAAAGTGTTCAGAAGGCACTAGTATTGCTGAACATAGATAACTCTCTCTCTCACACAGCCTCTTCTCATCTCATTCTACTGTTTGTAGGAGGCCAACCAGACCCACAAAAAGGAAGGAACTCCCACACTAATGCTTCAGCTATGGAGGGGTTTCCCTGCCTTAAGAGGATGGATATTGCTTTTTCCTTCTGTCCACAACTTATTAAACAAAGACTAATAGCAATCTGTCAAAAGCACGGCTACATCATGCTCACGAAGGCAGTGTCAAGCTTTTACCAAAACCACAAGCACAATGAGCCAGTGAAGCATGCCAGACACATAAACATAGTTCAATCAGCTGAACAGTAGAAATGAAGTCTTTCACACTTGGTTCGATTACCTGGTCTGAACCCGAGTTTAAATGTCCCCCCCTCCCCCTGCTTGTTTTGTACACCTGTTGCTTTGTAATGACGACGCAGCTGTGAAATGTATAGCCCTTTTGTGCTGGAGAAACAAGCGTGAAGCCATCTTTAGAATTTTGTGTTTGAACTTTGTTTTGCTGTAGCTCTGTATATTTCTATGGCATAGCTGTCGAATTAGCTGGTGAAGTGGATTTACTTATTGTAGAAATAATGAAAGTCTTTGATAATGTTTAAGCAGATGTCACAACAAAATGTCAGTAGAGCGGGAAGATTTTAAAATGAGAGGTTCATTCATAATTCTGTAAGATCTTACCGTCATGCTGTGCAAACACGAGCCAGACGACAGAACACAACCTGTGCAGTGCTAAGAGGAGGGGCTACATAAGGTCTATAGCATTGCTCACCTCACTTTTATAGCCTATTTTGGTTTTTGAACCTTTGGTTTTATCAAATCATACATCATCAATAGTGGTTCACTTTCACGGTTTAGTACGATTGCGCTCATATCAGCAGCGAACTGTACCGGAGTTCACATGAACCATAACCCAGACCATCCTTTTAAGGCGGATTCGGGTACTGCAAGTTCGGAAAACAGCGTTCATATCATCCAAACCAACCAATCTAATTCGGGTGCGCATTGTGAAAGCGCCCTAAGACAAATCCATAACCCACATTATTACATCAGCTATGCAAGATGCAAATAGAGATATGTCTGTTTGCATGCAAATACTGTAGGGACTGAAAAAAACGACAGTCCAAAAAAAAGAGAGATTTACATAAAGGTTTATAGATTCAAATTACAGGGTTAGTGTTTGATTTGTATTGAAATATGAGATGGGTTCCAAAAGAATGTGTTTGTTTGAACTGGATTGCAGACCTTTTAAAAGCAATTATAGTGTTTATTTTAGATGCTACTCTGATAAAACCTCTCAAAGATCAGCAAAAGGTTACAGTACTCACCCTCATGCCATTCCAAACCTGTATGAATTTCTTGTAGCGAACATTAAATCTTCTAAGTATATTTAAAAAAACTGTACTTGCAGATCATATATTATTAAGTATCAAATCAAAGAATGCTTAAAAGTTTGTGAAGTATTGATGCAATATGATCATTATAAAGTGGATCATTATATTCCCCTCATATCTATTACTCCATAATGTTGCATCTCAATCAAGCATTCAAGATACTGCATTAATGGTGTGTAATGAGAGAGCTAGTAAATGTGGGATTAAATTTGAGTCATGCTTACGGTATTCCCTGTTCTGTTAATCATCTGGCCCTGTGTATTTAAGCCCTCTGCTTCTTCAGTTTAGTGTTCTAAGTTTAGCGTTCCACGTTAACATTTGTGGTTCTTGTGTAGTGTTATAACTCTTAATTAAAGTATATTTGCATCGTTCATTCTGCGTCATGCGTCATCCTGCATGCAACCCTGACAGAGATACTGTCTGTGTCATAAACATCAATAGATAAACTAGATATGACCCTGTGTTTATAATGAAACTGCATGCATATATATATGAGAATTCCTGCTAATGCAATAATCTAAGGCACATGGACGTTTGGAGGTACTCCATATTCTGCTACGATTCAAAGAGAGGGTGGTAAACTTAATCTGATTTATTGTACAAAATATTTTCCTTGTTCTTGTGGGAAAGTGCAAGTCTCTGAGAAAATTCACAGTTAGATCCCAATAGAACAAGAGCACAGGTCAGACTCTAAAAACAGGAGTAAATGCCTGAAACGTGAGAAGAGAGAAAGGTAATGGACAGAGAGCACAAAGCTAAGAAAAGACAAGCATTCAGAGGCAGTCCTCTGTGTTTAATCTGGATGTAATAAACCTTGTAAAGCTGCTCAAAAATAGAGTTGTGGTCCTAAACAGGGGTGAGAAGATTTTGCAGGGCATAGCTGTTTTCTTCACTGAAAATGAAAGGCATCTAAAGGACAGAAGATAGGCCTAGGAGAATGGCTGTTTTATGGATAATATTATAGTGCTTTCAGTCTGCTAAAAATAAGTAATTACAATTAGTCTCATATTTTGTTTCAAGTTAATGTAAGGTAATGTATAAAAAAAAAATCTATACATTCTACATTCCGTTCTCAAACAACATCAAAACATGCAGGAAATAAAAAAAAAAAAAAAAAATGCAGATCATTTTTCTCACAATCTATGGACATAATCTAACATGAGTCTGTGGTTCGGAAAAGTGTTTGGCATTTGCTTTCGGGCCTCAAGAGAATAAATGCAGATGAAAGGTAAGGAAATACTTTCTGTTGGTTTTCATGATCACAGTGGCGATACAAAGAGTCAAGGCGATTAAACATTGTGTAACTGGTTCTACTCGACCTGCTCCAAGCGGGATTTGAACCGGCTTTGATGCTGCACTTGAGGCCAGGGGAGTGAGGTTTACACATACAGCTCTTACTAGCTTGCTTCCGTTACTATTGCAATGCCTATATACGCAAACATGACAAATGTATGCGCCCCTGTATTACAGTAACTCAAAAATATCTGCATCTGAATAATTCAGGAATCACCCAGAGGGAAGAAAAATAACATTCTCTCCAAAGGTAAAGCACAAGAGTGAACTAAAGTCAAGAATATCATGACTTCCTTAGTCAAATGCCATGTCTTTCCCTCAGATCATGTGTAAGCTAACAATGACCCTACCTTTTTTTTAGACAGGAAATCTCCACAATTGATGTCCTGAACAGACCAGGAAGGACTGGGATGGAACATCAGGTCATTACATTTTTGGAACAGACACAGTTGCTCTGCTCTATATTTAGGGCTGGATGTCACACGGGCTTCAGGTTTAATAATTAAAATAACATCTGTGTCTCGTTTCAGTCTGATACGTGTCCAACTGGTTAAACAAAAATCCAGCTTCTGTGTTTAGAAGGTTTCTTCCTCCACATCCTCAGAGGTGAAAAACAGAGTGGGTGTCGGAGGTCACCCACGGCTTATTTACTGCAGATTAAAAGAAAATGTAAAAGAAAATGACAAATAAAACTAAAGCTGGATGGAACAGTGGGAGGTCAGACAATGTAGTTTCATTTTAACAAGAGGATTTTTATCAGACACATACAAAGTAATAGTCCACTCCTCCATTGGTAGGGTCAACTGTTAACTTGGGAGTTTCAGCCTCCTCATTATGCACTGAGATTCCAGAGCTTGGCTGATTTGGCATATGCTGGGTCAGTTACATGAGATTTATTTATTTTTTCATTTAAATTTTTTAGATTTTTTAACAAAACCTATAGTTATTCAAAAATGAAAACTTTAAACATGTAGGTAGGGAATTTTCTATCACACACACACACACACACACACACACACACACACACACACACACACACGATGTGTTTTCATGTTGTATGGGGACTTTCCATAGACATAAAGATTGTTATACTGTACAAACTGTATATTCTATCCACTCAAATTAACCCTACCCCTAAATCTACCCATCACAGAAAAATGTCTGCAGTTTTACATTTTCAAACATCATCACTTAGTATGATTTATAAGCTGTTTCCCTCATGGGGACCAACAAATTTCCCCACAAAGACAAGGATTTCGGATATAGCCATCTTTGTGGGGACATTTTGTCCCCATTATGTAAGGTTTAGCTTTTAGGCTCTCCATAGACATAATGATTTGTATACTGTGCAAAGCAAGTACACACACACACACACACACACACACACACACTTTAGGGACACCTCAACTGCTCATTAACGCAAATATCTAATCAGCCAATTAGTACTGCCTGGTCTGATGAGTCTCAGTTTCTGCTGCGACATTCAGATGGTAGGGTCAGAATTTGGCATAAACAACATGAAAGCATGGATCCATCCTGCCTTGTATCAACAGTTCAGGCTAGTGGTGGTGGTGTAATGGTGTGGGGGATGTTTTATTGCCACACTTTGGGCCCCTTAATACCAGCTGAGCATCATTTAAACACCACAGCCTACCTGAGTATTGTTATAATGTTCTGATACTTCCAATGGGATACAATGAATTCACTATACTCAAATAGCCATTCACCAGATCTCAATCCAATAAGGCACCTTTGGGATGTGGTGGAACGAGAGATTCACATCATGGATATGCAGCCGACAAATCTGCAGCAACAACTTGATTTTATCATGACAATATGGACCAAAATCTCTGAGGAATGTTTCCAGCACCAACTCTCTACTAGCAAGGTGTACCTAATAAAGTGGCCAGTGATTGTGTGTAAGATAATAATTAATATAATAATAATTATGAGATGTTCACTCAAATGTATTCAAGGTGCAAGGAAAATGCAGGGAAATAAATTAGGAAAATATATTTGCTGTAAATGATACCTAAAATTGTGAGGCTAGTTGAGCAGAGGTTTGATATTTCACTTTTCTAAGCAACAAAAATTATGTGTTCACCTTATGGGTGATAAAATGAGCCCAAATGCTTACATTGAGAAATATACCTAGGATCCCAAATATCATAGAGAATTGTTGGTGGGCTCTTTTGACCTGAGTCAGTAAGAAGCCAACTAGCAATGTACAAATCAAGTGCATAACTTGCGTTCATGAGAAAATGATGGTCTTGCCACATGGATCACGTCCCCAAGTTGCATGTGCTAAACCATCAACACTGTAAACAAACTCTCCATGATGCAAAACAAGGGGTGGAGCGGCCAATTACAACAATCAAGACCAGATCTAACAGGGAAAGCAAAGACCCGGAGAGAGAAGAACCTTCTTCTGTTTATTTGTCCTGATGATTATCGTTTTGCACCATCCATGTTTATCTGTTGCTCTCTCTTCCTTGAATCATGCTGGAATAGCAGGCGCTGTGCTTTGTCAGCAGTGATTTTAGATCAGATACAGAGAGATTACGAATGATCTCACATCAAATAAAATCTCATCTGAAATCCCATTCCCACACACAGAAACATGACAATGTACAAAAGGGTTGCTGCTTAAAACCCAAAAAAATTACACCCACAGGTCCTGAGTTCATGTGCATGCAGTACGGACCCCAATGCGAAATGTGCATGAACTCGCCCCTACTGGTCCATCGAACAATAGAGCGATCAAACAGCATTTGAAACACTGCATTCAGAGCACTGGACAGAGAGGCTGTCACTAACAATAGCTATCTGTTCTCCAAAAAATTGCGCAGAAGCCTGTGAGGCCTACTTGTAAATGCTCTCCGGATAAATCGAAGCGAGGTTAGAGATTTTTCCGAACCATCTGTGTCTTCTGTTTCTTGGAATCACGTGAATTTTGAGTTATTTTAGTCATGAACTCAATGTGAGTGTTCAGTGTTGGTCTTACTGCCTGCAGCTTGTTCATCTGATCTTTAACATTGATGACAACATGACATTCTTCCTAATAAAGTCCACAGACGCCTCCTTGTGTGATGCTCTCTGCAAACACTCCTGTGGCAGAGCTGGCATGGATTTTGGGCTAATTTGGTTCACGTGGCACTGTGAAAGGCCAAAATAGCATGCTGGGATCTAACTCATGGTTCTCTAACAACAGTCTGTGCTTATGTATGTCTGCAAGAAAGTGCATGTTTTATGTCATGGCAAAAACATCAGGTTAAAGATGCAAACCAGAGGCAAAACTGGAGCAATCAATTAATATAAGTTGCCACCAATAGCTTATCTGACAGTAGGTCACTGCAAACATTATTTAATTAAATAGTATTTTTTTTTATATCATTTGCATCTATATTTTTAAATTGAAAATGACTGTTTACATGTACAACTGGGTGTAAAATCTGAGACCAGTAGTGAAAATATCAACACCGGCTCATTGGAAAAATGTACCTCTAGAGGCAGTAAAACACCTAAAACAGCTATTATTCCGTTTCTCACAAAATTATGATTATAGCAGGGGCAGATTATAGATTAATATAGACTTATTTTCACACAGTTCCTTACACAATACTATGTTATATGACCTCAAAACACTTTTACACTTGATTACCAAAACCAACATAATTAAACTTTGCCAGATCGTGCTTAACTGATCGCGCTTTTAACACCACTCCCTGGACATTTCTCTTTGAAAGTGTCACGAAATGTGCAAGAAGCAAAGCAATGTAATTTTGCAGATATGTCACCATAGGCGTGTTTTTCCAATGAGCCTGGTTTGAAAAATGCTTATAATTGCATTTTTGTAATTTAATTAAAAAAAAAACAATCACAATACAATTATATTCTAATCATTAAAATTTACGTGAAAAGAATCCCTTTAAATCTGACCTGATTTCTGGTAGGGTCTGGCCAGACAGCTGCATTGTGACTTTGTGAAGCATAAAATGTTTTAAATGGCCAGTCAATGTGTTAGAGGGTCTGGAAATATGCTGTAAAGGCCTATAGTGTGTCAAATATCAATGACAAATGTAACAAACTGTCGACCCCTATATTTTCCAATGCTTTATGACCTGGAGTAAAGATCGTGCTGACCAGTCCAAACATTTTACTGAATGTACTGATATCCACTAAGTCAGCTGCATAAACAAACCACAGAGAACAACACAAACTCCTTCCAATTTTGATGCTTAGGAGACATGGTGAGAAACAGAAGGACCAATCTTTCAAAGAGAGGCCACCAGGTCAGACAGAAGAAAACTGCACTTCTGTTTGGACCTGAGACAAATTTTGGCTTGGTCTTTTTTTTTTTCTGCCCAAGAGTTTTATGATTATGATTATGATACGCTTTTCACAAAATGTGATAATACCACAATATAAATTATTCATTTATTTGTTGTTTGTCTGTTTGTTTAAAACAACCTTCCCTTACAGTTTTTTTTTTTTTTTTTTTTTGTGGGTCTGGTCATGTCTTGTTGTGCCCAAGTGAATCCTCACAGCTACTGGTGTCCCTTACTAAAAAATACAAATAATAACAATGCAAGATGCCCCTGTTTATAATATTAACACAAGCATCTTCTCTGAGTCATCTTCCATCCCACTTTGATTGACAGGGCAGATGGCTGTCTCATGCATTATGGGCCAGTAGGGCTGGCTAAGTCCCAGTTACCGAGACCAAATGATCCGCTATGGGTATTGCCCAGGCTCAGTTCCACATTCCCGCAGAGAAAGCCTGGGATCTGGGACTCCCTGTGTGCTATGGCTGTTCCCCCTTATCCCAGTATAAAACAATCAATACCTCAGACAATGTGAAATAGACTAGTGATTAACTACAGCAAAAGGGAACAAAGATACTGTGAGTGCACAGATTCAATGAAAGGTTTCAGATATCCCCAAAAAAGGTATGTTCCAATCACCTGGTAGTATTTACACATCTTGGGAGTGGTTACTAATTGTGTATGAATGCAAAAGCAATGCCATGATTATGACCAGTTAACATTTCTTGGGAATTGAACCCATGACCTTGGCGTTGCTGTTTAACTGTTTTAGCTGTAGGAAAACTGTTGCCCTTGTCTTGTTCTGATCATGGGCCAGCAACAAAGTTTATCAGTAATGAAGTTTATTTATCCATTAAGCCATAACACATTTGTATATGCCTTCCTCTCTGTGCAGTATTAGTACATAAACTACTGAGATAATCTAGGCTTGATATAATGACAAAACTTGCTACACTGTAGGCAGCAAATCAATAGGTTAAGGGCATAAGAACAGTTTCCCCAGACCACCCAGATATATACACTCACATCCCGTTAAAAAGCCTTTTACAAAGCTGTGTGTGTGTGTGTGTGTGTGTGTGTGTGTGTGTGTGTGTGTGTGTGTGTGTGTGTGTGTGTGTGTGTGTGTGTGTGTGTGTGTGTGTGTGTGTGTGTGTGTGTGTGTGTGTGGACATGTTTTTCTACACCGGTGGGGACTTAAACCTGAATGCACACAGACTCATGGGGACTCGTGTCACCGTGGGGACCTAAATTGAGGTCCCCATGGGTACAAAAGCTTATAAATCATACAGAATTAGTTTTTTTGAAAATGTAAAAATGCAGAATGTCTCCTGTGATGGGTAGGTTTAGGGATAGGGGCAGTGTAAGGGGATAGAATATACAGTTTGTACAGTATAAAAACCATTACGTCTATGGAGAGTCCTCACAAAGATAGTGCACCAGACATGTGTGTGTGTGTGTGTGTGTGTGTGTGTGTGTGTGTGTGTGTGTGTGTGTGTGTGTGTGTGTGTGTGTGTGTGTGTGTGTGTGTGTGTGCGGTTGGATTGCAGAAGTATAACATTTCACTTTATACTTCACTGTCATAAAATGATGTTCAGCAGTAATAAAGCATTTTATCTTTCAAACAACACATTACTACTCAACTTTTACTAAACAATGATTATCATAATCACAAATTGCTTTCACCAGTCCACCTCTGTGGTTGCCTATTTTAGTCAAGTAAAGCAGGGTGGTCACCAAGCAATAGTTCATGAAGGGCAATGTCGTCGCCAGATGAAGGTTGTCACAGGCCCTATCCCAAAGGTCTCAGTTAAAGGGGGGGCCCATCAGGGGTTATTCTGTCCCAGGCCCTGTGAACTTTAGCAATGGCCATAAGGGTCAGGGTTGTTCAGTTTAGCTTGGGGTGTTTAGTCAAAGAGAAAAATGCTTAAGATGATGCATATTAGTATCAGTCAGTCTGAATTGTGTTTTGAATTTCAGTGCCATTTCTAAACTGTCAGTTCGTTAGTTCGCCTGCCCGTTCAGCCTTAAAGGTTAATAGTAAACTAACTTGGCTTGCTGTCCTTGGAGGAGGCTCGACCCGAGGCTCAGCTTGAGCTCAGAGTTAAGCCCTAAAGCAGATCTAAAATGCAACTTGTACTTCAGTAAACAAAACAAAAGAGAGAAATGAGACAATGAGTGAATAGAACTGAGGGTTTGATATACTAACAAAGGCTCAAAACGAGGAACAGTTGTGTGAAATCAAGAAAACAATGAGTAACCATGACAACCAATGATAAACGTGCTAGACACCATTGCTGTGTCCGGAATTGAATACTTCCCTACAATATAGTATGCGAAAAACAGTTCGCCAACTCAGTTCGTTCGGAGTAGTATGTCCGAATACATAATATTCAAAAAACAGTAGGCAAAAAGTAACCGCATGACCTACTACTTCCGCTGAAGAGATCATTTGATGGACACTTTACTTTCCCATGAGGCCACGGGAGAGGATTTATGAATGGCTGTGAAACAACGCAACTGACGGTGGTAGGTCATGTGACAGTAATAACATAGTGAATGTAGAACATCTGGATTTCATACATATTACCGATATTCATACTATATAGAACATACTTTTTTAACCGTCGCGAAGTAAGTTCAAATTCAAATGTAGTATCTACTCAGATAGTACGCGATTTCAGACACACCACATGACAACAGAAAGGAAACCCAGGAAATAATGAAGACAAATTAAAAATTAAAACTCCACAGAATCTGGATTTCAGTTATTTTGTTTAGAAAGTTCCCACAACTTTTGAGCAAACATTTTCCATGACTTTACTATTTCTAACTTTTACAATCATTACATAGCCCTTAAACATGACATGCTTAACACAAGTTAAAGCTACACTGTGTGATATTTTCCCCCATCTAGCGAATATTACCCAGTGAATATTAGTTTCTGTTCCTTTCAATTTCGAGGGCGTTTTAACTCCTACGGTGGCCGTATTATTCCAAGATTAACATGGCTTCCAGTTCGACTTCGTCCAGTTGTGCCTTTAAAACTATCACCTGTGATCCGTTGCAGCACATTTTTATGTTACAAGGTAAACAATACTTTTTCACCATTGACGCGAGGAAAAGTAACGCAAGTTATACTAGAGGTCGTCCTGGTGTTATGCACAACCATGCTATGGTTAGACAAGCAACTATAAAACTTCGAATTTACACAAATAGGCTGGATTACCTGTCGAGAAGAAAGCAGGCAACTTCAGCGTCCGTTTTAAAATCTTTGCTCCTCATGAGCTCTTTCCATCTGGGAAAAGTTACTCCAGTATTGACTTTGGTCTTGCTGATTTGCCTGTCGCGTTGACGTTTTAATTCTCTCTTTCGCTTCCTTGGCGACTCTGCTACATGTCCTCGAAAATAGGCGTGATCCTCCATCAGCAATCTTTCAAATCGAGTGTAAAGCGCGAAAGGCGAAGCTTGAATTTACAGGTATGTCCCTCTTTGGCTAATGTAGTTTCAAGATGATTTGAACCCCTCACCCGTATGTACTTTCAATGGCAGATTATAAACTTACGAGAATACTTTATTACTTGAAAGAAGTAAATATACATTAATGAGCACATATATTTTTGAAAGAACTAAGTGCTTTTTGCTAAGAATCAACTAAAAAAATTACACAGTGTAGCTTTAAGAATTTGTTCTCTAGTTTTAGTTAAATCGTGGCCATGATTTACCTAAACAAGGGAATGAAGAAATAAGTTGTGGCCACGTTTGAACTAAAATAAGAGAACAAGTGAAAAAAAAAAAAAAATGTGGGAAAGTTGTGGGAAAGAATTCTTAATTATTGGCCGCAGTATTTATTGTTTTTCCCCTCATGTCGTGTAGGGATCAATACATTTATTATTAGATTTTAGCTTCTTTTTTTTCACAAAATCAGTTTCTGGAGCTGACCATTTCTTTTGATCCCAAATTATGATGTGGGAACCCTGTCTTTAGGTGCAATTCTACAAACATTCAACAAACATTTTGTTCACAGTTCAGCCAACAATTTACGTGTATATCAAATACTGAGTACCCTATAAAAATGCTTTTATTGGGGCTGCTTGGCTAAAAAACGGAGCACATGTAAGTGCTTTATGAGACTACGTGTTGTTTTCTATAAAGATGAAAACAAATAAAACATGAGAATGAAATGTCCAGGGCAAGGGGAAAGGAACAGTGATTCAAGAAGGTAAACAGTTGCAACTGTTGCTTCCTCTGCACTGGCATTCCATCCACCCTCTCTCGGGAGATGCTGGAACAGTCCGATCAGGCGTAGGCGGAACAGTGTGTAAGCCTAGAGATGTCCGTCATGTTTTTCCCCCCAATTGGACCTCATCCATGCTCCGTCTCCCCACTCACTCTTTCTCACACCCATCACCACATTTGCGTTTTCCAAGAATTAGACAGACAACCCACCTACATGACTCTTGCCAGTCTCGAGGGGAAGAGCAGGCCTGAGAGATATAACTCACTTGAGGAATTTCTTTCACTATCAGAGGGTGTGATAAGACAGATTACAGCACACGAACTTAACTACATAAAGCACATAAATATTGTATGTGTATTTAAAAACACCAACATTTACATAGTATGGCTTTCAAGGCCTAAATATACTTCATTTTCCATGTTCTGCTTTAAGTACAGTTGAGCATGCAAGACTTTCAAAGTATACTTCATTGACCGTGAGCACAGGTTTACACATTCAATAAGTGAGCACTTCCAAGTAATGCATACAAACTGCAAAGTTCTAAAGCACGAAGATGCTGTGGGCAAAAACAAACAAACAAAAAAATAAAAAATGCAGTGACTTCCAATACCGCCGCTATACCAGATATAATATTGTTTACAGCTGCTCATGAAGCCTTGGAGCTGAAACAGGACTATGGTTAGGGGGGTTATATATTTCAACATTCTGTCTAAGCGGTAGACCAATCACAACAGCCCTGGCCATCTGACCAATCAGAGCAGACTGTGCTTTAAAGAGACAGGAACTAAAACAGAACATTTCAGGCAGATGGTAAAAAGAGGTGCTGCAGCAATGCACACTATGACAACAAATAATGTGGGGTTTTTTTTATCTTTAAATCAAGTATTGTATTCTAGAAATAAAACTTGTAAATGAGCATAATAGGGGCCCTTTAATATTTACAATCTTTCTCTTCAGTGAAAATTTCCAAAAATATTGATGACTTATCCTGAGTAAAAATCCATCACACCTGAACATTAGAGGTCATTTATATCATTTTTAGGGAAATGCATTTACGTGGTCAAGTGCAAATGAAATTCATACCCAATCGGACAACTGTCTCACTAGACCAATGAAGTGACTAGGCTGATAAAATGAAGTGTAAATAGGTCCTCTATCTTTCAGGGTGTGTCGGGTACATACTGTTGTTTTGGCAAGACTGAGTTCGCTCAGAGATTGCACTGCTATCAGTTAAGTTTACCGAATTCACTTTCATTTACTTTGGCCGTTTCTTCACTGCATTCAAGTGGAGAATCTAATCTGTAATGCCATCCTAATTAAGTGTGTTAACTCCAGGAAGTGAGGACTAATCTGATATGAACTGAATACACGTGAGACCACTTTGACCTTATGAGAATCACAATTGATAAACAAGCTTGGAAAAACATAGTGTTCAACTGAAACTCATCCGGACCAGCCTTCCATTAATGTACAAATAGAAAAGGAAGAAGATTTTCTGAATAAATAAACTGCCAATGTAGACTAATTATGCCACTGAAACAGACAGATACACATAGATAATATAAGCAAACATTTGTTTATTAGGGATATTCTTCACCCTTTGTATTTGTAAGAATAAGCCTAGGGAAACAATTCCAAACACACATCTTTAGTCATCATGAACATATTTTTTTAAAACAAATATTTAGACTCCCAAGAAGAATAACAAAAATGTCTGGTGAACCACACATACCACTAATGCTGCAAGGAATAGGGTGGATTTTGTAATACACAATAGTTATTTTCCACCCATTTCACCTAAACATTTATTTAAATTGATTGAGCTCAGGATGTCTTCGCCTTATAGGGCTCCCATTACTAACTTTTCAGTTCTATGTGATAACTGGATAAGTATGTATATTAGGGATTGCACTCACCAAATACATACTAATTTAAAATCAGGGTAGGTAGGTTTTTTCTAAAAAAACTTTTTCCCAAATTTTTTGTTTAAACTGTCTTTATATACCAATGAATAATTAAAATGTAAGTACTCTGAAAAGGAGAGTATAAAAATCGAGTGTCTGTAGTCCTCTCAGGGCTGCAATAAACACAGCTACTTATTTCCATTCGGAACGAATGAAATGATTGGCTGGGCGACTGTCACTCTCCCTCGCTACCATGGCTACCACCCCTGCTGCTACAGGAGCTGCCCACATGCGCGCTCCCGTTTGACCCGAGGAGAGGAAGAGGCACGGAGAGAGGCATGTAAGCTAGGAAGAATCACAATTATGGCAGAGAAAGAGCAGTCAAAATTCCCAGTACCTGCATATACAGTCAGCGAAGGCAAACAAGGCAAAAAAAAGGAAGACAGTATTCGAAAAGGCTATGACCAAAAAGTCTTTGGATAAAGCAAGAAGTCAGACGAGAGTCAATATCGGCCAACAGTGCTTTCATCGTGGATGCTCTTACATGCAAAAGACCTTATATGTTATGAATCTTACACGAAATTCACCTTCATCACAGTGTAACTGATTGTAATGGGAAAACGTGTATCAATGCAACCTGTTTTTAGCTTTGCCTTATGTTACTAGCTCGTTACCGAATCAAACTCAATATATTTGAAACTTTACCAGTATCGATATGCTAGCTTGATAGTGAGTACTAACAGCCATGTTAGTTGTTTATATTCATAATGATAAAGTTAGGTATTTTATTACATGTGATTCTGACATGATGTCACTTCATGCACTGCGCTCCTCTCCTCTCGGCGCTGACAAACGCGTCCTCCAAGCTGAGCGGCCGGCATTGCGCATTCTTGTGTTTTGGGGGCGTGGCTTTGGAAGGAGCCCAGAAGGGAGGGGGTGGGAGTGAATGGAATAAGTAGCTGTGTTTATTGCAGCCCTGAGAGGACTACAGACACTCGATTTTTATACTCTCTTTTTCAGAGTACTTACATTTTAATTATGTATTGGTATATAAAGACAGTTTAAACTAATTTGGGAAAAAGTTTTTTAGAAAAAACCTACCTACCCTGCCTTTAACTAGAAAAAGTGACAAGAAAAAAAAAATATGTCATGATTTTTTCTACAGATGAGAACACTGCCTCCCAAAACAAGCCAACAACAACAAATGGTTACACCTTTTGGTGTTTGTCACACACAATACAAAGCAAAACATTATTGTTCTCAGAGCTATTGTTGTTGTAGTTGTTTAAACAGTGTTAACAAACCTGACTTTTATACCACTCACAAATGGCATCAATTACAATCCAAGGCTGAGGTGACAGAGAGAGGCAGCTGTGGGAGGCATATGATAGGTATTCCACTAAAAGTGCTGAGAGATTACAGATTCACACACTTTCAATGTAAATGCATGCCAGAGAACAAAAATACACAGTTCAGAACAGCACACATAATTAGGTGATAATGTAGGCTATGACGGCCATTAACCCTGTCAGGATGATCAGGACCCCAACAAACAGTGGAGAGATATGGTTGATATTCACATTTATGATTTAAAACAAAAAATACATCCAGAGTACAATACATGTGTTGCTAGTGTCATGCTTTACAGTTTGAGATATAGAAGACACTGTACATCTAAAATATATGAAACCAGCACAGCTATGTAAGAAATCTATTGCCAAGGACAATGATCAGTCATAAAGTTTCTTAATTATAAAGTTTTAATATGAAAAAAAAAAAAAATCAATTGTAATTCCGAATTGCAGAGTTGTGGAATATATGGAAAATGTTGATTATACATCTTATTTACTATAGCTATGTGACATACCAGTTTAAATCAAATTAATGCTTGTAGTAATGTGATAATCCATCAACCAATTCCATTGGAATAGAACTGTAAGGCATGCTCTGCTATGTTGGGGCATTGTATGGCTGTGTTTTGAAATCAATAGAGTTATTCTTCATACAGATATACTTCTACAAATATATCTGCAGTATCAAGGGGCAGTTTATTCATCCAGCAGATGTGCCCTTATATGGATTCAGAAATATGACAAAATCACCAGATGTAACTGCTTTGTGAATTTATCTCATCATTGTCAAGACACAATCAATCATCCTGCCTGGTCTTATCACCCAGACACCTGTCATTTCCCGAATCATTGCCCTGAACGTGCGTCCCACTGGAGCCCCGCCCCCAGCCACACCCCCAATAAAAACACATGTCCAGCTAGATCTCTCAGATTACTGCATCTAGATCCTTATGCAACTAACATGCAGGAGAAAGCATAAGTTGCATACTTTATCTTGGGTAAACATTTGGAAGTCATTTAAATGTCATACTGATTTCTCAGATGAGTTGCGAAAACAAATGGAAAACAAAGTCCAGAAGTTTACAAAAGTTTGTTTTAACTGTAGCAGTGTGCACAAGTGTACAACACATTGAAAGAGAACCCAAGTTTGTCTGTGGTTTCCCACATAGCCAAAGAAAAAGGTAGACTCAACATGGATTTCAAATGAAGACATAGTCTCACATTTACTTTCTTTGTGTATAGTAGAACAATGAAATAACTGTCAGAAACATATCAAATGCAGGAGTTGGTGTTGTACATTAATGTCTTATTGAATATTTATTCCATTCTATTGCACAATGCATATTGCTGAATATTTTTTTGTTTACTTTTTATATTATTGGAGCCCTATATTTTATAGTATTTTTCGTTTCCTGACATTGGTTTGATTTGTTTTGGCATTATTTTGTGTTAAACAATCATGCCAATGAAGTACTTTGAAATTTAGGTACGGGGGACTGAGGGATGGGGGACTATTGTTAAAACATTTGTCGTGCTATATGAATATACATTATGCATTTTATCAAACTGGACTGGCATAATTAGTTTGGTTACTTACAGCATCAGAACATGCATAGCTATAATCATTCTGCAATAAGTAATCTCGATTTGGTGTGCTATTTATGGACAGTTTTGTCGTTAAATACAGTTATATCCCATCCTTTAACTTTGTCAAATGGAAATTTTCGCATTTGAAAACTAAAGTGGAACTTGAGCGCAAGCAAGTCGCGCGCAAGTTACACGCACTTCTCTGTGCGCGCGACTTAAGCCTCACGAGCGTATATGGCACTCCTTATGGCCAAACCGACGACATTACTAATAAACAAACATTTAAGTTAGCATAAGTTTGTTTTCTAGTTGGACTTACCTTAGCTGTGCTCTTGTCTATGCTCAAAGAGACCGTGAGAAGAAAAACAGTGACACATGGAAGCCGCATCTTCACACCTATGAATAATGTCCAAAAGGACACGCTGATGACGGATTCTTCTCCGTTTCACGCAATTCTTGCCTCTCTTCTACCCGAGCCTGAACTATACGTTTGTCTTCATCTTTGCCCGAAACGTTATGTGGCTTTTGTTAAAAAGTAATGTCTTGAAGAAGAGCCCACACCCCCTGTCACGACCACCCATCAATACGCACCAACACAACCCTGTTTAGAACAACTATCATTCGCATATCAGCATTGTAAGAGGAAGTTTAAGTCTGGGAGAACAGAAATTCCCTTAAAACAGCTTTGGAAAGGTGGATTTTAGGTGAGATAACTAACTTTCCGAAAGCGCGAACGCATCAGGATTGAGCGCATGCGAGATCTGAGGTAAACTTGCCGTTACTTCACATTCAATAATGCACAAAAATAGCTTACTCTTAAACATATTCAGCTTAAATGTGTTTTGTTGTCATTAAAAGTGATCAAATAATAACAAAACCAAGTGTTTGAAGTTATTTTACACATTTAGTACAAAATGGTAGTTTTTGGAACATGTTCTTGGTTTCTAGTTCGTCTAATATGCTTATTAGTTGGTCGATTATATATCGACCTTGAGCTATGTTTGTAGCTATTTCATGATTGTAAGCTAATGACAGATTGGGCCAGCTAGAAAGCAGTTGCCATGTTCCAAAACACAACTACCGGCTAAAGCTGTATCTTTCAACAAGGAACATGAGATCTAAGATACCAGTACATTTAATGTGTTATATATGCACACAATATGCTTAAAATAGTGAGAACTAACTTCAGTCCATCTGTAACGTTCAGATCATTGAGTATGCAGTAACAGGACACTGGCATTGAGCAGAAGGAGAGATTTAATCTGTTTTCAGGCTCGCATGGAGGGTGAGAACCATCTACAGCATTGGAACACATTAAGGTAAGGTCTGTTGTTTTGTGTTTTAGAAACATCTGTTTTCCCTTTGCACATTTATTAATTCACGTTTTTCTCATATTGCAGGTGTTTTCTGTTGTGCCTTGCAGTCCTTGTCCTTACAACAGAGGTCAACGCAGTAAGTGTGCTTTTAATTTTACTATATTGAGTGGACAAGATCAAGTGCAGATTGTGGTGTAGGGTTTGTGGTGCAATATGCTTAGCTGAGTCCCTCAGATGAGTGGGAGTGTCCTTGTTTGGATTTCAATTTCCTCATGTGCAATTCGCAAATGTTAAACCGTTTATAGACCCTTGCAGTGTGCATGTTCCTTTAATTGAAAGCATGTTTTTTAAAAGCCACTTTTACCCATTTTTCCCATTCCTTATAAGGCTGAAATGTGACCATTTCACATCAGTCCCACATCAATTAGGTGTGGTTGTTAGTGGTAATATAACTAACTGGTATCCCATAGTGAGAGATTAGACACTGGTCTGAAGTTAATGAGGAAAATGTGTTCAGAGTCTGTGAGTGATTATGTTTTAATACTCACAAACTGACACTTGATGGTAAATCGCTCGTAAAAATTTGTACGAATTGGTCATGAGATAGTGTTGGTGTGATCATACTGTATATATCTGCTTATTTACATTTTTGTCTCTTATTGCTGGTGTTAATTTGAAAAACTATTTAAGATGAACAATGCTGCCTTAGGGTGAACTTGACTTTCTAGAATCTCCATAATGTTCCAGTGCAACTTTCCAAGAAAACAGGGTTGTCAACGCAAGGTCCTTAATGTTTATTTTTTAGCAGTTCAGTATTTATTTTCTGAATATTTGTCTTAATAAAAAGTTGCAATGAAACGGAATTAGCAACAGATTTAAAGTTGCGATGAAAAGGAAGTAACAACAAATTTAAAGTTGTGATGAAACGAAAGTAGAAAGAATTAAAGTTGTGATGAAACGGAAGTAGAAACATTTAAAGTTGGAATGAAATGGAAGTAGCAACAGATTTAAAGTTGCGATGAAAAGGAAGT
Organism: Squalius cephalus; assembly: GCF_949319135.1. Classification (NCBI taxonomy): domain Eukaryota; kingdom Metazoa; phylum Chordata; class Actinopteri; order Cypriniformes; family Leuciscidae; genus Squalius; species Squalius cephalus. The sequence goes on from NC_137130.1 coordinate 27,191,420, forward strand.
AACAACACATTTAAAGTTGCGATGAAACGGAAGTAGAAAGATTTAAAGTTGCGATGAAACGGAAGTAGAAACAGATTTAAAGTTGCGATGAAACGGAAGTAGAAACATTTAAAGATGCGATGAAACGGAAGTAGCAACAGATTTAAAGTTGCGATGAAACGGAAGTAGCAACAGATTTAAAGTTGCGATGAAACGGAAGTAGCAACAGATTTAAAGTTGCGATGAAACGGAAGTAGCCTAGCAACAGATTTAAAGTTGCGATGAAAAAGAAGTAGTAACAGATTTAAAGTTGCGATGAAACGGAAGTAGCAACAGATTTAAAGTTGCGATGAAAAGGAAGTAGCAACAGATTTAAAGTTGTGATGAAAAGGAAGAATCCAAGATTAATGGATTATTGAAATAGAAAAAAAGAAAATAGGACAGGATTTTGTTCCATGCATCGGTTGTTGCTTGGATTTTAAAATGGATGGACAGATTAATTGTTCACAGCAAGATCTATAACAAACATTTAGAAAATAAATAGAGTGAATGTTTTTTTTCATGCAGAGTTTAACTTTGTGTCGTTATTGCAATGAAGGGTTATTCTGCATGAAATTGACATTTAAATTAAGTGGCTTAGATGAGTGGTGTATTATTTCGCTGTCATCATGCCTAGGTTATTCAGTAAGTTATCATCATAATTGTTGTTATTGTGGCGGGGTAGTGGAAGGGCATAAGTCACACAAGTTACACTTATGGACAAAATAGAGCAAAATAAAAAGCAGACTACGCCACCCCGTCACATGAACGGGGAAATTTCATAAGACACCCAGGTTTGCTACCACAGAGGACAAGAGACGTGGATCTGAATACAAAATACTTTTCTTTTCACAACAATAATTATTTTAAATATAAAAAAAAAACTGTTGACTCAGGGGCAAGAGTTTACGCCACTTCGGTGTGCACCAGACCAAAAATAAAGACAAAACAAACACTTTCAGGCTGTGGCTTACCAGTAGGGCAGCTAGCTGGGCAGTGAGTATCCTAAGACCACACCACTCACCAAATTCTACTCCACACAAACACTCACTCTCACTCTCGCTAAGTGAAGGAAACACAGATGCCAACGGCAAAACACTCGGTGAAGGAAACACCACCACCAAAAGGGCAAGGACAGCTAGCTTCCCTACACCGGGGGCCTTCAGCTCCTGAAAGATACAAAAAAAGACAATATATTTCATAATTAGCCGCAACCACATGTATCAACAAGTTATAGTAGAACAAGTTCAAACTATAAAGGCGGTCAACACTTGACAAATTACTGGCCACAGAAGTTGAACAGGCTGGTGTGACCCAAGGAGTTTACATCAAATAGCCATTGAAGCCCAAACATTGGAGCAGCCAACTGCTATAAACAAAAATAGAATACAACACATCAAATCGACGTTGTCTAGGGAGCATTTGCCCCGCAGTCCACAGAGACCATTTACCATTGGACAACATTCTCTGCATGTGTTATGATGAGTGTGTGAACTCCTCTTACAGATTGAGGATGATTTCAACATGAAAACATATTTCTTTTCCTGATCTTCATGCTGATGTGTTTCTGGCCACGCACATCACCAGCAGCAAACACAGCAAGTTCAAAAGAGCTGATCGTTTGCCAGCCGCCTGTAAAAGCTCCTTCAGCTGTAACCTCATTCTTTTAGCTCTAGATCTAGCTGTGGTATGCACCTTGGCACCTTGTTTTTTGAAGAAGACATTGCATACCGTGTAAGGCGGTTTTATAATAGCATCTCAAATCTACACTGACGTGGCTGGAACATGTCAATTCCTACTTTTCAGTTACATGTTATATTGAAAAGTCAAGTTTACAGTCGTTCAGTCATTGCATGTTCTACTTTAGTTTGCTCTTAATAGTTTCAATTTGGTCCATTCCAAGGTTGTGTGCTGATACAAATGTTCATTTTGAACAGTAGCCTAAGTGCTGATATGGCAATTTGCCCCTAAAGAGATCTCTATGTGCAGTCAGTGGAAGGTTTTCTTTCAGAAAAAAAAAAATCTATTTTCACTCTTTTCACAAGTTTTACATGGCACAACTATGGGAATATAGAAAGCAGCAACAAAACCTTTGGAAGAAAGTATAAAAGTATATGCTTTTGCTCATTTGACTTGTCAACATTTATATATTTAAGTGTTTATATGGTAAACATGTATAACGTTTTGCATTATCCAAAGGCCCTTTTGGTTTATGAGAGGTCAGTCAGTTTTGCACAGGATCCTGTGGTGTGTCAAGAACTCCCTACTAAAAGGAATCAATATCAAGTATGTTTTTTCTTCTTCAGTTAAACTGATTTCCCTGAATAGAAGAAGAATAAACCTCCTTGTCTAAAGCTTTATCAGATTTTGTGCCTCCTTGATCAAAAACTTGTGACAGCAGTAGGCTGAGGCTCTGCATTATACTGGGACAAGGAGTGTAGTGATTTCAGGTTTCAGGCCAAGCTAATTTTAGACAGGCAATGATCCGGCCTACAGGGCATGGTCAATGTAGGTGGCTCACTTAGACAGTAAAGACTGTTTGGTGCATGATGAAGAACATTAGAGATTAGAGAACCTAAATATAACATGGTCATACCCATATACATTTAGTCTCTGATTTTGAGCCTTTTTGCAATCCAAGACCAAATACACAATTTTTATCCAAAAGTGACCGGCCAGCTGGTAAATACTGTAGGTGCAGGTACAAATGGGACTGGTTGTACATTAATATATTGATATACCAATGCTCAGGCCTGTCTTTTGAAAGGTAGTTTAAACTATGTCACTACATTTAATACACTTAAGTATGTTTTATGGCTATATAGTGTTGTCATGGAGATTCAGCACTTTATTTCACAACTTTGGTCTGATGAAAATGCTTCAGATAGTGTTATAGTCAATACCACCCAAACTGAGACCAAGTCAAGACCGAGACCAGTGTGTGTTGATACTAAGACAAGACCAAGACCAGACCAGCACTCCTTAAATCCATCTACAAATCCAACTAAACATAATTTACTGCCTGAGAAATGTATTATATTTAATCAATAATACAATAAGACACTATAAAGAGATGTTACCAATTTTCTTATTTATATCTCATGTTATAATATAAAAATCAAGATCTCATACAAGTACTTTTTTTGCAATCATATCTTGAATTTTGTAGGCATTTTTGTATTAATTTTGGTGACATTATTTGACCCAACCCCTCATTGATTTCTGAACCGGTACAACATTAAATCAAATTAGAAATAAGTTATTGATTGTATTTGAAGCAGGAAGATTTAAATTCAATCACAGTAATATTGTTAACAAATAAATCAGGCAATGCACCGGCAATTCAGTGATATCCCTGCAGTTGTGGTCTTGACTGGTCTTGACATAAAGTAGCTCTTTTCCACAAGGGGTCCTTTTCCCAAAAGCATCGTTAGCCAACTATGGTCGCAAGTTCCGTCGTTATCAGCATTGTTCAACGAGTCTGTGTTTCCCGAAGCCATCGTTCTAACGAACATTCGCAAACAACATCGCAAAGTTGTGTGGTTGGAACAACAGCTCTCGACCTGTGGTTAGAAGCATAGTTTCTTGTTTGTATGGCATGTGGACTTAATAAATCCTTATCTTGAGCAAAATAAGCAAGCTGACATTCAGTGCAATCTGTATCTTTTATTTAGAATATTTACAAATGTCATTTTACGTCTTTAGTTTGTCAAGAGATTTAAAGCACCGTTTTTGAAGAGTGCGCATGTGCGAACGTGCTCTACCACGTAAGAACGAGCCTATGATTGAATCTGGAAATAAAGCAAAATGAGAGAAAAATTTGAAATAGTCATCAGATGCCATGTTCGTAATTTATAGCAAAACATCTAGCATTAATTAGATCTCAAACAGATTCATTAAAGAAAGTTATTGCTCCACCACGTGCATGACATCATTAACCAACGTGGTTAAACGACCAATTTGCGACAGTACGGTTTCGGGAAACAGTCGTGACTAGCTAGTTGATTTCTTCAATGATGCATCATACTATGGTAGTGAACCAGCGTGTTACACCGTTGTACGGGAAACGCACCCCAGAATAGTTCACGTTCTGGAGCCAGAGCCTGTTCTCGGCCAGGTGAACTTGAGCCTGGCCTCATGTTTCCACAGACTTAACGAACAAACAATGACGTAAAGCTGCTACGTGTTGTTTGCCTGACTATAAACAGTCTAAAATCAAACTGTGCGTATCCTGGTGTCTGGCAGGCAGTGCAGCCCTTTTCAGAGTACCGGTTCTACCCCCGAGACAAGAACGAGTACAAATGCAGTCAAGACTGAGACAAGACCATAATGGTCTTGACACCAAGACCACTCTTGAGAACTACAACACTAGCTTGAGGAATAACATTTTGGGATGGGATGTAAAAATTTGAGAAAGAGAGACATTTGCATTGTCAGGAAGCACATTTTGTTTGATGTATATGTGGGATTTATTTTACGATATTATCTTTATCCTTTGGGGTTGATTACTGCCTCTTGTTGCTTGACAAAAAGTGAAAAAGTTGGTACGTAAAAATGTCCCATTTGCAACAGCAATAACTGCATTAAAAATACTGTATTTATGAACTGCATGCTATTCATCAACATCCTCTGTGGAAATTCCTTCTACCATATAAGGTAAGAGGACATGGATGTGGTCACTGGGTGGTTCCTGAAGTTGTGCACGAGAATAAGAGCGCACGTGAAGTAAGTGTGTGCACTCTACCAGTGTGAATAGGTGGACCAGCACTGCACAAAAGATGTCTACTGGTGATAAGGACAGGAAAAACGCTGCTACATCGCCTGCCAAAATAATCTGCTCCGTCAAAAAAGCTAAACAATTGGGGGAAAATCTATTGTGTTCGATTAGAGGGATCAAGGCAGGATGTAAAATTGTTCCGAGGGGAAGACCTGTGCTGAGGAACTCTCAGCCCGAGCGACACTGGAAGTAGCATTGCAGATAGCAGAGCTTTTGAAATTTTTCGGGAAGTTTAGGTTTTTAAATGAATGCACATTCTTTAGATCTACAGTGCATGTCTGTGTGAGTAATGTATGTAGTTGACTGTACAGTATACTGGCCTACATTGAAGGGGTAGTTCCCACAAATGAGTTGTAGTGGCACCACCCATGTCCGGTGTTAAATAGCGACCCCTTTGACCCTAGGCTGGTATGAAGTTTGTTTGTCGTGTGAACTTTCCCTAAAGCTGGGAAAGAGCAGCACACACAAAGCAATAAAATATTCATTACATTTTTATAAAATATCACAAAGGATGTGAAAAACAGTTATTCAGTCCTCTATCTGGAGGCTTCTTGGTATTAAATTGTTAAACACCATATCCTAACCAAATGTGACAAATCCATAAGTGACATCTTCAACAATGTAAATAAAATAGTTTACCACTGGAAATGCAAGTAAACCTAAATTAAAACTATCTAAAGTAAACCCTTGTGAAACAGAAAAGCACTTCATTATATTGAATGTACACTGGTGGGGTACTTCAAATTGTATTTTTAAAAACTGCACTTGAAGACAATATAATATCAATGAAATAAAATAACCTAAATTATATTTTTAATAAAGTGCAAATAAATACACTTTTAAAAAATAAACAGAATTTTCACTTCAAGTATATTTTTCGAAAATATATTTTTCGAAAATACTGTATACTGAAGTACAATTATTTTAAAGTGTGTTAAAAGTTGTATTGTGAAAATAGGTAAAAGCATGATGCTACTGTAATATACTTTTAATATATTTAAAGATAGTACCATTTTGTTAGTACATTTGCAATGCACATGTCAGGGTTGATGCAGGCAGGATGCTGAGACGAGGTTTAAGTAATTCAAAAACAAAGTATTTATTTATTAGAACTGAAATGGTTTCAGATTACAAAATCAAAAGACAAAACTCCAGGAATCAAACATTAACCATACAAAGACAACCATAATCTGACGACGACAGACCAAGACTGAGTAAAACACTGGGGTATATATACACAGGCAAACAGGATGATTAACAAGACACAGCTGACACAAATGAACTAATAAACCAGACCGGGGAAAACGGGACTAAACCAAAATCACAAAAGACAGGGGGAAACGGATCACAGAAACTGAAAACATAGAAACAGATTCATAAAACAGAACTCAACCTCAAAACGTCACAGTACCTCCCCCCTCCCCAAAGGCGCGTCCTCGCGCCGTATAAAACATCCAAAGGGGTGGGAGGGTGGGCATCCTAGACTCCAGGACGGTCCAGGCGGATGCAGGTTGGTCAGGAGACCAGGGTGGAACAGGCTGTGGGCGTGGCCATGGTGGAGCAGGCTGTGGGCGTGGCCATGGTGGAGCAGGCTGTGGGCGTGGCCATGATGGAGATGACCCTTCAGGTGGCCATGGTGGAGATGACCTTTCGGGTGGCCATGGTGGAGATGACCCTTCAGGTGGCCATGGTGGAGATGACCCTTCAGGCGGCCATGGTGGAGATATTTTTTCAGGTGGCCATGGTGGTATTGGGAACCACGTCAGAGAACCCTCCGCTGTTCCCCTAGCAGGTATGCGCCCCCCCAAAATTTTAATGGGGAAATTGACAGGTTCTGGCTCTTGCTCTGGAACAGACACCACCAGCTCAGGTTCAGGAACAGACACCACCGGCTCGGGCTCAGGAACAGACACCACCAGCTCAGACTCAGGAACAGACACCACCGGCTCGGGCTCAGGAACAGACACCACCGGCTCAGACTCAGGAACAGACACCACCGGCCCAGGAACAGGAACAGACACCACCAGCTCGGGCTCAGGAACAGACACCACCGGCTCGGGCTCAGGAACAGACATCACCATCTCAGTCTCAGGAACAGACACCACCGGCTCAGACATCACTGGTTCAGATTCAGGAACAGACACCACCAGTTCAGGTTCAGGAACAGATACCACCGGCTCGGGCTCAGGAACAGACGCCACCGGCTCGGGCTCAGGAACAGACGCCACTGGCTCAGGCTCAGGAACAGACGCCACCGGCTCAGGAACAAACGCCACTGGCTCAGGCTCAGGAACAGATGCCACCGGCTCAGGCTCAGGAACAGACGCCACCAGCTCAGGCTCAGGAACAGACGCCACCGGTTTAGGCTCTGGAACCGGCACCACCGACTCAGGCACTGGAACTGGCACCACCGGCTCAGGCTCAGGAACAGACGCCAAAGGTTCAGGAACAGACGCCACCGGCTCAGGAACAGACGTCACCGGCTCAGGCTCAGGAACAGATGCCACCGGCTCAGGCTCAGGTTCGGCTGGGCTGATGAGAGGATCAGTAGATCTGGTGGTATGTGGAAAAAACTTGCGTGCTCTCCGAACGGATACCCAAGGTGGGTCAAACATTTTAGACCCAAGATCAGCACTATTAGAAATAAGTTTTCGTGCTCTGGGCCAGGTGATCTTTTTAAAATGTGCTGGACTCGGAACAGGCTTCGGAACAAGACTTGGAACTGGCACCAACGGCTCAGGCACTGGAACTGGCACTGGAACTGAATCGGTTGGGTTGGTTGGATGTGAGGCGTACTGGGGGGTAAAACTTTGCCAGCAGATGGCAACAGCTTCCCTCCAGCTCAACCCCGAGAAATCGGGGAGTTGACGAGGACCGACGCTTACAGCACCGATCATATATGCTGTGATAATGGTTTCATCACATACATTCCAGTCTTTAGCCATATCACTGAACTTCACCGTATACTCCAGCAGGTCGTGGCTCTCCTTAATTACCCCTGTGAGTTGATCCCAGCACATTTTCTTTTTTGTTAGGGTCTGTCGTTCTGTCAGGGTTGATGCAGGCAGGATGCTGAGACGAGGTTTAAGTAATTCAAAAACAAAGTATTTATTAGAACTGAAATGGTTTCAGATTACAAAATCAAAAGACAAAACTCCAGGAATCAAACATTAACCATACAAAGACAACCATAATCTGACGACGACAGACCAAGACTGAGTAAAACACTGGGGTATATATACACAGGCAAACAGGATGATTAACAAGACACAGCTGACACAAATGAACTAATAAACCAGACCGGGGAAAACAGGACTAAACCAAAATCACAAAAGACAGGGGAAAACGGATCACAGAAACTGAAAACATAGAAACAGATTCATAAAACAGAACTCAACCTCAAAACGTCACAGCACAATTGAAAAAGGAAATATATTTCAAATACAATAAAGTTGACTTTTTTTCACTAGGTTTGTATCTCCAAAACCCCTACTTTTCAGGAAAAGAAAAAAAAAAACATGGATATTTTGTCAACACCACATTGTCAAGGTTGATATTGCGGCTTTATATATGGTCAGTCACTTGCATGCATGTGTCATTATATGTTATTAACATTTTACCAAAATCAAGCTCAGATTGTCACAGGTTTCTTGTAGTTGAATCCACAATGAGATGCGTGACGCAGAATGATAACGAGAAATATATTTTAATAAACACAAAGAGCGATAGTCTACATAACATCAACGTAATGTTAGCACAAGACAATGAGCTGAGGAGAACTGAAGGCTTAAATTCACAGAAGATGATGATTAACAGAACTGGGAACAGGCATGGACTAATTAGAAAGCATGACGACGAATGAATGACTAGAACTAATGCAAATGGTGACAAAGAAAACTAAACAAGACAGTAGCTAAACATGACCATGGCACATATGGAGTTATGAGGTTTTTTGACCGGTGAATGTAAGTGAATCACATTACATTGTCATCACCTTACAGATTATAACATTTATTGTAGCTATGTGGGTGCTCAGTTTTTTCATTTGGCCAAAATCTCATGTTACCAAAGACGAAGTGCTATTTCGGCTATTTCAAAATTCACTTTTACATGGTGTTTGAACATAAATGTGTGTTGGCAGTGTGTGTACACAACCACCCTATAATGATAAAAATCCACCCAGTGCTTTTTTTATAATCCCCATAAATCATAAGCACTGTCTCAGAACGAGCTGTTCTGAATCTCAGATTTGGGGCAATGTGACGTCACTTTGCACAGGCCCCTCCCACGACTGTTGATTGACACTGCAGTTTGAGCATAGACCCTGATCTGAGCATAGGCTACTGATCACGGCAGAAATGAAAGTGAGAGCGCACACTTTATGAAAGCTCATCGAGTAGTTTTACGGATATACAGTGTACCAGTTTATTAAGCACAGACTGAAAAGGTGTGTATATATTTGTTTACTGTTAGTTGTAACTAGTTACTTGTGTAACGTTAGTTGTGTAACGTTACTTTGCTGTGTATGTTCCATGCTAATGAAAGGGAGAGAGAGAGTTTTGTATAAGACTTAAAGGACAAGTTCGGTATTTTACACTTAAAGCCCTGTTTACAGATCGTATCTGATGAAATAGAACGGGTAAGATTAAAATTTGGACACATGCTGCTGTTCCGAGAATTTTAGGTTTATTTCGCTTTCCCCCCCCACCCCCACAATGGATGTCTATGTGCACTCGAACATTCATTCCTAAAACACATTAAACTTTCATTTACAAAGACGTGAAACTCACCGAGTGGTCAGGGGTGTTCACTGGTATGTTCACTCAAAAATCGCTGAAAATGATGCATTCCAACAGGTTTTATCGTAGTTTTTGTCCAACTCCATTGACTTGTATTGAAAGAGCTGTGTGAGGTACGGTATTACTCCGCCACTTCTTCTTCTGCTTCTTCTGTGTATTCAATGAAATGCCAGTGGTTTGCTTGCAATTGGCAAAGGTGCATTATCGCCACCAACTGGGCTGGAGTGTCTATTATTCAAGCTCTCAACGGAAGAATTTACGGGTGTGAGACGTTTGGAAAAATAGATCCACAGTTTTACAACGAATGGTAAAACACCTGTTGGAATGCATCATTTTCAGCGATTTTTGAGTGAACATACCAGTGAACACCCCTGACCACTCGGTGAGTTTCACGTCTTTGTAAACGAAAGTTTAATGTGTTTTAGGAATGAATGTTCGAGTGCACATAGACATCCATTGTGGGGGTGGGGGGGAAAGCGAAATAAACCTAAAATTCTCGGAACAGCAGCATGTGTCCAAATTTTAATCTTACCCGTTCTATTTAATCAGATACGATCTGTAAACAGGGCTTTAAGTGTAAAATACCGAACTTGTCCTTTAAATGCTCACATCTTATACTGTGTTTATTTAGCTGCTCTAACAGTGATTTTCTGGAGTAAAACTAACGCTTCATCTTTTGTGTCATGTACAATAAACTTAATTGAACTCATCAGTATATTTTGGTCATCATTCGGACGAGGTCTGCTACAGCAGGCTTGTATTAATAGTGGATAAAAGCAGATGACAAATAAGTTATAACCATAATTAAGCTAAACTATACCTGTTCAATCTCCATACAGCATATATTCTCTGGCTCTGTGGGCATTATTGTCCGACTCCGAGTCGAAATGAACACTGCTACTGAGAGTTTCTGTTTTGATATTATCAGATGAGATTGTCCTGGCTCTGAGCGCGAGCTTGTGAGGCTCTGCCTTTTGGGCCGGCAGCAGCAGTTCATTTGCATTTAAAGGGATACACACTAAAACAGCGCGTTTTTCTGAGCCCCCAAAAAATGACAATTTAAACATGCTGTAAAAAAATATCTGTTGGGTATTTTGAGCTAAAACTTCACATACATACTCTGGGGACATCAGAGACTTATTTTACATCTTGTTAAAAGGGTCATAATACAGTAGGTGCCATTTAAGATGTGTTAGTTCAATCAGATCACTTGTAGATGAGGGAGACACATTATTGTTTACACCATTAAATTAAATTGTAGTAAAGTATAGCTTTAAGTGTATTTAGTGTACTTTTGTGTACTGAATTGGACCAACTTCAAGTGTACTTAGTATACTTTAAATACAGCCTGTGTAGGGACTAATTACATGCTTGATTAGTGATATTAAAGTGTACTTTATTTGTGTTACTAATACATTACAAATTCATTACAAGTGTATTCGAAACATACAAGCAATATACCATAAGTGTATTTATATATATATATATTTTTTTTTTAAATATATATTTTTGGCGTTTTCGCCTTTTATTATTTATTAAGTGGGGCACTTCGTCTTTGGTAACATGAGATTTTGGCCAAATGAAAAAACTGAGGGAGACACATTCTCGTTTACACCAGGTGTTTTAATCCGTCTCTTCTGTCCACTTTCAACCACTTCTTTCGATCTGATAAACAAAATAAGCTTGTGCAATTTACATATGAACGCGAAAGGAGACGACGGAAAAACATATGAAGAGCAGCAGTTTTCGTTTCTGCTCTGACAGCAGCAAGACTGCGCCGAATGCGGTGAGTGCGTAGCCTGACGTCGTCATACTCAGATTCTAGTCAGAATATGAGTCTGATACTGCTCCATTGGGCTGTGATTATGGGGTGTGTTCCTAATCAGGAAAGAATATGCCTCTGCACTCAATTGGATAGACCTACGACCAATCAGAGCAACGGAGAAAGTGACGTATGTCCTTCATTCATATTTCCGATCGACAAATGCCTTGATCGCGGTTCTCTGTTCCTCTTTTAAAATGAATGCGCTGTCGATATCTTCTATAACAGACGCGATGGAGGAATCTACACATCTCAATTCTCCAGCGGCAGTCATCTTTGTTGTAAACGAATTCAACCCAAGCGCTCTTTGGTGACGTGGATGATTACTTTACTGTTGATCAGCTGTCCATCATCGTAATAAGCCTGCCCTTACAATTTGATTGGTCCGAACAGCTCTGGTTCGAGCATAGTTGCTCCAACAACGGATCAAGTCCAGATCGAACTTCCCGACCTCAAATGTTGTGGGCGGCGCTAAGTTCGGCTGGCATCCAGGCTAGTGAGTGCATGTTAGAAACCAGGAATGGTGAGAGAACATTATGCTTGGTACATATTTAGTCTTCAAACCAAACTTGGGTCTCCAGCCAAGTTTATATACCGTCTGGCTGCTTGGCTCAAAACCTTTTAGACCCTGTTTACACCTGTATTTGGTCCCTGCATGTGTTAACACATGCAGTACTGTTACTAACTGTTAACATGAAGTTAAGTGTTGCAAAACATTACATGCAGTTTGCACTAAAGTACAACCCCAAATCAGAAAAGTTGGGACACTGTACAAATTGTGAGTAAAAAAGGAATGGAATAATTTACAAATCTCATAAACTTATATTTTATTCACAATATAATATAGATAACATATCAAATGTTGAAAGTGAGACATTTTGAAATGTCATGCCAAATATTGGCTCATTTTGGATTTCATGAGAGCTATTCCAAAAAAGTTGGGACAGGTAGCAATAAGAGGCCAGAAAAGTTAAATGTACATATAAGGAACAGCTGGAGGACCAATTTTAAACTTATTAGGTCAATTGGCAACATGACTGGGTATAAAAAGAACCTCTCAGAGTGGCAGTGTCTCTCAGAAGTCAAGATGGGCAGAGGATCACCAATTCCCCCAATGCTGCGGTGAAAAATAGTGGAGCAATATCAGAAAGGAGTTTCTCAGAGAAAAATTGCAAAGAGTTTGAAGTTATCATCATCTACAGTGCATACTATCATCCAAAGATTCAGAGAATCTAGAACAATCTCTGTGCATAAGGGTCAAGGCCGGAAAACCATACTGGATGCCCGTGATCTTCGGGCCCTTAGACGGCACTGCATCACATACAGGAATGCTACTGTAATGGAAATCACAACATGGGCCCAGGAATACTTCCAGAAAACATTGTCGGTGAACACAATCCACTGTGCCATTTGCCGTTGCCAGCTAAAACTCTATAGGTCAAAAAAGAAGTCATATCTAAACAGGATCTAGAAGCGCAGGCGTTTTCTCTGGGCCAAGGCTCATTTAAAATAGACTGTGGCAAAGTGGAAAACTGTTCTGTGGTCAGACGAATCAAAATTTGAAGTTCTTTTTGGAAAACTGGAACGCCATGTCATCCAGACTAAAGAGGACAAGGACAACCCAAGTTGTTATCAGCACTCAGTTCAGAAGCCTGCATCTCTGATGGTATGGGGTTGCATGAGTGCGTGTGGCATGGGCAGCTTACACATCTGGAAAGGCACCATCAATGCTGAAAAGTATATCCAAGTTCTAGAACAACATATGCTGCCATCCAGACGTCGTCTCTTTCAGGGAAGACCTTGCATTTTCCAACATGACAATGCCAGACCATATACTGCATCAATTACAATATCATGGCTGCGTAGAAGAAGGATCCGGGTACTGAAATGACCAGCCTGCAGTCCAGATCTTTCACCCATAGAAAACATTTGGTGCATCATAAAGAGGAAGATGACCTAAGACAGTTCAGCAACTAGAAGCCTGTATTAGACAAGAATGGGACAACATTCCTATTCCTAAACTTGAGCAACTTGTCTCCTCAGTCCCCAGACATTTGCAGACTGTTATAAAAAGAACAGGGGATGCCACACAGTGGTAAACATGGCCTTGTCCCAACTTTTTTGAGATGTGTTGATGCCATGAAATTTAAAAACAACTTATTTTTCCCTTAAAATGATACATTTTCTCAGTTTAAACATTTGATATGTCATCTATGTTGTATTTTGAATAAAATATTGAAATTTGAAACTTCCATATCATTGCATTCTGTAATCAATTTGTACAGTGTCCCAACTTTTTCTGATTTGGGGTTGTATATTCTTAAAGTATAATACTTTTAGCATATTATACTTTAAATCTTATCCCTGTCCTTGAAATGTTGGCTTTTGTGAATCACAAATGGTTAATTAGTCAAAGTTAAGACATACAGCCGAGGTCAATTAAATGTACGCAGGAATTCACTCTGAACTTATTACGTCACTTTCAAAAGTGCAGCTGTGCTAAGAATGTTAAGATTATTTTTATAACCACTTTATCATTTCCGGCTTTTTCTCATCCCCGTGTTTATCAGAATTGTGAATTTCTGTTGGTCTCTGGTTACTACATTATGACCTACATTATGAATTAACTTGAATTCTAAATAATTCTAAGCCTAAATATTTACACTCCCCATTGTCCTTGTTTGCTTGTGTTTTTTTGTGCATGTGTGCCCATCAAGAATGCTTAAACATCTCATGAGAGAAAACATCCTTGTTTTAGTATAATGCTATGAGCATGTTACATGTCTGAGAGGAGCATGTGGACATTTAACAAACTAAATGTTCCTGCCTCAGTGACTCAGTGTTTCTACGGGACTTGCCTGTGGTATAATGTAGTTCCAAGTAAACACTGTGGTACGGGGAAATGTAATTAAGTAGAGCTACTGAGAACAAAGCAATAACACACTTAATGCCATGAGTTACAGTAATTTTTTCCATAGGTAAGGGGTATTGGTAGACTTCAGTATGAAGCAGCAGACCAAAAACATTGTTAACTCTTTCCCCACCATTTACGAGATTTTTCCTCATTCATAACAAAATGCTTCCCCGACATTGAAGGGTTTTTCCATGTTTTCACTGTTATATGGTAGGGGGCGCTGTTATGCATCTTCTTAAATAGTACAGCATCTCCATATCAATAAAAAAAAAAAAAGCGAAGTTGAAGAACTGACATCAAACATTCAACAGCATATAAATCAAAACTGCCTAACATTACAGCATGAAATGTTGAACAGACAAAAAAGTATTGGACAGGGCAAACTTTAGGGGTGTTGATGGTCTCAATCTTCTGACGAAATCTTTGGCTATAACGCATTTTTCTCAGTATGAAGCACAGGGCCCCGCCATTGACGAGATTTCCTGTCATAACAAAATGCTTCCCCGCCATTGAAGGGTTTTTCCATGTTTAAACTGTTATATGGTAGGGGGCGCTGTTATGCCTCTCTTTTTGTTCAAAATGGTTTATTTAAAGAAATTTACCCACATTCAAGTGTTGATCTGTCTTTTCAAGACTCTTGTGTTGATCTCACTTTTTGGATATACTTACCTGGATTTCTCTGTTGTTGTTTTCCATCACCTGTCTTCTCCTTCGTTGGTACGCTGTGTTTGCTTCCTCTCCTCATGTTCTCATCTCACCTGCCAAGAAATAACTTTTATTCTCAAATTAAGTATAGTGATAGGAGGTCCGATTCATTTCGCCAAACCATTTGAACCATCTTTTGGATGGTTTGTTTCAATGAACCGGTAGAAAATTTAGATATACAACGGTTTTACACCTAAAGTATACAATGCAGACATTTCTGCACAAATGCGGATTGAAGAATAAACTATAAAAAAAAATAAGATAGTCTTATAAACTCAACAAAAAGATGTTTGCATGTTTTAATAAAATATTATTTAATACTATTAAAGTATGTTTCCAGTACGTGCATTAAGCTCTCATGCGCATATTGGCAACTTGCTTGTAAGATTCCTCTGTAATCCTTGTTAAACTTCAACAGTTGAACCGACTCATTTGGTTCTTTTTGAGTCAGACATGACCAAAAAGGTGACTTTCAAATCTGCCTGTTTTTATTAATTCTGTTCAAACTGGTTATTTGGTTCAATAACCAGTCTAGTAGCTTCTAGTGTAGCCTCAAAGTCGTTCATTTCATTTCAGCCTGGACTTTCAGCTGTGTCATTGTCTGGTTAGCTTTGCCAGTTGCTGCCCCAATTCAGAGGCTGCATCCTTCGAAGGCCGTATTCGAAGGATGATAGCATCACCGCTGTGCAACGAAGGATGTCCCAATTCAAAGGCTCCTTCAAATGCGACCTCCAAATGCGTCCTTCGTTTCCTGTGAAAGAAGGATACAACAGATGGATCCTTCATGGCCTTGTATCCCAGAATATATTGCGTGTAAGTATTGGGCTTCAACTTACTCAGATATCTAATGATACAAGTGTAAAAAGAGAAAGAAAAACTTTAAAGCAGTTCAAATGTTGACTTGTATCTAACTAAGATGTGTTTAAATATAGTTAATACTCTTTATTATATATAGAAATGGACCTTGTTGAAAATGTTTAGACAGTTTGTGAACCCTGTTTTGTTTTCAGACGAATATAAATGTTACTGTCACTCATCAACGGCAGCTGTCACAGTTGCTAGGCAACAAGAACAATCCTCTGTAGGCTAGACCGTCCAATTTAACAATGCTTGTTCTGACCTTCATGTCATTCGAAGGATGCAGCCTCTGAATTGGGACTCCTCTTATATACTAAGCCCAGTGTTTTCACTCATTCGTTGTGAAGTCTTGTATTTGTGTTACACTTCAAATCTGAGCGTTATCCTTCATGGTTTCCTGTTTTTGTTTGTTTTTGTTTTAGTTTACCCTTTTTCCCTGTGTTTTCTGCCCTGTTGCTTGTTTGGATTGTTTGCCCGTGTTTTTGACCTTTTGCCTGTTATGGGGATTACGATTCTAGATTGTCCCAATAAAGCTGCATTTGGATCTTCAATTCCAAGTCTCGGAGCAATTCGTAACACATGACATGAACATTTTTAGAATTATAAAAAATATTTTATTTGCTAACTGGTGAAAAAAGCATAAACTATCAATTAGAAAACAGAAGGCATGTAGTAAATGCATCTGCAGATGCAAAACTACATTTCTACAACTCTTTGAAGCTCACTGCTTCCTCTGCTGTCATTTCCACAATAC
Organism: Squalius cephalus; assembly: GCF_949319135.1. Classification (NCBI taxonomy): domain Eukaryota; kingdom Metazoa; phylum Chordata; class Actinopteri; order Cypriniformes; family Leuciscidae; genus Squalius; species Squalius cephalus. The sequence continues at coordinate 27,208,067 of NC_137130.1, forward strand.
TCTGCATTAGCCTGCTCAGCTTTCATAGAGAATGAATTAAAAATACCCAGTCAGCTGTAAGATAAGGGGTAAGGGAGTAAGGGGCTTTGGGCAAAACAAGGGGGCTTGCAGACACTACTGTCTCATTCACAGATAACCACAGTTTATCATGCCTCACCATCTGATTATTACATGTATGCCAGACAAGACTTTATCTACACCATAGATCACTGTGAATGGAGATGCGGGCCACTCTGGAACATGACGCACTCGTTTCTCTGCTAAATGACTATCTGTGGATGTTCTTGTTGTTCAGTCTTACAGTAGCTCTCTGTGGCTTTTTGACTTGATTCTTTTGAACTTGAATTCCTTATAGTGTTTGTCCTCCTTACACATAACCCCTCCTTTCCCTCTTTTCATGTTGACTGGTAATTTGTTTGTAATTGTTGCCCCGAGGCTCTACAGACAGACCTCATGTGGAGTACAGAAGTGGTCACTGTAGGAAGCTTTTGGATTGTGCATCCAAAACCAAAAAGCAGCAGCCTTCCACTAAGTGCAAATAGCATTAATGCTATATTTACACTTAGTGTCTGATGTCTGATGCTATTTATACTTAGTGGAAATAGTGGCAGATACTATTTGCACCTCAGTGTATTTTAGTGTATTATAAAACAATATGCAATAATAACAACATATTCAGTGTATGATTATATTTTTGCTGTATGTATTATGGATGCTGCTTTATTGGGACATTAACTTGTAATTGACATCACCTCCCCTATCCCTAGGGTTGGGTATCGTTTGATTTTTATTGATTCTGATTGTGCTTATCGATTCAGATGCTTATCGATTCATAATATTCTAAGGGGCTGTTTACACCTGGCCACTTCATGCGTTTTCTGTGATCGGATATCTATCCAATCGTGAAAAGACCAGGTGTAAATGCCCTCCGAAACGCATTTGAGACAGATTTAAATCTGATCGCTCAAACCACTTCAGGAGGTGGTCTGGGCCGCATTCCCAACGAAACAGATGTAAATGCATCTGGTTTTTGAAACCACATTTGTAAATTTTACTCCTTCCAACAATGCTAAAAAATAAACGTGTGAGAGCGTGTTTGAGGCTAAATGTCATGTTATAGCCAGATATGATGGCGCTACTGGAGCACGCATCACCGCAGCTGAGCAGCTGAGCATCTATTCATCAAGCCAATGTGCAAACTATCGCAAACTAGCATAAGTAATATAAATTTCAAGCATTAAATTTCAAGCTGCAGTCCATAGTTTTTCCTCTTTGTCACCATCTCTGTTCGAAATCTGTAATTGCAGTTATTCGCTGAATTATCAACTTTACGTGGGTTGTGCCTCTGCACGGTACAGCGCGGATGAATCCAATGTTTTGAGGAGAATGTGCGGCTGTCAGTCACCGGTGTGGATACTGTCATTCGGAATCACAGATTCTACTTTTTGGAAGTATGGGTTAGCCACTCTAGCCACTCCGAAGTCCTTTGCATTTTACAACGGGTGAATCACCAGTTGTCCAGAAAAGGCTATAAATCTCCACCTCCAACATCCTCACATGCAATATAGCCTACTAGCCAAGTCACCTTCTTTATGTGTACAGATGTGACGTAATGACGCAGAGACATGCTTGAATATCCAGCGGAAATCCACCAGTACCACTGGAATTAAAAACATTATTTTTGAGCAAGCTTACCGTTTTGAATCGAGCTAAGGCAAGCAGAGAGTTTTGAACACTGGCTGGTCATGTACTTGCTCAAAAAAAATATTTGGGATAATTTTTAACCCAAAAAAGTTACGGACGCAGCTTTAAAGACAAGTAAACTCTAAGTAGTTAAAAAATAACCAAAAAACAAATTAGCAATTGCATAAATAAATACAACTGAACAAAGATACACTTGAGATAAAGATTTTTAGGTATTCGGGTACAGAAACTGAGATCAAATGTAAAATAACACTGCACTTTATAAATAAAATATACATTACAAATGTAGTTACAAAAGTTATTCAGTCAAGAACAGAGAGTGAATTTTCTATTTGTCTTTTGTTGTTTGATAACGTTATTATAGAGATGACAGCAGGAATATTAGGCTGCTGTCACTTTAAGAGCTGCACGGGTTCAATATACTGTTACACATTTGTTTTCTTTGTCAACTGTTTTTGTTCACTTAAGAAATAAGTGTTTACTGTGAACTGTGTTTACGAGGATATTTTGACATTTTTGTGTGTATTTGCCCGTTCAAGTTTAAAAAGATGCGGAAGAGAACTCTGTTCAGTATAGCGCACTATTCTGTATGAGAGGCGGCTTTCTGTGCATGTTGTTTTGGATGTGTGCACAGCATAGAAAACAGCGCTTGAGTATTTATGCACTTGAATGGTTTAAAATCACATTAAAATCACTTTTTTTTCTGTGCATGTGATTTGGATGTGAGTGCAGCACAGAAAAGTGCACGGGTCTTCTTGCGCTTGAAATGTCATATTAAATGTAAATGTTAATCATATTAAAGTGCACACAAAGGATTCGATAAGAAGAATCAAAAATTTTATTTTATAACATATATCTAATTCCTGACCTTAAGTATCCGATTCCAAAATTGGAATCGATTTCCCAACCCTACCACTTACTTCTAACCCTACACGTTAAACACTTTATTCCCACTATTAAATACCCGTTAGGCACTTTATTTCCACTTTTGGATACATTTTTTTATTTGCTAATTCAAGATGATATGTGATGGGGAAAAGGGAGAAGAATGAGTTTGGTAAAATGTGGATTTGAACTCGGGTCGGTCGCGTTAGAAAATATTGCCACCCACCTTACTCTCAACGGTCTTTTATAACTTTTCTATTATAATATATCTTGAAATGGTCTTGACATGGCAATTTTATTTTTATATGTGTGCACCTCTAATAAGGAGTCCACTGGCGGCAAGTTGTAGAACCCAAGTGCAGTTTTATTAATACTAAACAAGATCAAACATAAAACATAAAACAAAGGCATGACGTGGCATGGCATGAAACTCAACTGGACGTGAACATAGACTTATGGATACAGGAACAATACTTGACCAAGACACATGCAAACATGAAATAAACTAGACTAATGACTAGACATGGGACACCCGTGAACAATGAAACCATGAAACAACATGACAACACAGAACACATGGCAGGATCACATGACTAAAACAGGGGATCTAATGACAGGCATGAAACAAGAACATGAAACAAAACCGAATCGTGACAGCACCATAGGCCCCGTCCACTGACCTTCAGTCGCTTGACGGCTGACACCTGTCTACAAGAGCAAATAGAACCCATTATAATCACCGACACTGTCTGCACTGGGTACAGTATGCACATTCAATTTCTGACACACTCCAACGCTTTTGAGACTGACAACAGGATAAAAGGAAGAGTAAAAGAACATTTGCTTTGACACATCCTGTTTTATCCTGTTAAAAAACTTTAACATTATAACCACAAAGAACATATTTAAAAAATATATATATAATAATAAAACATTTCATGGCCCCTTTAAAATGTAATTTATTCCTGTAATGGAAAAGCTAAATTTTCAGCATCATCATGTCAGATCCTTCAGAAATAATTATATGATGAACTGTTGCTGCTTTAAATTATTATTTGATTAATAGAAAATAATTAATTCTTTCAAAAAATGAAAAAAATATTGCTGACCCCACACTTTTGAATGAGTGTACTCACATTCCAAACATGTATGCTTTTATTTGTTCATAATAAAATAGAAAAGGTGCAATTTCACGAATTATATATTTTGTCCTGTTTGCATTTTGTCAGTGGTCACTAAAACTGTCATTGTATGGAAAATTAAGTTTCTTTTAAATTAAATTTTAAAAAAAATATTATTTTGTGTTCCTCAGAAATATAACAGCATGTTTCGATTCTAATAAGGATAATTAATTTTTAGGTGAACTATCTCTTTAAATGGTCGATTTGAACTGCTTTTTTAATGTGTCAGAAACACAGACATACCTTTTTAAGGTAAGATATTCGAACAAATTTCAGCAAGTTCCTGATTGCAGCTGTGTCAAAAACGTAGACTCAACACTGTTATACAACCAGAACAGGGGTTTGTGACAAACCCCTCATGTTTAATGTGCTGTATAATAGACCTGAGGACGTCTACTCATTCTTTACACCCAAGGAGTTTAGACAAAGGCATGTGAAGACTTCACAATGCTAAATACTCTGGATGTCCAATGCTGTTCTCTCTCATTTCCTTTTATAGCCTGCTTGCTGCTCTAGTCTTCATTCATGATTTCGAAGTCTCTTTCTCTCTATCTCCACTTTTATTTTGTGCAAAGCTGGTCATGTTACTTGTCCTCAAAGAGACATGAAGCATGTCTCCCCTTAAGAAACTCATTCATCTTATTAATGAATAGACATTTTAAATCAGCAAAAGTTACTGATTTGAAACGTGGAACAGAGCATATGTGAAGCATCAAGAATATTGTTTCTGCTTTGTGTATCTAAACCAGCAAAACAGCAAAGTGTACATATTCTGTAGGTATTTATTTCAGCCTGAAATAAACACTAGAGGCAGTATGGAAGCTTGTTTCCTCCATGGAATAAAACATTTTAAGATAATCTCAAAATTGCCAGTTTATGTCTCACAATTCTAACTTTATTTCTCAGAATTGCGAGACATAAACTCACAATTGTGAGTTATAAAGTCAGAATTATGTGATATAAAGTCGCAATTGCATGTTATAAAGTAATTTGATTTTAGTGCTACTGTCAAAAACCAACGTAATATCATTTTGTCACCACAGATTCCTTTTTCACATAATTATCTAATTAGTAAGATGGCTAAAGCAAGGATTGCTATTACTATTGGTCATAATATGATCATCTTAAACCAAAGAATAAATGGCTGTTCACACCTAGGACGATAACTAAAGATTTAATAATCGTTTTAGTTCTATAAGAATAGGGGGCAACACTTTATTTTAAGGTGACGTAGTTACACGTTACTACATAGTAAATTACAAGTAACTAACCCTAAACCAAACCCTAACCCTAACTCTATTGTAGTAAGTACAATGTAAGTACAATGTAAACGCGTCACCTTAAAAAAAAAAGTGTAACAGAATAGGGACGTCCATGTGATTTGTTTAAGTGAAGTTTGCTATTACATTTCTGAGTGATTGGATTTTAAAAAAAAATGAAAATAAAATCCTTTAGACTTACATTGATAGAGGGAACAAGCCATATTAGGGAGATTAAATTATCCTAGTCTTGAGAGAAGGGCTTTTTGGCCAGTAAGCAACCACCAACAACAGGAAACACCCAGAACACCCTAGCAGACAAGAACTACTCACAATTTGTTCAGAAATGTAAAACATTATGTTTTAGCTCTATCAGCTGGTTCCATGTGTAATGTTTTTTTTTTGTTTTTTCACAAGACCACTACAGTTCTTTTCTCACATTCTGACCAATAAAATGACTCACAATACTTGGCTCCTTATCAGTATTCTGTTTGGCTAAGACTAAGGCTTGGTTCTTATTTTGAATAAGTAATTACTTCACGAGCATTAAAAAAGTATGTTCTATATACTATTAATGTAATCTGGACGTACTACATTCACCATGTTGTCATTATCATGTGACCTACAGTACCAGTATCAGTTACGTCATTCATAAATCCTCTCCTGAGGCCTCATGGGATAGTAAAGTGTCCATCGTATGCACACTTCAGGATCTCACTGGAAGAAGTTGGTCATCCGGGTACTTTTTGCCTACGAGTACTGTGAATTTGGACATACTTATTTAGTCACATACTGTTTTTCACCTACTATAGGGAAGTATATGCAGTTTCAGATGCAGCCCATGTTCAAATAGTAGAATACTCCTTAATGCATACTGCACAGTATTCAATACTCCCTGCTGTTTTATTAAATAATATATGAAACAGTGCACATTATGCAACAGTAACCATTTCAAATGCATGTGAGGTCCTGTAACAACAAAGTGTGCTACACTACATGCATTATACATTTTTAATTGATCAAGTGACCTGATCACATACCCTGATCAAGGTATTCCTACATCCTCAAATCTACTGGTTGTTTATGATGGCTTATCACATAGAACCCTTAATGCATTTTTATATTCACTATACACAAGTACACAGCTTGTCTTTGAATGGACAATTGTACTACTGGCAAATAGCAGTTCTTCTACAAGCTGTAAGTATTCACAGTCCTAAAGCTTGGCAGCTTTTCTAATTTGTCTCTTTCTGAGATATCCCAGTCCTATCCACTCTCCCCTTCCTCTCCTCCCATCTTGCTCCCCCAGCACTCTGTCTATCTATCTCTATCTCTCCCTGTTTCATCCATCTGTAATTCCTCTAAGGATTCCTATGGAATTTATTCTCCAGAGCGATTCTAATTTGTCACACGGCACAACAACCGGAATAACCAAATCCAAATACAGTGTCAGTTTTCTTTGCTTATCTTCCCATAGTTGCTCTGTTTCTTATTCATTTTTCCTGCTGGAGAGTGGATGGATATCACCCATCTGGAAACCATTTCACTATAATAGTGAGAGAAAGGCTTTCTATGGACGCAGAAAAAGACAAAGAACTAGGGCAAAATCTTCAAAAGGAATCTTCTTACAGAATAAACATGCTGTAGTGATTTGAGGATGGATAGCATCACAGTGCCACAGTGTGAAAAAATTTTTGACCTTGCATATTAAGCTAATATTAACTTAACATCAATATCGAATTGTTATGAATCTTTTGGTTTCTGTTACATGTTTAGTCTCCCTCATACAAAATGAGCTTTTGGTTCCTTTCCATTGTACTGGTTTTCTTGTGTTCCCTGCTAAATTAAACCAGGAGCTCTTCTTCAGTGTGGTTTAGACGAAACTTGGTAGTACAGAGGTTTCTAGAAATTTCCTTTTGGAACTGGGACTTACAAGTTGCATATCCTGTGTACAGACCCACAGCTGCTCACATGAGAGAGCCAGTGGAATGTCCTTAGTTTCCGTCTGCTAGCTGTTTTTCTCAGCACTTATTCACTCTGTCAGATGACAGAGACCAGCCGTTATAACCCTCAGTCTATTACTTATAAAGTTATTACTACTATCCTTCACACACATATATTCATACAGAGACTGTGTTAAAGGAATTGTTCACTTATATCTTTCGTGGAGCAAAAAATGAGGAATTGTGAACAATTTTCATGCTGCTCTTTTCCATACAGTGAAAGTATGCAGTAAATACAGCTGTCAATGTTTAAAACACGAATTGGCAATGTTAAGTCTTCTGAAGTCATATGACAGCTTTATGTGGCAAACAGGCCAAAATACTTTCAGATGAAACAGCAGCACACTTGATTGTCAGTCCTAACACTATCATTTACCCAATGGCAAAAAGTCTCATCATAATGATACTCCTTACTTCTTTGAATATCATTCAAGTTTTTACTTCCAGTTTTGTCACTCTAAAAGCATTTTGTCAGAAGTGGGATTTTTTACCAATGCCTTCATTTGGACACCAGAATACTCAAAACATTTAGGTGATGGTCAACTGGAGCTTGCCCGATTTCAAAAACTCTGCTTTGAATATCATTCAACACCTCCATTTGAAGACCAGGAACCACAACATGTAAGAAGGCAGAAAGCCTTTGAGTTTGGCACCTTGATGGTCATCGCTATCTCTGGAGCTTTCCCGATGGCAAAAAGTCTCATAGCAATAATAACACTAAAGTTGTGAATATTGTTAGGGTTTAATAAGCTTTTACTTCTAGTTGTGTAAAATCCTTTTGCTAGAAGTGGGATTTGAACTTGCAGCTCCATTCAGAGACCAGACACCTCAACATGAGAGAAGGCTGAAAACCTGCCATTCTGACTTTTATGCATTGCGGCAGAAAAAAAAAATCTCACTTCTATCACTGGAGCTTGCCCAGTGCTATAAATTTTAATGTTAATGATAAAGCTTAATGCTTTGAAAATCATTTTACTCTTCACTCTTAAAGCTCACTAAACCTCATCTTCATTTGAAGACCCAAAACCTTCATTTTGAGACCAAAAATCTTAACGTCTCAGAGGGTTGAAAACCCTTTTTAGCATGATTTGGTGAATAACTTGTCATTGGCGCAAATGCTGCATGTCAAGTTACTGGCTGAAAATTAAGTGATATTTTGACAATCTGACAAATAAACCCAAAGTCAGTTTTTTATTTTTATTTTTTTTCAGGCCAATTCACACTGCACCAACAGACGGCAACAGACATTTCGTCAGGTTTTGTCGGATCAGTGTGTTACCCCTGTCAGAGTCTGTCGGATCCTGTTTTCGGCTATTGAGCATGCTGAATCGGCTTTAAAATGTCTGAGAAGGGACAAGCTGTAATCTGGTGACTTAATGTCGCCCTTGGTCTGTGTCTGTCGGTGCAGTGTGAATTGGCCTTTAGGTACCTGGCACAGACATAACACATTTGTGTGCGCACACGCACATAATCACAAATGCACCTTGCCATACTCTGATCTTCTTATTTAAACAATTTTTTTTCTCATGATTCATGGAGTGCACTCATAGGGGCCGTCTATACACCTTTTTACCCAGCATCCTCGGCTTTCTGTCTTTGTCTGTGGTAGATGGGATGCTGGCGCACTGTCTCAGAAGAGGTAGATCCTCTGAACCCCTTATAAGACAGGATTGCAGGTTACAAAGGGAAGGGAAAACTAACTGAATGTATTGCTTAAGAAGGAGAGATCACAGTCTTCTTGTTGCATTTGATGGCATTTCATGCAATTAAAGCAACGTCCTACTGTGCTATTCTTCTCCAGAAACCATATTGAAAATATAAATTATCATTTAAAACATTATACATATATTTTACTGTAATTTTTAATCAGTTTAATGCAACTTTGCTGAATAAAAGTATTAATTTTATTAAAAACACAATTTTGAATGGTTGTGTTTGTTAAAGGGGTGGTATAATGCCCTTTTCAAAAGATGTAAAATAAGTCTCTGATGTCCCCATAGTGTGTATATGAAGTTTTAGCTCAAAATACCCCACAGATATTTTTATATAGCATTTTAAAGTTGTCACTTTTTGAGGGTGAGCAAAAACGCACTGTTTTTGTGTCTGTTCCTTTAAATGCAAATGACCTGCTGCTCCCGGCACAGGGGGCGGAGCTTCAACAGCTTGTGTCCTGAAAATTTCTAAAACTTTTAGCCATTTATATTCAAACCGAAGTCAGAAAGATGGAGAGACTCAAGAAGAAGTGACAATATGTAGACAACATTTCTGATTGGTTAGTTGGTGAATTTATGTAGCTTATGTGTAGTTATCTAGTCTAATCATATTTTGTCAAGATAATCTATAAATCGTGTTCACGGGGGTGGGGTTTATGTAAATTTTAGGGTCCGTGATGTCAGTATTCTCTACCAGCCGTTTGTTGTAGTCCTTAAAAAGTGATTTCTTTAAAAGAAAATATCTCCTTTTGCTTTGAAGTTTGAGTGTTGTAACTTTGCAGATGTTGTTTATGATCAAACAGCAGCATACACACTAATTAAAGTTAGAAAAGTGAAATCATATTCAACCACCCCTTTAATATGAACAACATATTTTAGTTTTGGTTGCTTGTTGATAGTGTAAGGCATATGTGGTTTAACCTGAAAAACATGTAAACATCAAATGGAATTAGCATTAATTTAAACATTAATTTACATCACACAAAAAAACAAACAGGCTTATACAAAACTCCTCTGCTCCATGTTAGTTGTGTGGTCGAAATCTATTACACAGTATCATGCATTATGCTACACAAGAACATATGTGTATCAGCAGGACGTCATGGTGAAATGCTGAAGTAACTCGTAAAGTGTGCTGGTATTCTGAACTTTACAGCCCAGCTGCTGCTCACACTCCCTCAGACATGTGAAACAGCATAGTCCCACTGAACTCCCACTGACCTGTGTGAGCAACACACACAAGCACACGCACATGCAGACATGCACACACATACACACAGGTCACATTCCACTCTCATAGAAACTCATTATAAAGTCCTTTAATTGGCAAGTGGTCCCTCCTCCAGCTCAGTCCGTCAGTCCTCCTCTGAATCTTTGGAGTAATTAAACACAGACACATCATGCCTATTTACAAGTAAGGGGAGACACCCCAGGTGAATAGGGAAAAAAATTAACTAATAGATATCAGCATGAAACTTCTCCAGTCGATTACTGACATTAAGACAAATATCTTTTGTTTAACAAGTTTTTTGAATATTTATGTTTAAATATGCAAATTAGGTATTATCTCATTAAATATGCTGTAATTTGCATACTTTTCTGAACATTGGATAAAGCCAGATTCAAAATTCTTGTTTCATTTTGTTGACATATTAGAGTCAAAGGTTTTTACAGAGGGGATTAAATATATATATTTTTTTATCACTCCATTAATCAGAAAAAAAAAACTGGTATAAAATGTTGTATAAATCAGAATCTGAATGATATATGAACAAACCCCTCTGTAAAAACCTTAAGAATATGGATAGGAATACAACTGTAAAGTTTGGTGTATGTAAGTGTTCCTGAAGTGGAGATTTCTGGCTCAGAGTATGAGGAAAAAAAACAAAAACATTTTGAGAAAACGGCTTTTAAAGATTTGTATTGTAAAAAATCATACGTTTTTAGTGGAAACAACTACAGACACAATATCTTATCAAATCATTAGCAACAACAATACAAACCACCACAGCATTTATGGCCTTCAACTGAACAGAACCCCAGTAAAAAAAAAACAGTCAAAAACACACACAAACAGAATCATATTGTCAGAAATTGACGTCAGCCAATGAGATTTTGCTTTTAGAGTTAAATGCCCTATTGTACTTTCACGATTGGTTGCTGATAAAAAAAAGAAAATGACCATATTTGGATCCGACAACATTTTACAGGAGAGAGAGAGAGAGCTTTCCAACGGTATATGTGATGACAGGGTGCAGACAGCGATCGCGGAGCAGCATGTTGATTTAGAACGCCAACTTTTGTTGAATTTAGGAGAAATCTACCGACGCAAATAGATAAAGTGTAGTAAAATAAAGACCTAAATGTGTATTTTGGACTTTTTTTCACCACAAGTCTTAAAGAAGACATGTTATTGAAGACAAATAGCCCAAAATCTCAAAATTGACCAGTGAAACGATATGTGTGTTAACATGATGTGTGTAACTGAAAAAAAAAAAAAAACTCTTAACCTTCTCTGTGTAAAGTTATAGCCAATTTTACAATTTCATTGCCATTACAGTGTAACGGTTAAAATGGCCACAGATATTATGTGGAAAAACAGCTCAGATAATACAGAAAAAAATATAAGTTTTAATTGAAGTGTTTTTTTTATATATATTTTTTTTTATATGAAATGTAATGTTCAAGCTCGATATTTCTGCTTTTAAATCCTCCAAACATTGGAACCATTTATTTCCATTTTAAATCCCTCACGTAACCTCACTTTTTCCTTTTTTTAAGAAATGGAGGGACTAACTGAAATATTTTGCTGTGATGATCAACATTAAGCTCTGTCAATTTCAGCCTATTTGAATAAACTCTGAATATTCCTTAAAGTGTTTTTTTCTTTTTCTTTTTTTTTACTCCATTGGTTGATACATCTCATATCGTGTACAAATTGAGCCAGAACTTCCACTGGTTCTCCTTAAAAAAAAGACAGCTTTTGATGTCCCTAATGACCAAAGAGTTGAGGAAAAAGGGCAAAACGAATGAATGAAATATTCAAGTGGTGATTCAGAGGGAAGTTTGTCTGCGGTTCGGGTGGCCGTATAATGATAGTGTTGTTCAGGAACCGCTTTGTCCCTGGCCTGAATAGTAAATAAGTGCTGGGAATTAAACAGTTTTGTTGTACAGCATCTGTTGCGAGAGAAATTGATTTACTGTACAATTTGTATTCAGTCTCTTGTTTTTGATGTTTACTGAAAGCAGGAACAACATCCTGTCAGAGCCGCGATCTAGTGGTTAGCACACATGCTTTGACAAATTTAGCTACAGTACTTATGCGGATGATGTGAGTTTAAATCTGTCGAACAAGATGTCTGGTTACGGTTTCTCAAGCTGCAAAACATGGTCAATAGTTCCAAGAAGTTTCAAGCTTGCGTCACCAAGCAACACATATACTCTTATATAAATGTATATGAAAATAAAATTATTAAATCAAATATAGAAAGAAAGATATGAAAGATACAGTAAAATAATAGACTAAAAAGAAAAAAGATCCTGAAAACACTTAACACTTAAGCTCATAACTCATAACAGTAGCACTTGTCCTCTATCATCTTTCTAATCAGGATCCCAAGCCGAGGCGAGACCTCAGCAAAGGTCAAAGGTCAACAGGGGGCAAAAAGTCAGTGCTCAGAAAGCTTTAAAGTGATCTGAGATTCTTGACCAAATGGAGTTAGGTCACTGTTCAAGCAGACAGCTGAGTTGTTAAAAGTCCTATTCAGTTACAAATCATCTCCCTCCAATAAGTGAATCAGTCAGGGTACAGATCCAGTTTGGATCTGACTAAATGTAAAGACATAAGTGGCTTTATACAAGTGCAAACATAAAAAATTCATAGCTTTGTAATGTATATGGGAGTGGTTTGCTATGAGGAAGGATGTGTTTATACTTCACCTTAATGTTGTTTTATGCCCGTAAACTGAGATTCCATCTCAAGGTCTTCAATCACTAGAGACCTTTTGAACACAACAGTTGTTGAAATATCCTATTGGCCATTTCAAAAATGTAAATATTTAATATTTAATGTTTTATGTTTACCGTAATATTCAGTAGCTTGCACAAATGGTGTCTGTAGTGTAGTGCATTAATGTGTTTTAACGGGGATGTCAGGGTATCCAAACAGCTCTGGACACACTCTAAACTATACTGATGTTGCTCCAATTTATGATAGTCTTCTGTCATCACTTCCTGTCACTACATTAATGGAAATATTCTATAATGTATATAATTTGTAATAGGCAGAAATAAAATTATATAGGCTAACTGATCATTCCATGATACGTTTTGTACAACAACATTGCACTTACTGAAAGAGAAGAAATTGCACTGAAAAGGTCTGAAAAATGAAAAACAACTATTCTAGCTGCTTCAAACCTGGAATTGATTACAGAAAGGATGTCCTAATTCCCCGTCAGGAGGCTGTCATCTGCAAACAGCTATTAGCATATTTATGGAAACCCCTACAGTATTTTACAATGTTCACAGAGGAAATCTTGGTTGTCTCTAGTGCATTGGTTCAGAACAAAAACAAAAACAGATTTAAAGGGATAGTTCACCCAAAAATGATCATCTTCGAAACACAAGATATTTGTGATGAAATCCGAGAGCTTTTACCCAGAAAGGTAGTAAAGACGTTGTTAAACGTTGTTAACGTTCCTGTCTTCATCTAAAAATCTGGCGTGCATTTGCCGTACAACAACGTAACTTAATGCTTAACTATGATGCATCAGCCTGATCTCACACACGAAACGTACATATTTAGACGTAAATAAAAACGATCCAATTCGTATATATATTTACGTATTATAGTGACTTTTACGTATCATATGGACGTTATTTCAGGTTCGATACGTATCTATATTTACGTATTACAACTTAAAATACGTATAGATTCAACGTATATCCATAAATGCATTTATACAGCCTGGTCTCATTGTTAATACGTAGTATTAATACGTAATTTTCAAAGATAGAAAACGTACGTTTTGTACGTTTGGATAGATGCTGAAACGTATGATATGGACGGATCTGCAACAATTAAATGTAACATTATTACGTTTTTTACTGCTACAAAACGTAAAATATTTACGAATCTTTCATATCATTAAGATATCTGTATAATTTACCTTTTACCGTTTTATGGATAAATGGAAGATCCCTTAACCCCACTCCCAAACCTAAACATAACGTTACCCATACAGAATATAAAAAGGACAAAACGTACAGAGATGTGTAGGGAAATGGCAATTTTATTAACAATATAGCATTAAAAGATTTTTTTATCAGCTAATCCTACTCCTACCCCTAAACCTACCCATAACAATTTCTTAAAACTACATAGGCTACAATTATGAAGAAAAATTACAACATACGTGTAATCACAATAATTTATTTGTTGCGAAAATGTCAAAACCGGTACCAAAAGTCGTTCACATGACGATGTGTTGCAGTCACAGTCCTCTCTTTCAGTATAATAGTTTTGAATGAGGTACAGAGCAGAATTTAAGTTATTAATCCATGAAAATGTTAATCCGGCTTCGCTCTGTGTGAAGGCGCGCGCGCTTCTCCATTTCAAATGTAGTTTACCGACTGAAATACGGCATGTCGCAATCTGTGGCGAGAGCCAATGAGCGTTTGATATCACTGCCGTAAAACATGTCGTAACGCTTCTTGAGGGCGCAATTTTTGAATTTAAATTCATCACGAGCGCGGAATTTGACAGTTACGGACTCCGCTGCTGTCTGTGATAGCCTGTGAAATGGAGATGAAGATCACTCACTTGATAAAGGGCTGAATTTGGATCTCTTTCTTGCAAACGTATGGATTCTAAAGATTTGGATTATAATTTCAAGCTAATAAAATTTATGTCTTTTGTGAATTTATGTTGGGTTTTGGTGTATTATTGTTCTATTGGAGAAAACGCATTTTGTGTCTCACTGTAAATAAACTTAATATTACAAAATGGTTAAACGATTAAATAAGGTATTTTTAAGGTTTTAAAGTGTTGTGTAACTGCATGTAGGCTAATCCTCCGAAACGAGTTTGCAGCAGAAGGCACGAACAGTTATTAGCCTATTTCTTAAGTAAACTGCAATTAATAATAATAAATGCGACTGAAAACGTAATTGATAAGACATTTGAATGCAATAGAGTCAAAACATTAATGCCACGATTTTAATATGCATACATAAGAATACGTACAAATATGTACGTCGGTAGAGTTGTTCATACGTAAATAATTTACGTTTTTGTGCTGTTAATACGTAAATATTTTACGTTTTAGTGCTGTAAATACGTCAGTATTATACGTTTCTTTGTGTATAAAACGTAAGTAATTGTACGTATGGTAGAATTACACTTTACGTAAAAATACACACGTATTCTCATGAGATCACGTTGGATGCATCAGAGAATTAACTAGACTTGACTGTTTCCTGAAAACCTAGTAACTTTGTTGCATATTTAAACAAGGACTAGATGTACGGTAGGTTCAATGCATTGTTCTATCTTAAGGTCCTATGAAAGGACCTTTTGAAAGGACCTCTTTTTAAAAAAAATATATATATATATATATACGATATTTCATCAGTTTAACATTTGACAGCAAATTTTAAAACATTGCAACCCACTGAGCAGACTATCCATCTCTCCTCCACAGCCTTTATTTAATTTGTGACGCATTAAATATGGCATCTACCATGACTAAAGTCTATAATCAAGCATAAACCAAAAACTTTTTTGTGTTTGTAAAGCATTTGTGTGTGTGCGTGTGTGTGTTGTTGATCAGTCTTCACGGCGATTTCACTCTCCAGTAGAAAAGGCCTAAAGCATCTGGATCCCAGTGTGTTCCAGACACCTGTTAGATGGTTCAGCCAAGGCTAGACAACAATGTTGAAATTATTGTGGGAATTATGGTTACGTGGTTAACCACAGAGAGTTATGACTGTGGTACATTGAGAACAGCATGAGTCATATTGTCTTTGTGTATACAGGCAAACACTGACGTCCATAAATGGATGTTTCTTTCTCTTTATCGTAAGAACGCATTCCCATTTAAACAAATGGGATAGAAGTCATTTTCCTGCCATGTGCCCACACAGTAATGTAAACATGTGGTGCTCGAGTCATTATAATGTCATCACGCTGTCTAGTGAACACCGCAAAGGGTGATGTCCAACAAGAGATATCAAACAAAGTCATGTCTAACTGTGGGGATTTTAAAATGGCCACCCAGTGAGAGTCTTATGTCATTTAACCACACAATTCAAACACTTCAAACCTTAAAGGTGCCCTTAGTATTGTTTTGTTTATGTTGTGCAAATGTAATGGTTTCCCTTTATCTGTCTGTTCGTAGAGGAGGAACAGTTAGAGATAGGCCTATCTGATCCTCACTCTATAGCGTCAAAACAAGACCGGATGGAGCGTGGAGGAGGGGACAGGTTATGTCTTTGAGAGGAAAAGGACACATATCACTGTTATCTGACTCTATTCTCTTTATTAGACACATTAATCTCTCTGACACTTGGCACTTCCTTCATAAAGTCTAGTCTAAGACAAGTTCTAGACTAAATATGGGTTTTTGCTGATACATCGCCACCCTTGTGAAAAAGAAGGGAAATAAAAGGCCACTTAAAGAGAGTATACATTCATGACTACACTTAAGTACACTTTGTAATTATGTCAAATTAAAAAGTACATTGTGTAAAATTATGTGTAGACTACTAAAGCATATGTAAAGTTGCTTGATTATACTTTTGAATGTTTTAAATTTAGTGTTGTTATTCAATATTACATTTGAACTTAGTAATGTAATAAATTGCAACTTCATCTTTACAAATATTGTAATTACAAATATATTGAAATGAATGACATACAGTACAAGGTTAATAGAAATGACATTAAACTATACTTTAGTGCACCATGAATGCTTGTATATTCAGCATTACACTTTAACCATATTTCAAGGACCATAGAAGTAATTATAAGAATTACATATAAATATGTACTTAAGTTATACTAACTGTAAGTGGGTCAAAAAGGCACTCTAATGTGCAGCTTATAGCATTTAATATAAATTTAATTTATAATACAAGTGTATTCTTTTTAAGTATATTATTTTCACATTAAGTATTCTATAATATTTGTGAAAGTGTACTTCTCAGAAGGTTTGAAATTCCTAAAAAAATTAACAAAGAGTTATTCATTACGACATTATTTACAGCATGTGTTAAAATTCAGCTACTAATAGAATAGGTCTCTGAGACATTGATTATATGTAATTTGGGCATAATTGTTGATCATCAGAGATGAATGCACATAGTTTTAGGCCAGTCTGAAGTCATGGCTCTGGAATGGAGCATAGACTTCCCTCTGTCTCTTATTTAAGAAGCCTTAAAATGTCTTTAAATGAATGAGGCCTATTGAACACTCAACTTCCCTCTTCATGACAACAAGACTCAGATGCCTTTTAAATATGTACCATAAATATGTATGACAGTTGAAAAGCTCTACAATACATGACATGCCCTATGGTCTCTAAGTGTGCTTTGAGACTACAGCTGATTCTGGTTTGTATAGTTGGTTTGAAGCAGATTTTTCGCATCATTCCAACATGTGAAAAGAGATTTAAAAGGGAAGTTGCAGGTAGGTGAGTTTGGATCAAGCTATTGAACCAACAACCTCCTGACACTAAGCAGTGTAAGCATCATTTCATTCTGCTGTTTTATATCAGTGTGGCTTTGAGCTTCATAGACGGTTGCTAGATCGTTCCTCATTAATCTATGCCTCTGTTGTCTAGTTTCATTATTGTTTTAGCGGTCGTCTGGGACATTTCTGGCTTTTGCAGTTACAAATGTCTGCATCTGCATTTGTTTGTACAGTTCTGCGTCTGTGTTTTTGTTCTCTGTTTTAGTTGGGTATTGTTTTTTGTTTTAGACACAGCCAAAGGCCTAACAGACGGCCTTCTGACCTTTCTGCGAGGACTGAAGAGACTGCACACTGTATCAGGACATCCCTTTTAGTTGGAAAGATACTATTGTTCACTTTATATGAAGTCCCCAAGTATGAAAAGGACACTTATAAACACTTTAAAGGTATAATATGCAAGATTTGTTTGCCGATAGAGGGCGCTACATTCCAAACAACAACAACGGCGTAGCTTGATGACGATGTGAAGGAGCGTGGAATGATGGGAACTGTCGTTTTAAACTCCACCGTGGATGTAAATAAGTCAGACGGGAATCGAAATATCATGTTCATGGATGAGGCTAAGTTATATTTTTATAATGACATGCTTTTTGTGGCGAGGGGGGCGTGGTTCAGCGCGGTCTGTAATGGGAGAGAGAAGCGACGAGTGGGACGCAAGAAGGTCAAGTGCAAATGACGAACACCTGTATCTTATTGCTGTGATCCGCGTGGAGAGACCGCTTATAAGCCGCGCGCTGGAACGAGAGAGAGACTGAAGAGAAAATTGGATGCAGAGAAAGAAAACCGGTGGATGCAAGCTCTCATTTTTGAACTGTTTTGTGCCGTCGCGGTTACCACGGTGAATGCGCGTTGTGCACGACTTTTGTTTGTTTTGCTTTATTTTAATAAAGTACGAGTCCCAGTCACGCCGACCCCTGTCTTCTTCCTTCCTGACTCTTGAACCTCATCACACTTTTATTTCATGAAAATGATATAACCGCAAGAAAAGTAAGGTTTAATACTAACTTGGTTATCATTGATGTTACTGTATGTCGAATTCATTGTTGTGATAACGCGGCGCAGTTTTACGTGTTCTAAACAATTGTTGTAAAAGTACATTCGAATATACCCACATCATTTGCCAAAATACTGATTAATCTATGTATAACACATGCTATATTTATTTACATGGCCATAAACACCAGACGTGATAAACAATGTCAATAAACTAAACACAAACCTAAAGCAATAATGCTTCCCTTACATAAACATAACTATTACCGAATGCTACATTTGGAAAATATAAAATTAAGCATGCTTTGTCGACAGAACCAGCTGCAATCGGTAAAGAATAATTGTGTTCCATAACGACTGCAAGAAACAAGCTTACGTTTGTTGCTTGATAGACGCTACAACTTCCGCATTTGTCCAGGACTCCACGCAGTACGAGCGGAAACCGAGGGTAACGCGGATATGACGCAATTGACTGGCGACTCCCAGCTCCCCCCTGCTCTAACGCCCCGTTTCCTTGGTTAAAATCGCAATTTTCTCACGATTTAAAAATAGTTGGAAACATTTGGGATATTGTAAGTAATCAACTTAACAAAATATATAACACTGGCCTTGAGATTATGGGATATTTTAATGCAAAAATCTTACATATTGTACCTTTAAATTTTAAAGTTCATTTTTTAGTTTATTTAAAGGTGAAGTGTTTACGTCAGCACTAGTCTCAACGATCAAAGTGGCAAAAATCAATATCGTTAAAAAATTTGTGGTCAGTAAGATTTTTTTGAATGTTTATATTTAGCAAAGATGCATTAAATTGATCAAACATGACATTAAAGACATTTATGTTGAAGTGTTTCCTGTTTCTTGTGCCATTGTTGTAGTCCTTTTGTTCATTGGTTCCCCTGTTCATTAGTCCTGATTGTTCCCAGGTGTATCTAGTTTTTGTACTTAAGCCCCAGCGTTTCCTGTGTTGTTTGTCAGGTCTTGTTTGTTTGATTTTCTCAGTTCTGCTCCAGGTTTGCTCCTTGTGTTCCCTGGTGTTGTTTTCATTCATTCATTCATTCATTCATTCCTATTCGGATCCTGCTCTCATTCGTTTTTTTAGTTTGCCTTCATTACACTTGAACAGCAAATAAATTCATCATGTCTGTGTGAAACTTTTCTCTCAGCTCCTGTCACAGTACAGGCATTACGGGAATGGATAAAATGAAACTGCGCAAGCTTTCTTGGTTATTATCAACTGTTGTTACTCATTACCCTTTGTCCTCCGGTGATTTGATTTGGAAAACCTCATTCCTTCACACACAAAAACACACTCCTGAGTGCATATACTTTAAACCTTTTTGGAAGCAGACAAATGCTAATCAGGTGATCATTGACTCAGGCTAGCTGGAAAATGTTTTCCAGGTAGTGGAGGAAAATGTCTTTTTTTTTTCTGGGGAAAGCGTGGGGTGGAACAGGATAGAACACAATACTCCTCTCATCATCTGCTGCAATCATCAACTATTTAGCAATAAACTGAAACTGGCCAGTCTTACGCTTATTGTTTAGGTTGCCTTGACGTTTGTGCTGCTTTTTAGTTTGTCATCTTTCCCACCTTCTGTAAGACAATGCTTCCCTATGGAGTCACTGTTTCAGGACTAACAGTGCTCAGAGAAAATAGCAGTTCCACACCTTTACCTTATTTAGTGGTTGACATTCGCTACACTATCTTCTATCCACTATTTATCCACATATTTGATAAATATTTAAATGTTAAAAATGTGTATTATAAATCTGGGCTCTGCAGTATGAATATTCGAGAGGAGGGACATATAACTTTAGTCTTTCTTCTGCTAGAGGATCATGAATCTTTCTGAGGTCTTCTTTGTGACTTGAGGCAGGAGGCTCAATGTGGCCTTTGTCTGTTGCTTGTCCAGCATCTCATATCAGACGAACAGACGGAATGTCGCTGAAACACTTTGTCGCAGACAGTTTTGTCTTGGCCTTAAAGGTTTCATGGACACACAACTGTTTCAGCAGTATGTGGGATCAGTGTGTAGGTGTGAGCAGACATACTGCCGTCATTGAATGAGACCCTCCAAAAATGAGGTCCCCTCTTGCAAAGAGAATAATAAATCATGTATTCATTAGCTCAGTAATTTACAGACCCTCTTAACTGAATTCCTGTTATGGGTTAATGTTACGTATGTTATTAACTTTCCTTTATGGTGAGATTCCATAGCTAACTTAGTCTAACTAGTCATGCTTTGAAGGACATTTAAAGATGGGTATTAAGTTTTAAGCGTGTTTATAATTCACAGTTGCAGTTTCTTCAGTTAAGGGCAATTATTAACAAATTATTATTATTATATTTCTTTAATTCTATAGACCTTTTTATTGTATTTAGAATAGCTGCTTGCTGAAGCTAATTTCATAGCAACTATGTGTGCTAATAGATAAATCATGCACTATAAAAAAAAAATATTTTCACAACATATTTTTTATTGCTTTTTGTCATCATATGTTCTTCTCTGATTCTGATGCTTCAGATTATTTTAGTTAAAAAATAATGAATTTCCATATTTAAATATTGATTGGGTCTGGCATTAGGGTTATGCAATAAAAGCTATACATAAAATGCATTTGAAAGGTATCAAAGATAAAGGATGAAGGCATTTTAAAAGTTTTAATGTTGTCTTAACAAAAGTTTAAATCTATTAGTTTGAATTAAATAAAACCACCAACAGTTATCTTCCAAATTTGGAATATATATATATTTGTACCTTTGGTAAGTTAAACATTTTACATTCTCATGGATATTTTTGAAATGATCTTGTCCTTTAAACGACCAGGAAAATAAATAAACAAATAAATGATGGTCTGTTGAGTGACACAGTTTGACCAAGCACAGCTGCAGTGTCTGGAACATGATGGAGATTCACGTCAAGCTGCCACATAGAAAAACCAACAGTACAGTGACAGCCTCTAGCACAACATCACAACTTCGCAGCATTCTTGTCTGTTATCTTAAGGCTAAATATGCTGTGAATCAAATGTACTGTGTCATTTCATGTGGCTTAACATCTGATGGCACTGAGCAAGCTTTTTTAACCAACCAACTCAACGTGCCATTCAACATTGTCTTCACTCTTTTTCTTTTCTCTTTCAGGGAGTGAAGAAGAGCAGTGGACCATGTGGGGGGAGAGACTGCAGCGGAGGGTGTCAGTGTTATCCTGAGAAGGGTGCGAGGGTAAGTCTGTTTCAGTCTTATAGCTCAGCCTAAGTGTCTTTATCCATCCAGTGCTACTGTGTTGGATTTGAAGGGCGTGTCCATCATCAAATATGAAAACATGACTAGAAATATAACACTGCTAGACTATCGACAATGCATCAATGTTTTTGAAAAAGAAACATATTGGTGAAGCTGAAGAGTGAATGAACACCAGTAAACTGAAGCCTTTTCTATATGACACATCATATTTGAGATCCTAGATACACAACATAAAAGTAACATTACAACTTCTATCTGGATAAAAAGCAAGTGAACCTGAACAGAGTTACGTACTAGTCAGAAAGTGTTACTCCCATTGTGGATGTGATCTCCCCGTGACAACGCGCTGAAACATTAAAGCATACAAAAACATTCTATAGTTTTCTCATTGTAATGTTATGTATATGGCAGATTGGCGCTGTACATCTTGCACTTAATTAAAACATAGGCCTACCGTTGAAAAAATATGACAAGACAAAAAAAAAAAAAAAGAACACTGCTGGATTATTAATAATATCACCAATGTTTAAAAAAAAAAAAAAAAAAAAACATCTAAAAGAAATATGACTGTTTCAAAAAACCCAATCACAGTCAATAATGTTGGGCAGTGCCGTTTGAGCAGACGCTGAAGGGTCAATGAACACCGGTTAACTGAAGCGCTTTCCTAGCAGGTTTATAAACTCAACCAAAGGTCATCATATATTAAATTAACAAAATATATACACTATAAAAGTAACTTACATCTGCACAAAAGGATGTGAATGTGCTAGTGAACTTGACTGTGCTTGTCTGAATGTGTAACGCTGAAACACAGGCAACTAAAGCACAAAGAATTAATGTTATGTATATGGCAGATTGGCACTTGCACTTAACAGTATTTTCATGATCAAAGTGATTTAGACATCATTCAATTAACTTTATTTCGCCGGTCTGGACTGCATGTGCTACCCAATCAGACCTCAGGTACAGCCCCAAAATCAGTCACTGCGATCATCGTTTTCATGATCGATCGTCGGTCACTTCCGAGTACTCGAGGACTCATGCACATCCCTAAAATATAATGAAACAATCTCATTTGCAGTAAATAAAATGCAATACTTCAATGGATAAGTGCTAAATGATATTGATATTATCTTGTACAACACTTCTAAACTAACTACATCAAGAATACATAAAACTTCATTTCAAAACGCTGGCCAATTGAAGTTTGTTGAACTTATATTGAACTGATTATGTTCACTGAAGTACATAGCAACTTTAAATAACAGATAAGTTGCACTAAAGTTACACACTGCACTGCACTGAAGTTGGATGTCTTTTTTTTTTTCCATTTATTCAAGATCTCAGTTTTTTACAGAGTAATTCAGATTGAATTCTAGGTGTTTGATAGTGTTTCCGGCTGTACAAGACATGGCTGTTTGTTCACCAAATCTGTGACCTCTCATCATCTGTTGTAAAAGTAAAGCTCCTTAGGGAGGGTGAAGGAGAGAGGAAACACATTCCTTAGCATCAGGATATGAAGGGCCTTGTGAGTATGACTTGAGATGTCAGTTTGGTTGTCTTTTTTTCCTGCATTGTAAAGGAGCAGGAAAAGAGGTTTGATTGTTCAGTTGAGCCATTTAAAGTGCCAAGACTGCTGAGGGTAAAGTGCACTCATTCCAAAAGACATTTTTTCCTTTTGTTAAACATAAATGAAAACACAAAAGGGAAGGAATTGTAGACAAACACTCCCTGATTGTATTTCTGACGCACATGACACACAACAGAAAAGTCATATTTCTGTTCAGTCTGACGTTAAGCCAGCTTTTCACTTTGATTTATAGTTGTAATGCACGACAGGATTTACATTGTTAAACCAATTACATTCTGATATTTTTTGTAATATTAGCCATATACAGGGACTAAATATAAGCATTCACCCAGAATATTTACATTTACATTTGATAATTTAGCAGGTGCTTTTATCCAAAGCGATTTACAAATGAGGAATACAACAAGCAATTAATCTAAAAATGCAATAACATGAGAAGTGCTACTAATACATCATTCAGGATAGCACACGATAGAATAGGGAAGGATTGAGGAATACTGAGATCATCGCTGAATAAATAGTTTTTAGTTTTTTCAGCAGGCTGCAGTTAAGACACAATTTCTTGAAAATTCTCAGAACCCCCTAGCAACTCCATAACAACAACCTAAAAACACGTTAGCAACTGCATAGCAGCACCCTGGCAACCACCTACTGCTCTCCAGCATTGTGGTGGAAAAATTCAAAAGAGAGCAAAAATTATTCCATACAAAATTACTATCAAATTTCACAGTTTTGTTTCCTTCCAGGATCTGTCAGCATCTTACTTGAGCCAAACACACTTTTCCACTCCACTCTTTGTGTAGTCCTTAGTTTGATGTATGTGTTCATAAATGATGTTTATTGGGAAAAAAACAGCCACACAGATGTCTGGACACAGTTCATGTCTCCCACTGGGTCCCTTGTGACCCCTCCTCTGTCCGGCCTTGACATGTGAGGCCAGCAGGAAATAAACTTAAAACTAATTTGTGTAATAATGACAGGGACGTTTATTTTCAACATTTAAGTTGAGGGATATATTTTTGGCCAGAGGAACTGTGGACATTTTATATTATTATTTCTATGGCCTAATACAACTTGAAGTGTTTATTTGTACAGGAAAAAGTAATACATCTACAGTAGTTTGATGATTTAGATTTATTCGCAGCGGTATTTTATCAGAGAAAAATAGTCAAATGAATCTTATAGGATCATCCAATGGTTCATATTAAACACAATAAATTGTCTAATACATTTTATGAATGTAACTGTTCTGGCACTGCACAGCCTAACTGAATCTTTGTTTTGTTTTGTTTTGTTTTGTTTTGTTTTGTTTTGTTTTGTTTTGTTTTGTTTTGTTTTGTTTTGTTTTGTTTTGTTTTGTTTTGTTTTGTTTTGTTTTGTTTCGTTTTGTTTCGTTTCGTTTCCCATTACGAAGTATCAAACACTTTTTTTTTTTATTCAAAATGTTTTATATGATAAGCTTTGTATTTATACACATTTCTATTGTGTTCTATAAAGGAACATTATTTATCTAATGTTTTTTTTTGTTTGTTTTTTTGTTTTTTTTTTGGGCTGTTACTTTGTGAGGATATTTTATGAGATACTATGGACCTGTAGTGCCTGCCAGCCAAAATAACCATATTAGCAATATTCTTCATGTAAGTTGAGATTTGTTAATTGGAAGAAGAAATGTTAACACTTTAGTGAATAAAATGATATCACTATTCACTTCTCCTAGCAGGTGGTGTAATACGATACGTTTCAAAAGATAATTTCGTATGATAGTTTCTTGTTGTTGGGAAAGAAGCACAATTGCTCTTATCTTTCTTTTCTTTTTTTGGCTGTGGGAAAAAAGCAGATTCTCTATAAATTGATCCATGTTCCAGGTAAATAGGTTGTGCATCCTGCATCTCTTTTCATAGACTTCCATGTGTCTGTGTGAGAGAGGAAGTAATGGAGTACTTGAATTCCCTGTGTCTGTCCCGGTGGAAAGATCTGTTGAACTTTTTGTTTGTTCTCATTGTCCGTTTAATCACACACTTTCTAGTCCATGCCTTTACTCTCACTACATTAAAAATGGATTTATATTGAAGATTCATTCAGCCAGCATTATTATTTTGATATCTTTTTTGGAGATGTCACTTAATGTTATGGAACATTTTCTCTGTTTCCCTCCTTCAAACAGATAAAGTATTTCCCGAATGTCATCTTCATTTCCTCATGCCTCCTTACTGAAAGAGACTTTTCTTCTCTTGCTTCTCAAAGGACTTTTTTATTTCCTTTAAATATCACCCCTTCTATCTTCCACTTTGTCTGTGCCCTTTCCATATTCAGCTGTAGAGTCTTGGAAAAAGTCTCTTCAGATTTAAAGAGCACATAGACAAACAAAAGAAGCTTTGTAGACAGGGAGAAGCACAATATGCAACTGGGACTGCAACACTGAGAGAATTGTTTTTTATTTATTTATTTTTTTTTTAGTTGGGTGGGTGCAATCTAACAACTGCAATTAATCTCATGGATACAGAAAAGCATTGCCCCCACATACAAGAGACTACAGTCCTGTCTCTGTTATTGCTAGTGTGGGACAACATCGAGATCTATATATCTGTCTGTCTATCCATCCATCAGTCCATCCGCCCACCCAGCAGTTGACAACTCCAAAGTATTTACAGTACACCAGCCTACAGCCATCAGACTTTAAATCTCTCTTTAAAATGCACAAGTATGCAAAATACACACAGCCTTAATAACTTTCAGACTTCATGGCTTTTTCCAACTTTAAAAAAACTTTAAAAAAATAACCCTGTTAGTGCATTGTTAGTAAATTGTCGTTTCACTGGAAACACAAACCCTAACGACTTCGTTGAAAAAGTTTCCATAACAAATTCCTAATGGTGAATGCTTATCCTGCCCTCTTCTTCCTTCCTGTCAAGGGTTTTGGATTTTTGCATTTTTGACGATTAGTCTCCTTTAAGGACATATTATATATTGTTTTGACATTTCCTGTCTTGACAAACATTCCTCTCTATTTAAATGCTAGTGTCAAAGAAGAAAATGTGGAGGTCAAAATGGATCGGCCTTTAGCTTCCATTAAACTACACAATATACTAGAAAGTAAAAAAAAAAAAAAAAGTGACCTTGAGTTGTAAAAATGTATTTATGATTACTTTTGTCTAATATGTCATAAGGGACACATAAATAACTTAATGGCATTCACAGTACAGTAGTAAACCCTATATTCCAGCCATTTTAGATATATGTGGTCTACTAAGGCTATATGATAAAGATGCCCCTGTTTTACTAAAGGCCATGGCTCTTTTGTTTTAGTCTCAACACAGGAATTAGACCTGTAGTTTCCACTCGGTTGTCAGTCTAAACAGTGATCGAAGAGTAATCAACATGAGTGACTTGAAAGGAACCAAGCTGAAGGCCGCTGAAAAGATGCACTTGAGGTTTGACGTATGTTCGAAACATCTGTTTGCCTGTCTGAGTAGAGGCACATTTCCTGTAGAGGAAGTCTTGCTTTGGAGTGATTCACAATCAGTCAGTCAGTCTCATCCTATCATATCTTATCTGTCTACAATGTGAAGAGCTTTATTGCCAGGTACTGGTGCACCACAGAAAGACAAGCTTGTATAAAGATCAGGGTCAAAAGTGGCATTACTATTATTAAAACTATATATATATCTAGGCAGGTGGAGTAATAATATATATATATATATATATATATATATATATATATATATATATTTATATATAATTATTATTATATTTTTTTATAATAATAATAATAAGATTAATTAGATTTAAATAGATTTTCCATTTTTAAGCATCAGTTTGCCTGTCAAATAACCCCTTTTTCTCTGTGACATATAAGTAATCTAGTTCTTATACAGGAAGGAGCAGTTTAGTCTCTCATGTCTTCATAGTGAATAGAATCGGGTCATGTTATCTCTCTCTCTCTCTCTCTCTCTCTCTCTCTCTCTCTCTCTCTCTCTCTCTCTCTCTCTCTCTCTCTCTCTCTCTCTCTCTCTTTCTCTCTCTCTCTCCCTCTCCCTCCCTCCCTGCTCAGGCCCTTCTGTCCTGCTAATTTTCAGCTGTCATATGAAATGTCACCACAGGTTTTAGCACAGTGAAGTCTTACATTTTTGGAAACAATATATATGTATAGATTTTATTTGGAGAATGTATCTAGTTCAGCTAGTCCTAAGCTAGTCCTGCAGTGTGCTATCAGAGTTCCTCTGAAATTCTCCACCTCCCCAGCTCCACCTGCCTATAGATCTGCTTCGGGATTTATGAATAACTATTTATGCAGCAGCAGCAGCATCATATCTTACATGCTCACAGCAGCGTTTCTGTGTATCTGTTAGCAGTAGCAAGTCCTTACTTCGCTCTGCAGTTGCAGAAATAGTTAACAGTAACAGCTGCAGCATAGCAGATCAAGTCCACCAAGACCAAATACATTAATATTGCCATATTCAATAACATGCTAAAACTATTCAGAGAGTTGTTGTGAATGAAATATGTATAGACTATACACTACCATTTGGAGTAGTAAGATTTTTATTAAGATTCTTTCATTCTTCAAGGATGCATTAAATTGATCAAACTTGATAGCAAAAGACATTTCTAATGTTCTTCTCACTTTCTATTCATCAAAATAATCCTGACAAAAAAATATCTTCTACAAAAATATTAGGCAGCACAACTGTTTCCAACATTGATAAAAAGAAGAAATGTTTATTGAGCACCAGATCGGCTTATTAGAATGATTTTTGAAGGATCATGTGACGCTGAAGACTGGAGTAATGATGCTGAAAATTCAGCTTTGCCATCACAGGAATAAATTGCATTTTAAAATATATTCAAATAGAAAAGAGTTATTGTAATAGTATTTTGTATTGCTGTTTTTAATGTTTTTTGTTGTTGTTGTTGTTTTTATGCAGTCCTGGTGAGAATAACAGACTTTTTTTAAAAACATTAAACCATTTTACTAACCCTAATATTTAGAACTGCTGTCAGTTATCTGTAGTAATATAATATGGATAGTCAGATGTTCACATAAGAAAAGGCCTGCTGGGTCCAATACCAAATGAAAAAAAATAATAATAAATTGCATTCTTAAATGCCAATCTTCACCAATCCAGCAATTACAAAATTAAAATAAAAAAAGATTGTTGCAATATATGTAAGAAGGAGAGATTCCGTGTCGTGAATAACTTAATAGGTATTAAACCGGATTGGGAAAATCCATATAAATTATTTGTTTAGCAGTTGGTAGCTCGACAACACTGTTCCCTGTCAAATCCCCCTCAATCCCCTCAACGATGTCTGCAAGTTGGTAACACACAAATAACATTTTTTTTCATGACTGCTAATGATACTGGCATCTTCTGGAATCTACAAATGATCCAGCGGAAGAATTGAAATGACAGGATAATCTTTTTGTGGTTTAGTTTGGTGGCCAAATCAGCAACGGATCCTTTCCCTCAATTGACTATTGTGTGTAAGACTCAAGAATCAAGCTTCAAGAATGGACCTTCAGTCCACCCACGTTTGGATCTCTGCCCTGGTTGTCCAGTTGTCTGCTGGTGAGCAATGTTTTAGCACAGCTGGGACAGGAGTGGGTGGCAGGTCATTTTGTGAGAGAGAAGACATGAAGCGTGCTAAGTGATGTACCAAACAGCTACTGGATGAACCAACACAGTTAGTTTTGATTCTAGTTAAAGCTTGTGGGCGTTTGACAGTTGACTTGTTTTTTTTATGTAATATTAGAACTAGTGAGTAGATGTTACTACTGGGATGTGTGACAGTGATAGTGGTATCGTACAAATTGTGAAATGATTGAAATACCTGTTTTCTTTGTGCAGTATTGTCGGTCCCATAGCCTGAAAAGTCCGATGGGGAAACGGTGGCGGGAATTCTTTGTTCCGCTAAGTTTGGGAATGTACCATTGTTAATAGGGAATGGGAACATGGCCTAGTTGCCTCTGATACATTTCCTGTTCAATGCAATGTAAATTATATATTTTATTAAGAGAGTTGATTGTTTAATCTGAACGCTATGACCAAATCTTTCTTCTAGACTTGATATGTATGGGAAAATATGTTAACTGTTCTTGCTCACTTTGCACTTGTTCTCTTTACAGCTTATACTCTCCTTAAGTTCAGGAAAATAATCCACAGATAATGATGTATGTCTCATGTGTTTGACATTTCTTTTGACCAATGATTCAAATTCGTATGTTTTGCTCAGAAGGACATATGTAGCACTTTT
This sequence comes from Squalius cephalus, assembly GCF_949319135.1. Taxonomy (NCBI): domain Eukaryota; kingdom Metazoa; phylum Chordata; class Actinopteri; order Cypriniformes; family Leuciscidae; genus Squalius; species Squalius cephalus. The sequence continues at coordinate 27,237,651 of NC_137130.1, forward strand.
GAAGACACAATATTAAATAATATGTGCTAATATGATTTCAGTGTGGGGGGAACTGCTAATTAACCTTTTATCTGTTTTTTTGTTTTTTGGTTTTACAACTGCTTTACAGCTCAAATAATTCACAATTTTTAATGAGTAAATAGAACATTTCTGCTTTTAATTTCTCTAGAAATTGGTCCCATTTACTCCCATTGTAAGTGCCTTACAGTAAACGAGAGACGAGCCAAAATAATTGTTTCGTGGTCATCAAAATGCAGTCGACTAAGCTTAATGTGACGAGAGGGTTACTTAAAACTCCATCAGCCTTGAACTATTCTAAGATGAAAAAAACAAGTTACTTAAAGTGACATAAACATTTCATGGTTTCCTCAAAGGAAACTTGATATTTCCAGCTCAAGAGGCGTTTGCTTTTATAAACCAGGTCTTTGAATCCCATGGATATGTCTGTTAGGAAATGAAAGGTGATGTGTCCGTATGATGTTATTGATTGTCTGGTGGAGCTCTTCTCATAGCACAGTTCCCCAGCTTCATTCTCACTTATATTACAGCTGGATCCCGTCTGCACTCATAAGCCGAGCCTCAGAGGGTTCATTCCTGAATCTTGAGTCAACGGCGCAGGTGCCTCAAAAAGTGAGGGGCCCAACCAGGCCTCTCAACACACGTGAATCTCATGCGCTCACATAGACGTGCTAATGGAGGAAACTGTGTAAAGACAAGGCATTTGGGAAACAGAATGAACCAAAAACTGATGGGAGGAAACATTTTCACCCACAGTCTGTGTTTACTCGCTGCATTGTTTACTGTAATATCTTTCATGTCTTCTTTCTTTAGCTCTGGACTGAATTACTTGATGCATTGTGAGGCATGTGTGGCAACACTTGGGCCAGACACCAAAAGATGATCTATCTGGGCCAATTAAAGCCAAATCTAAACACATTAAAAGTATAATAAACACAGGATATCAGTGTAGCTGATCTGTGTAGAATACATCCTCTGATGGACTTACTATGGCTGGACAGTTTCTTTCTTTCTTTCTTTCTTTCTTTCTTTCTTTCTTTCTTTCTTTCTTTCTTTCTTTCTTTCTTTCTTTCTTTCGAATACTGCTGACAAGTGGTTCAACATCTGCTTACAGATGTTGGCCTGTGTGTTGATGCTGATGATGCTTTTTTTTCCCCTTTCTTTTTACTTAAGGTCAGTTCAGTTATGCAGGAAGTTTTTTTTTTAAAGGGGGGGTGAAATGCTCATTTTCACTCAATCTCCTGTTAATCTTGAGTACCTATAGAGTAGTATTGCATCCTTCATATCTCCAAAAAGTCTTTAGTTTTATTATATTTATAAAAGAAAGATAGGCTGTACCGAGTCTTTCCGGAAAAAAACGAGCGTCTGGAGGCGGGCCCTGTGGGCGAAGCTAAAGCTGTGCTAACGCGCCGAGCTAGTAACAACACACAGAGACAATAGAAGCAGTTTTACTCACCGAACCTTTATCATTGTGACTGCTCGATCCTTAAGCATTAGACGATCTGCAAATCCGTCGATCTGGGCTTTGTTTATAAAACAATCATCGTCGAAATGCAGGGAACAAACAGTCTACACAACTCCGTTTATGCTCAGGAAAAACAAACTCCATCCACGGGTTCCTTAACGCCGGGTTCTTTGGGAATCTGTGCAGGGTTGTCTTGCCCTGGCAACCAAAAACCCACTTCTTTGGTGACATTGGCTTCCCAAAAGCCGGGCAGGGCGCTTTGATGGCGAACTGCTTTCGCTCTCTTGCTCTGGTCTACGAGTGCGCGCGCGCCCGCGATCTTACCGGAGAAGTGCCCTTAGGACCCATATAAGGAAATTCCGTTACATCTGACGTCACACATACCCATACTCGAAAAAAACTTTCCGAAGCTTGTGACAAACCGGAAGGACAATTTTTGGCACAGAAATACTCCTTCAAACGTACAATTTAATTTTTGAAACTTTGTCCATGTTTAGCATGGGAATCCAACTCTTTAACAGTGTAAAAAACTCAGTATGCATGAAATAGCATTTCACCCCCCCTTTAAGGAACAGGTCCAAAATAACAACAACAACAACAAAAAAAAAACAGCTAGGCCCACTAGACTAACTCAATTAGCCCCTTTAACTTTAAAATACAATTATAATTATTAATAATTATTATAATAATACCTTGGCATCCACTTTTGATTTTGTAAATGATTAGTTAGAATGATATCTGAAGGGTCATGTGACACAAGAAGACTGGAGTAATGATGCTGAAAATACAGCTTTGTCATCATAGTAATAAATTACTTTTTCTGTAGGCCATCTATAGGTGAATTGCGCGATGTTAAATATAATGCTCATTTTCAGATTAATATTTAATTTTGACTCCCACATGCATTATTATTTAGCTCTGGGTTCTGAGGTTAAGAGGATGTATTTGAAAATGGAGCAGGGAAATTCGGTTCGGTTTTAATGGCTGAACACCTCTGGCACTTTATTTAGTCACCTATTTCAGAGAGAGCAGCTATTTTTAGCACTAATGTCAGCACCACTGTGAATAAACATAGTGACCACAAAGAGTCTTTGGGGCACTTAGGCAACACAAAAATAATGATATGAATGTCAATGCATTTCATAACTAAATGTCACACCAATTTCTTTCTTTTTTTCTTTCTTTTTTTTTTTTAGGTTTTAAGGCGAGACACTACAAGTGAATAGGGTAACATTTTTAACTAGCAGATATCACCATGAAACTTTCCCAGTTGATTACCTACATTAAGATGAGAAAAAAATGTATTCTGTAATTTAATGTTTAGATATGCAAATTAGGCCATATCTAATTAAATATGCACTGATTTGCATATATTTAAAAAAAAACGAAATCTGAGTATTGGATAAAGCCAGGTTAAAAATTATTTTTTTATTATGTTCACATATTAGATGGGAAAAAAATTACAGAGGGATTTATGGATATCTACTTTTGTTATCCTGTAAAAATAGCCTTAAAAAATTATTTTCGCCATGTTTTTTGGAATAAAATGTTATATAAATCAGGCTAGGAATAATATATTTACAAATCCCTCTGTAAATGTCTTCATAATATAACTAGGTACAAGACTGGAAAGTTTGGTGTATATAGGTGCTACTGAAGTGGAGATTTCAGACTTGGAGTATGAGAGAAAAGTCATTTTGAGAAAACGGGCTTTAAAGATTTATCATCAGCCAATGAGATTGCACATTCAGCCCTTTTACTTTCACGATTGGTTGCTGATAAAAAGGAAATGACCATATTTGGATCCGACAGGATTGTACAGGAAAGAGAGAGCTTCCTAACGGTGCATGTGATGACAGGGTGCAGACAGTGATTGCGGAGCAGCATGTTGATTAAGAACGCCAACTTTTGTTGAATTTATGAGAAATCTACAGACGCAAATAGACAAAGTGTAATAAAATAAAGACCTAAATGTGTATTTCGGACTTTTTTTCACCACAAGTCTGAAAGAAGACATGTTATTGAAGACAAATATCCAAAAATCTCAAAATTGACCAGTAAAAAAAAAATGTTTTTGCCTGTCGTGTCTCGCCTTAAATGATAACATAGAATTTAATGAAAACAGGTACATCTGTAAACCTCTCCATACACATCTGTATTTTCGATACATTCTGCAATATACTAACTGGGTATGTTAATTTGACCATTCAGCATAAGAGCCCCAGCAAAACTTCCATACATGGTGTTCTGACAAACAGATAATGTATTAATGTATTCTATGTTAAACACTACAGTTGCCTCATGTCACTAATGTTTCATGCTCATCCGGGGGTATATTTGGAGACCATGTCAGGGGTTGCAGTTCATTTAACCTCCCACTGGAGCTGATTTTATTTAGTCTATGACTAATCTTCACAATGAAATATCTCCGGTCCTTGGGAAAAAGCGATAGTCCAAATACACGTTAGGCTCTGGGACTGCTCCCACACAGATACAGCACATATACCCCCAATCCTTTTTTCATATGCGCTCTCTATCTTTTCCCCATAGTATTTATACAGTGTTGTTAACTGGGCTAAAGGGCTGGAGTGGTTGCCATGGTTCATACTGTTGGTTTAGTAACAGATATCTCCCTTAAGGAAGGAAGGAATCCAAACAGGATGGTGGAGAGATAGATTCAGAGAGATGCACTAAGTGGGTGTCTGATAATGTCAAAATTTGAAGTGTCATCCTTGTCTGATGTTTAAGCAAAACATTTACAGTGGCCCAAAAAGTATTTAGAAATTTTAGCCACTCTTTAAACAATATGAATGACATTGTATTAGATACAAAGTATCAAACCAAGAGTCATCCCAACCAACAAAATAAAAAAAATTTGATACCATTTTACATTAAAAGTAGGGCAGGCAATTTCGGAGAGGCTAACAATAGCAAGCTAGCTTTGAAAGCATGAGATCTCACCCTCCCACCCTCCAATCATTGCATTTGGACCGAATGCAATGATTGGTCAAACAGTTTTTGGTCCTGAGACTTCCACAGAAGAGTTCTTAGTTCAGTTCTAAGTTCACACAGGTGTCCCATCCCAGTAATCACAGTAATCTACAGAACATGTAGTTCATCACATTGCATGAACATGCTCCACTAACACTAGACATCCACAAAGTGGACAAATACGTTCCTTAATGTTGAACAGTATGTTGAGGCTCACCTGCCTGTGTGATTTATGATATTTTCTTTTGCTTTCTAATTTCAATATCTGATCTAGAGTTGCCATGGTACCAATAGACAATACAAGTACCATGTTCAGTACCACAGAAACAAAAATAGGTTATATATAACAACTGAATAGTCATTGCTTCGAGTTTATCAAGTAATTCTTCAAGTATACAAAAAAAGGAAAGTAATTAAACAAATAAAAACAGTTGACCAAAGATACAATTCCAGTATAAAGTGACTGAAGTTTGTAACAGAATTACATATTCAAGAACATTCTGAAATCCTGAAATCAAAAAAGAAAAGTCTTATGTATCAACTCTCTCGATGCCCTTCTCAGTCACTCAATAATGGTGAAGTACCTTCAACCGGCCCTGCTCAAAGTCATTGATTCTGCATCATCCATGGTTAAATAGCTCCATGTGAATGGCCTCAAAGTTTTAACTAAGTTCCAGATGTAGTCAATGGCCAAAATTTGTGAGACACTGGTGTGGGACAAGGGCCGAGTTTGTTTCAAGGTTGAGCAGTTTTACATTGCAATCATGGATGCTGCCATTGCTCTTCTGTGCGCCATTCATCACTTCCTAATCCTGTCCAGTAGGTGTCAGAAAAGTACTGTTTACATTGGTTTACCAACTGGCAATAAAACACCAGAAGAAGCAGGTGAACCTTTCCACCATCTACTGGACTGAAGTATGACACACTGGATTTGAAATGACATGAGGGTTAGTCAATTATGACAAACTTCACTTTTTGGTGAACTAAACGCTTAAATGTTCTCATAATATACATTGCACATAACCTAATTTCTCAAAGAGTCTGAAAACGGTTCGTTTGAAGATTCAGTTTCTCTAAATCCCTCCTTGCTGCCAGCCTACTCTGCTCTGATTGGTCTATCGCTTACAGCACGAGTCGGAAACCAAATGCCTATTATCATATCTAAATTTCAGCTCCGGAGGCTTCCTCAGTGCTCTATTCGCAGTAATTTGAACGATGGCGTTGGTTTTTGCGTGGTTTCAGCGTGAGTCCTCCTCCTTTTGAAGTGCATGAAAAGTGTATTTGCAGTGCTGAAAACAGAATCTTCTTGACATTTCAACAACACAAACCAAGCTTGTCCAGGCCTCAGCAACAGCTACAGTGTTTGAGGGCAGGTCAAAGTAGATATCATGCACAGGTAGCCAAGGAAGACATAGACTGGCATTATGCAAATTTGGGTTACACTTTATTTTAAGGTGTCATTGTTACAGTGTAATTATATATTTAAGTACTGTGTAATATTAAGGAACTACATGTACTTACTATAGGGTTAGGGTAGGATTAGGATTTGGTTGAGGGTTAATTGCATGTAATTATGCATCATTTACTGTTATTACTATGGTAAGTACATGTAACATATGTAACAAAGACACTGTAAAATAAAGTGTTACCCAGTTTTGTTACAGGAAGTGAGAATGGGATTGCTGACGACTCATTTCAGCAGTTCAGAATATATTATATATTTTAGGAGACAATAACTTTGTTTGTCTTGCATTTTGATCATTAAAACTTAGCTGACTTTTTACATTCTCTAGCAGCTATATTATACACTTCATGAAAGGTAATATTCGTTAAAAAAAATAATAATAAAAAAAAAAAAATATATATATATATATATATATATATATATATATATATATATATATATATATATATATATAAACATATATAGCCTATATATATATATATATTTTTTTTTTTTTAGTTACAGTATAAAATAATCCCCCTCAAAAAGGAGATGAACCAACATGTGATAAATGTCCTTCTGAAGAACTGTGTCTGTGAGCTGTATTCTGTGGCAAAAGTTGAATAAGAACATGAAGCACACGATTCAGTTCAATCTGTGAGCATTCATGACACTACCTTTGACCCGTAACCCTTGGCCTAAAGCTCCAAAGTGACTCAATTGGAATCAGATCTAGGAGGATTTTCCCATCATCCAAGCACACTGACCTGCACGTCCTGGCCTTAAGAATGTTTATTTGTTTGTGTTTTAGAGGGTAAAAGTCACTTTTTGGTCTTATTTCCCATAGGTTTTTTTTTTGTTGTTGTTAAAGGGCTTTCCTGAATGCTCCCCATGGAGATTAAGCACTCAGAGCAGATTTAAATGTATGGTCTTTTGGCACAGCAGCCATTAATAGCAGAGATGCTTTCCATTTTTGTTCATTCTGTTTTAATACTAGAATGACCCTTTAAATGACACATAAACAGCATCAGCAAAATATGTAAATGTTAAACATTCAGTGGTGGACTGTGAATTCATAATGCCATGGGAACAGAGTTTTAATTGAGCTATTTTTTTTTTACTCAATGGACTCCCAAAGAGCTCAGCATGACTGTATTTGGGTCTGCATGTGTGTATACAATTCTGTTGGCATGGCATTGTGTGCACAGTGCACACACACACATAGATGCACATGGAGGTCTGGACTTCCTCACACTATTTCACCAGCTCTCTCTCTCTCTCTCTCTCTCTCTCTCTCTCTCTCTCTCTCTCTCTCTCTCTCTCTCTCTCTCTCTCTCTCTCTCTCTCTCTCTCTCTCTCTCTCTCTCTCTCGCCCAGTCTGTCTGTGTGTTTACTGGCACCCATTAGGGGAAGTTGAGAGAATGAAGCTCACATTTACCTTTTAAAGCCTAAGACAGTGTGCTGGGCAGAATTCTGGGTAAGTACCTCACTGTACAGCCGGCTGAGTTCACTCTCAGGTTCACATCTTCATGAAATTTATTTGCTATACCCTTTGATCATGCTGAAATATGTTCTACCCTCAGCCAAAACATCTAACCAAAGAATTGTATCTGATTTGTTGAGTCAGATGTCACCTCACTGGCATGACATCACTAACATGCTTCGCATTACATGACCTGCCCACTGTTTACTTTGTGTGGATCTGCACTTCACTAATGACGTTATTCTTTATTAGATACCTTACATCAGTGCTTAGTATCCAAATGACACGAGACTAACTGATATGTCAAACAAATGAAAAGAAATTTAAACAACAGTCCCAAGTCATTATACAGTAATTGCGTAAAGGCACACACAAGGATTTGAATCTTTTAAATGCCAAGTCTTCTGGCATCTGCCTCTCTCTTGTATAAATACATCCACAGTCACTGGACCTTCCCAATGATGGGAAACAGTGAGGGTTGGTAAAGAGGTACTCAGTAGCTGGGATTGCGTCCAGCCATGTGCCTCTGATGCTGCTTCTGTGCAGACTCAAATTGTGGAGAAAAAAATATTAAGTATTTTTGAGATTTTCAGAGATGGATGACTGCACATTATTTAAACAGTGCAGACATTGCTGATTATATTTGTGGAACAAATATTTGAAAAGTTTTTCTGACCCTGCATCCTAGCTTTGCTCAAGTTTGAGACCTTGATAAAAACATAACAGCAATGCAAGGCCAATATAAACAAATATTTCACTCAGTAATAAACATTCAATCATAATTTACTCGCCTTCATATCAATCCAAACCAGTATGACCTTCGTTCTTCTGTAAAACACAAAACCAAACTCCATAAAATGGCAGTACACCTCACTTTTTAACACTTAATAAAGCACTCAAGAGTGTCAGCAAAAAAAAAGTGCATGTGGCTTGCTGAACATTTTAAAGTTTTGATGAAAAATAGTATTTTTTAATACAATCATGCAGCGCTTGACACTCCAGTCCAATATTTCCACCATCTGCTGGACTGGATTTGAAAGGACTAGAGGGTTAGTCAATTATGACAAACTATTTTGGTGAACTTCTTCATAGCTAGCTGTCAACACCCAGAACATGAAGAATCATGAAGAACATGAAAAGTGTTAGTGGCAAAGAAGAAAAAAGAAGAAGATATATTTGGCTGGTGAATTTTGTCAGGCCATGCAGGTGATCATTTTGTTGTGGATAATTTGAATATGTGCGCTATTGCATGAGGGATCTCTGTCAGTAACGTTACTTATAGAAGTGAAAACGCATTTGTAGATAAAAATGGCCTCAGAGCACACAGCAAACCACATGAGAAAAGAGCACAATTTGTCTTGAACATCAAATTTGTATGTTTTATTTGATCTACTACCCTTATTTGGTTAGTATTTGGGTCATTTTCATATGACAAAATAAAATGAATTGCTTGATCCTTAAAACTCCCAATAGTGGCATGTCAGTGATTCAATCAATGTCATCAAAATCTCACTATTGCCAGGCAACCAAAGTTGGCAACCCTGACATTTCTGCTCAGGTGTCTGAAGGTTCAGTTTCCCAGAAGACGTAGTTCTACTTAGCAAAAACAAATATTAGAGGGAACATTACTGACCACCCAACCCAGTCCTACGAGACCCTCCGCACCTGCTCGAGTGATTCACGTTTAGCACATGATGATGATGTCACATGTACTCTCATGATAGGTAGTATATTATTTTTGCAGTTCATTTTGTTCTGGTCCTGCCTTAGACAATGTGTGAAAACAAAAAGGGCAAGTATAGACACCTGGAGTGCAGTCTTCTCATTCACTTTTTTTGTAATCAGGAAAAATGACTCATGTCCCCAGACAAATGTTCTTAGTTAAAAAAAACGTTTTTGCCTGTTAGCAGTTATATCTGTCTTGGGTGTTTTTAAAGGAATGTTATGGGTTTAATATAAGCTAGACACTATTTCTGTGTTCATGCTTGGCTGTATTACTGTGATGAACTTTCAATAGAATTCTATGGGTCAAGGCAATGCACTGTTCTCTTTGTTCGTTTCCCACAGCCGTGTTGTGGCCTCAAAGAGCTCTTGTGGGTAATTTGATCCAGGACTGGGGCTGGATCTATTCACTACTGCTTGGATTTCTGCCTTGGAACATAATATTACACAATCGTACAAGGGGGCGAGGACATTGAAATGATCATGGATTGCTGCAATTTTCTTCGAACGTTCTCATTTTGTGTTCCACTAAAAAAAAAACTAAAAAAAAAAACAGCATAAAGATTTAGAACAAATGAGGGCGAGTAAATTATGACAGATTTTTTTAACTATTCCTTTAGATATCTGGTAATATCACATTCAGTGGCATTTTTGCTCTGAGACCTTTCTGAACCTGCATTCCTACAGTATTCAGAGTGTATTTCTGATGCTCAGGCATTTGTCTGTGCTTCCTGCCTTTACTCTCCAGAGCGCTTCCCGTTTCCTGAGTCAACCTCTCAGATTAGAGCTACTGTTTGCAGCTGATTCAGAAACGTGTGACTTACAGCTCACTTGCAGCTCTGTGATGCTGCATTTACTTGATCAAAATAGTAAAACTGTAATTTTGTGAAATATTTTTTGTGAAAAATTATTAACATTTTAAATAACTGTTTTCTGTTTTAAAAAATCTCATTTATTCCTGTGGCGGCAAAGCTGTATTTTCAGCATCTTTACCCCAGTCTTCAGTGTCACATGACCCTTCAGAAATCATTATAATATGCTGATTTGCTGCTCAAGAAACATTTCTTATTATTAAATGTTGAAAACTTAGTGCTGCTTAATATTTTTTGTGAAATCTGTAATGCAATTTTTTCAGGATTCTTTGAATATAAAGTTCAAAAGAACAGCATTTATTTGAAATAGATATATTTTGTAACTTTATAAATGTCTTTACTGTTACTATTGATTGATTTAATGCAACCAGGCTGAATAAAAATATTAATTTTTATTTTTGTATTTTTTTTGTATTTTTTTTTACATGTATGTATTTGTATATACATATATAAATAAGGGTATTCTGTTTTTTTTTCACTGTCTGCTATTTCACATCACTCACACGCACATCATCTGTCTCCAGACCATTTTAAACATCTGCTCTAAATTCACTTTAGTTGGCCTATGAAGTCTAGTTTAATTTTTCATACTATGAACAGCAGACCAGAAGAAAGACCCTGGGCATTATGTGTGACGGTTCACATGTTCTACAGCACCAGTTCCAGCTGTGTCCCCTCTTGCATCAACCACATGTACCACAAGGCTTTACTAACTAGTACAGTGCATCATTCATACCAGAGGCGGTAGCAATCAAAGATGAAAGCTCTAAGCCATTTTAAGAGTTTGGGATATGACATCAAATTACCCATGTAATTCCCACATTAAATCTTGTTTTCAGAGAAATATAATTATTATTATTTTTAAACATAATAATTGTAAAAACAAAATAATTGTCAATTAGGAATAAGAAAATGTATAAAAAATTCCCTTTGAATTGCATTATTTCAAAATTTCTAAAGACAAGATTTAATATATTATGTAATTTTGTCTGTAAGCCAGTATTATCCTGCTATGAATCTTGCTTAGTTGCAGACAAATACATTAACATAAATGTCTGCCTCTTAATTTATTGCTATCCCAACTCCTCAACTCTTCCGTGTCTCCTGTTTTTTCCTGCAGATTGTTGTGTGATGAGGTAATGGAGGAGGTGAGGAGACACTTAACCCTTCAAATGTGGCATTACTGTTACACTCAGTGAAGACACGGGGGGGTTGCATGGGAAACATGGAAAGTTCGAGAAGGATTGAATTTAGTTAAGGCCAACAAGATCAGTAGATTAAATAACAGAATTTAAACTAATTTTTCTTGGAGAGACATGCAGAGAAATGAAAGGAATGACAAAACAAAAGACAGGAGATTTATGCAGAGAGGAAACAATGGTGTGGGGCAGAAGCAGAGGGTAAGAGAAACAGGAAATGACCTTTACTTTTAGGGCTCCACTCTGAATTGGAGAACCCTGGGAGAGTTTCACTCTCACCTGGCAAACCCAGGAGCTGTCAGTGCTAATGAACTAATGGCTAATTGCTTATTTCCTCCTCACACAAATGTACACTTAGGGCCATGTCTGTTTGTATTTTTCTAAATATATTAAGGGCCATTCAGCAGCACTCTCCCATTCCTCTGGTTCTCCTTTGTTTCCTTAGAGTTTTTAGACTTGTTTTGCCCGATTTCAGACTCTTGTCTTCCCCCTTTACACACAGCTGAACTTTAAAGGACAAGTGCGCTGATTTTTAACCAGCTTTCAAATAAAGATTTTGCCATCATTTACTCATGTCATTCTTAACACCAAACTTCTGTTCAAACTAATGTTCTTTTTGTTGGCTTGCTTTTTATTTTTCTTGACAACAAAATATGTTTTTTGAAGAATTTACTGGCCACTCTTTTCTATATAATGAAAGTGAATAGGGACAAAATGTCAAAAAGGTGCCAATATAGCCTCTATATGACCTGTGCACTATAATCCAAATCTGCTAAAGCCTTGCTATAGCCTTGTGATAGCACTGTCTACTGAACAAACAGATTTAACTCTAAATTAAATATTTTGACATCAAACCTGGCATGATGCAACTAAAAGTACCATATTTAAGATATATTTTTCAAGTGAATTCACGATTTTAAGTTTATTATTTTAAGTTTATTTTATCAAATAATGACTGTCTATCATCACACAACTTCAACTATTGTATGTCTTCAGAAGATTTGGAGGACTTCACAGTGCACAGTGACAGCTCCAATCACATTCACTTCCATTATATGAAAAAAGGCAAAAAGGTTATTCTTGAAAATTTCACTGTTTGTGTTGCCAGAAAAGAAAAAAAAAAAGACTTTGAGGAGGAAAAAAGGAGTTTGGAATGTCATCACGGAGCATATCCCTTAACTATGTTAACTATCCCTTTACATAATTCGCCCAAAAATGAAGATTTTGCCATCATTTTCTCACTATAATTATTCATGTCAACTCTTGTTTTTGGTTTGTTGTCAGTTCTGAGTTGTGCCGCTCACTCCTCATTAGCATCTGCACTGGTAGGATGGGACAGGACAGAAATGAGTATTGATGAGTAATGAGTATTCACAGTTGAAGGTTGAAGGACGTTTGATCTTAAAGCAATGCCAGATGATGGTGAAAAAAAAAAGTTTCAAAGACCCTAAATCTACCTTTGTAGAGTTAATAAGAGACATTGGCTTCATCTGACTGTGTTTATGCTGGTGTGTGGAAGGTTATGGCTCCACCCAAACACATGCTTGTACGCTTTCACGCTAATCTGCGATTGATAGGACTTGGGCCAAGAAGATTTTCATCTGAGTGCGTTTGCTGTGTGCCAGGAATTGATCTCAGATTTAAGTACCGCAGACTGCCAGTGCTCATGCTTGTCTATCATCGTTACTGGCTCATTTCACCAAATGTACACCTTGTAAAGAGCATTCCCAGTTCCATTACTGCCAAGGCCTCATGACATACAGTACATTACTAATCAAAAGTTTGAGGTTGGTGAGATTTTGAGTTTTTATTGTGTTTGAAAGAAGCATCTTATGCTCACCAAGGCTACATTTATTTGATCAAATATACAGTAATATTGTGTGAATATTATTACATTTAAAATGAATTTCCTTTCTATTTGAATGTAGTCTACAATGTAATTTATTGCATTGGTGGCAAAGCTGTATTTTCAGCATCATTACTCCAGCCTTCAGTGTCACATGGTCCTTCAGAAATCATTCTAATATGATTTGATGTTCAAGAAACATTTTTTTTTATTATAATTTAATAGATTTAGTTTTAATTTTAGATAAATTGTATGAACTAAACAGCTCTTAAACATACTTTATTACTAGAAAAAATGAAATAACCTATGAATCATGAAAGTATTATGTAATCGTTTAAGAAATTTCCCCTGATATAGAACCTTTTTGGCATGTAGGCTCTTTAAAATTGAGTCAAAAACCCTAGGGTTCTATATAGAACCCCATTGAACTTTTTTTTTCTATGAGGGCCGTGAATAACTACGCATGAGTTTCAAGAGAGACCACTACTGAAAGAACTTTTTCTATTTGTTATGTTACTATTTTTTTTTTTTTTTTTTTTTTGTAAGTTTGCTGGTTCTGTGGGGAACAGCAGTTTGGTTTTCCCCTGTTGAGCAGAACAGAAAATGGGTCAAGGAATCAGGAAGACACATAGTAGGGGACAGGACGTTTGATGGCCAGCAGGGTATTGACCTGGTTCCTGGTGACGGCCCAGGAAATAACAAATCTCATGTATTTGATCTCTTATACCTTAAAGGCTTTGCATCTGGGCACAAATACAAAGCTTTTTCTGAAGAATAAAAAAAGGCTGTGGCCATGGAGTAATGTTATTTTAGTAAACTTTGTTATATTTTCATTGACTGTGACTTGCAGATAGACTAAGCCCAGATATGTTAATGCTTTATTTAGCTAAAAACAGATAATATGTCTGCACAAAGCATATCAAGGACATGAAAGGGTGAAAACATGCGCTGGAGGGCATTACACAGGATGTTTATATTTACTTTAAAAAACAACAGCGATCATGTGATTTCCTGGGTCGTTGCTAGGTTTGTAGGGGTGTAGTCGTTGCTAGGTTTGTAGGGGTGTAGTCGTTGCTAGGTTTGTAGGGGTGTAGGGTGATTTCTAGGATGTGACTACCACATGTCAAAACAACAAATCATAGACTTCAAGTGGAGGGTAGGACATCATATTTAATGGGCCATATATTTGATGAATTTTGGGGATGTGTAAAATAAATTTGGCAGAAAGGGTCAAGTAAACATTTGGTTCTTGAGAAAGAAGGGATTTTTCTGGATAATACAACAGCTAAATAACGAGCCGCTTAAAACTATATGGGCTATTGTTTGTCTACGTAAGGACTTGTGGTCCTCTCTAGCCATTATCTCACTGTAAGGCAGTAATTCACTGTGGAGTCTGAGTAGTCTGAGACTATATACTGTATATATATCACATACATATCATGTTGACTCTTTGCACAGTCAAGTCAGATGTTTAAGGTCTTTGGATGATCTCAACCTGAAAAATCCAGCATTGCTGGTCACCAACATAAGGTATGTTTTGCATGTTGCTTCATGGGCTGCTGGTTTGCTGGAGTCAAGTCAAGTCAAGTCATCTTCATTTATATAGCGCTTTTCACAATGTAGAATAGATTGTTTCAAAGCAGCTTTACAGAGATAAGCGTATAATTTAAGGTAACAGAGATTGTTTTGGCTTTATAGCGGTTCTTTAATAAAGTTATTTTCCAGCTAAAGTTAGTTTTGATTGATTCGCTTCCGTCGCAACGATCATTTGTTATTAAATTAGGGGCCGCTAAGACGACACCATTCTCTCTACACAGACTTTAAACGCGATCCTGTGAGAAACGCTGATGGTGTTCACAGGCGCATTAAGAATTGGTTCTATAGTTATGTGCGTTTCAATATATGTGCGCAGGTTTGGAATTCCCTTAAACCAAGCCTAAACAAAGTACTGGTCTTTCCTTATAAATTTTGATACAGAATTTTATTTTGTCACTTGGGGGTAGGTACGCAAAACGAATTTTACCAACGACGCTTTATCTGTAGAGTGGTAAAGGCATCCTCCATAGGGAGAGACTAGTTGGCACTTCAGCACTGCGTTGTCATCGCCTAAACACAGTTTACATACTTACTCTACGAACTAACTCCATGAACATGGAAAACAGCAAAAAATGAACCAGCGCCGAAGTCCAGTTACTTCTCAACCTTTATGCTACGGAGCTGTTAACATTATTGAATGTTGCGCTTAAATGACGTCTCTGTCAGCCGGCTTACGTCACTTCAAGCTTCCTACTGGCTTTGCGAATGCAACCAGGAAATGGCCCTAGGGGAACATTTAGTTCTCGGGGGAACGCCCTGGTGGCTAGTCCCTATAACTGCGTTCCTATAACTGTGAAAGACCCTATAGAACCTTTATTTTGTGAGTGTATACAGAGCTTTATGAAGAAACACTGTTCACTGTAGACTATCTTAGACCTCCATACTTACCATGCAAAGCTCAATCAATGACTTCATCAAGTCTCTTTCTCAAATAATCAGCACTCTACCCAGATGCTACTAATCTGAAATGTTTTTTGATGCTCTGTTGATGTGGATGTGCTTTGTGTGGATGACATCCAGTACATGGCACTGTCTTTGATCAGACGGAGTCTTGCACTCTTAACAGGGTCTCAGATCAGTTGGCTGACTGTGGATTAGGGGTAGAGCAGGGGGTTTAAGTGTGCATGAGAGTGTGCAGGGCGTCTGTTTATCAATCTATCCCATCAGAGTAGAACACGGTTTGTTCACTGGATTTAAGTTCTTACCCACACAAATCTCTAGACATGAACACAAACACAATCTTGTTTCATTGCCATTTTCCATTTAATTGCATTTACAGTTTGCTTTGATTTGGAGCAGACAAATCTACAGATCATAGGGCAGACTACAAATCACATATCTAATATCATAGTTCTACAGTTTGACTAATACATGTTTCATCTCCTGAATGAATTCAGATCAAGTTAAGGAACAACACATGTTTTAAACTAAGAACTCAACATGTGTAGGCCTACTCCACAATTTATCATACACTCATATATGCAGTGTGGTGTTGGAAGCACTGGATGGTGCTAGAGCTTTTCAATGTGTTATAAAAAAATATTCATATTTTTATTCATACAAAGTGTTATGTGGCCACCTGGTGGGCATGTTTTGAAATGTAAAAGCTGTCTGGGTTGTGTTCTAAATTAAATATACTAGTTCACTTACTACTTGCAGTTTGCACTGTATACTGTGTACGATTAAAAGGTATTTGAAACAAAATGCATTATGCATTTTTGCAACATTCCATACTAATGTTTAATGCATGTGAGAAACTACTTTGTGGTCTTAAGTGTAAATGAGGTTTACACATTACTGTGTATATATATATTTTATTTTATTTTATTTTATTTTTTGTTTTTATTTTTTATGATATAACTTGTATATTATGTTCTAAAACTTAAGATTGCTCCTTGTAAATGTACCTCTTCTATATGTAATTTAAACTAATTGTGTTACCTCTGTATGTGAACTGCAGGGATTGCCTGGACCCCTTGGTCCCCAGGGCCCCACAGGCCCTAATGGGCGACAAGGTGACACTGGTCTCCAGGGCTCTAAAGGAGAGAAGGGAGACCATGGCAAAGGAGGCATTATGGGTCCAAAAGGAAGTGTGGTGAGTCTCTCTGTCCTGCTCTCTATTTCTGCTGTTATGTAAGGACTTAGTAAAATGCTTTTTAAAATACAATAGGTTTAGAGTTTAAGCTGCCTTTTCACTATCTCCGAAATTCATGTACTATTGTTACTTTTTTTTTTTTTTGCAATTGCAATGAACTTTCAAATTGGCCGTGCAGAAGCCGTTACCCTCATTTATTCACCATGGTAAAATGAATGAATAGTGAATGAATGAAAGCAAATCAATTTAAATAATGATGTAATAATTATAAAACGATTTTTTTCAGACATAAGTATCCATATCTCCCCATTTTACAGGAATAGTGTTTAAAGAATAACATTTTCTGGTAGTTGGTAGTTCTCACCTTGCGCTCTTATTTTTGATTAGATTACATCACATTCAGTCTGTTGGTCGCATAGGCTCTTGTGAATGTGCATCAACTTAAAAATGAATACTTTCAAGAGTTACCGAAATCATTTACATTAAAGCAACACTATAAGGAACATTTTTTACCTTAAAATAATGTTTCCAAAATCGTATCAGTGGTTCATCAAGTCATAACAGGGTGAAAGGCACTTCTGGATTCGCTTTGCAGCCCTATATCTGCTAGAACCACACCATGCAAGTTTGCCAAACCGGGTCGCGTTTCTGTAGTTCGAATGAGACATGAGAAAACTACAAATTTGACTTGCTTTACGTCAAGCGTTACAATAGTCATTATTTAGTTTTCCTTTGTTTCTGATGTCGCAATACATCATACTTTCATGAAATCATGCAACATAATCTACATTGTCAGTGGACATCGTTCATTCCAAAGCCGGTGCTAGATAAACAGCGAGTGTGCGTGCGACAGTAGACTGCGGGCGGCGAAATTATTTACGACAGCGGTAATGGACAATTCCGCTTCCAACCTGTAGGGCGACCGAAGAGGAAAAGTTCCTTAGTGTTGCTTTAATTATTTCCCTAGTGTTGCCAGCCAGCACCAGCACCAGCATTTTTTTATTTTTTTATTTTTTTTATCATTTTCACAAACTTTCATTGCCCCCAGAATATTTTTGTTGTATGAATATCATGCAAAACATTTGATTCTAGCTTAATGCATTCTTTTTTATCAACTCTTGCAAGAGGGTACATTTCATAAAAAAAATAAAACATTTTGACCAAAAAGCTGAGAAAATCATGTTTTGGTCAAAGACTAAAGCCCAATTTATACTTCTGTGTCGAACTCATGCCGTAGCTACGTCGTAGGCTATGTACAGCGTGCGTACTCCGTCAATGACTGGGAAGCGTTGTGTCATAAATGGCGGGAAAAGAGTGAAAAGAATATACTTTAGTGAAAACATAATTTTCTCGGACACCTAATTAAATGTTAATTGCAATTAAATGAAAATATATAATTCTTTAAACTTAAATGCAGAGTGTCAGAGTTATGTTCAGTTTTGTTGTCATATTGTTCCTGTGTTTTTGCTTCTTTTTCAGGGTACGCTTACACGACAACAATGTACTAAAAATGGAATAGTTTTTCCTTTGTTTTTTGTGTATAAACAAAGGCAATGTCAAAACGATTCCCTTTCACAAGAATCCGCGGAATCGACAAAAAATGCTGTATTCTGCTGCCAGGCCAGTAGTTGGCGATGTGACTTTGTAAAGAAACACGTCCCTATAGACTGAACACGTAATACACATGCACATGACGTCACCATTTTCACAAATTTGTATTTTTGTAGTTTACAAAAAACTTGAAACCTGTTTTCAAAAGTTTGCATTTTCTGTCCCCCAAAATGCCGCTGACATAAATGAACAGCCAAAAAAGCATCTTTAGTTGAAAATGGTGATGTGTAAACAGCCCCTTAGTTTAGTCCCTGGTTAGTTGCCTTTGTTTCTGATTAGTTTCAACTGTGTCTCATCTAGTTACCTTTGTTGGCCCTGTGTATTTATAGCCCTGTGATTTTCACGTTTGTCCGTTTTCGTTTGCTTTCGTTCTTACTATTTATTCCCACAATCTCCTGTATATTTATGTTTAGTAAATAAAGCCTTGTTTGTTTTGGATTACCTTTTCGTCGTCTTCATCTACCACACGCATTACACAGTCAGCTTTAGAGTGCTTTTTTGACCTACCTACCTAATCTTTATATGTAATTTCATAATTACTTTTGCAGTTTTTTAAATATGGTGAAAGCGTGCTGCCGAATGTATTGACAAGCATTCATGGTAAACTAAAATATACTTTATTTATGTCCTTTTATTTAATTTATTTTATCTGAAAGTAATATACAGTATATATATATATATATATATATATATATATATATATATATATATATATATATATATATATATATATAAGATCTAATGTACACTAAGTGCACATTAAGTTCAATTAAGGATACTTCTTTTTTTAAGCCATTTTTGCCTTGTTGTACTTTATCATTCTGTTTAAAACATACTCAAGAGCAGTTCTGAGAGCGAGTTAAAAAGTGAAACTTCACATGAAAAAGTGAAATACTAATGTCTTTGGGTCTTTCTTTAGGGAATGGTGGGGGTTCCAGGGTTTGATGGAGCAGATGGTATTCCGGTAAGTATTTTGTTTATATCAACAATATTATGTTTAGATGTGTGAAGTGAAGCAGAGTTTTATAAAATCATAAAGCAACTGCAATATGACAAAAGATACCAATGTTAAATAAATAGTTCCTTTTATTAAAACTAATCACAGAAATAAACAAGTCTTCTAGTTCAAATATCATAAATACTTTTCCTTAGACTTCTAAATGCAGTTTTTATTGTGAGTTTTGGATTCACCAATTCTGGGTCATTGGTAATCTCTCATCAGGGCCACCCTGGTCCATCTGGGCCTCGTGGAAAACCAGGAGCTGATGGCTGTAATGGAACCCGGGGAGATTCTGGAATGCCGGGACTTCCAGGATTCAATGCTGGACCTGGAGTGAATGTATGAATGTTCATTTATTTGTGTGTCAGAGAGTGAATTATTGAGACAGAATCTATTCATAACTCACACATGACCCATCTAACCTATAATGATTTTATTTTCTCTCGCACTCTCTTTCAATTACTTTGTCTTTGTGTATTTGCCTATCTGTAACTTTTACCTTCTGTATAGGGTCGGCCAGGAATAAAGGGGGAGAAGGGTGACCCTTTGGAGCTGTGGGTCTATATGGAAAGATTCAAGGTAAGAGGAATTTTACTAGTTTAAATGCAGTTTACATCGATATATTTGGTTTAGGTTTCCTGTCACTTTTTCCCTTTTTCTGTTTACAGGGAGATATAGGGTTACCAGGTCTTCCAGGATTTTTGGTAAGTTTGACTTTCGTTATTCATCTTGTGATATCAGAAACTGAGCAATCAGGGATGAAAAGATGAAGGGACAGATGTGTTTTCTAAATCATCTAATTTCACTCTTACAGGGACCGTCTGGTAACCCAGGGTACAGTGGACTGCCAGGAAATCAAGGACCTTTGGTGAGTTAGTCATACAATAAAATTACTGAGTTTTTATTTGTTGAACTATTTGTCTATTTGTTGGATTTGTTGATCTGATAACACGAACGGTGGCGTGGAAAGTAGCTTTTGTCACCACCGACCCAAGTTGGAATCTGCTTTTTTCTGAATTAATTCTTCTCCTTTTTCTTATCACATATCAGCTAAAAAATTATTTTAATCAAAATGATATTCGAAAAGTGAAAATAAAGTGCCTAACGGGTATTTAATAGTGAGAATAAAGTGTTTAATGGGTTTTTAATTGGTATATAATTGTAATTGGATGTGATGTCCCTGCGTGACGTGCAGCTCATATTACCACACTCAAAACCATGGCTCCCTTCATGGACTTTCGAGGATACCTTTGCTGATCAACAGGTTCAATATGGTAGGAGTAGGAGTAGATTTAAGGGATAGGGACAAGTAATGTCTCAATAAGTCAGTATCCATTTATGATGTTAATGAAAATTATCATATACACTGAAAATGTTGTTATTATTGCATACTGTTTTATAATATACTACAATAGACTGAGGTGCAAAAAGTATCTGCCACTATTTGTACAGCATTCAACAACTATTTACGTTTATTGCAAAACTGCAAATAGCATCTATATTTGCATGTAGTGCAAAGAACGTACTGCCATTTTCACTTAGTTTAAATAGCATCTATCACTATTTGCACTTAGCATCTGCCATACAATTATACTGCTTGTTTTATTTCAAACCTACTATCTCTTCTTCTCACTGTATTATCTTTATTCAGGGTCCCTCTGGTAGTAAAGGTGTTAAAGGACAAAAGGTAATAAAACACAATATTTTGCTTATATAATATTTAGAGTTTTATATAAAAAAATTACATTCAAACAGATATATTTTTATGGCATCACAATCCAATCAAGTCACTTTGGTAAATGAACATCATGTTAATGTACATGTGTCGCCTCTATACAGGGTGAAAGCAGTAAACTATTAAAAGGATTCAAAGGAGAACCGGTAAGACAAATATTTAGTGTCATATATCACAGTGTCAGACTAATATTATTGTGTTTAATCTGCACTGTTAACCCATCTGAATTTCATATACTCACCTCAGGGGGACATTGGAGAGCCAGGCCCACCAGGAACTTACTCGCTGACAAGACCAAACATTACAGAATTGCAGGCAGGAAGAACATGATTTTAGTTTATTACAAATATTTTCTCTTAGGGGGAGAACATGATCTTGCTACTGTAATTATCATCTTCTGTTCATTTTTTGGTTTTCTTTAACAGGGTGAAAAGGGGCAGAAGGGTTATAAAGGTGAACCAGGAGATTTGGTAGGTTACGTTAGAGCTTTTTTGCACACAAATTTTCCATTTCTTCAACACAAGGATGTTCATGTTATATTTCTGGAATAGTCAGAAACAATAGAAGAAGACAAACCACTTATAGAAAAAATGGGAGAAATTGTAATGCTTAAAGGAGAACTCTGGTCAATTTTAATATTGAGCTCATTTTTTTGTACATTTGGAGTGCTGTCAATACAGAGAACAACGACAAAAATCGGTGTTGCCTACACCGTGTTATCCTCTTTTTAAAATTTGCAC
The DNA here is from genome assembly GCF_949319135.1 of Squalius cephalus. Lineage (NCBI taxonomy): Eukaryota > Metazoa > Chordata > Actinopteri > Cypriniformes > Leuciscidae > Squalius > Squalius cephalus. Next base: position 27,259,468 of record NC_137130.1, read on the forward strand.
CCTGTTGACTTAATGGGGCAAGTTTTAAACCTGCTTTTAGCCTCTTAACATCCTTCATCACATTGATTTTATTGGTGATTTGAAATATGTTATTGAAATGTTGAAAATCTTGAGTTTAACAGATGGTCTTTCCTCATTCAAACAGATAAGAGCAGTATGTGACTTGCAAATAGCTGTCAATGTAACTAACCACTGAATGAACCAAAAGAGACTTGGCAATATCTTAATGATGATCTTTTTTTTGTTTGTTTTTTTTGTTTCAGGGATATACATCTACGAAAGGAGAGACTGGTGTGTCAGGGTTTCCGGGACAACGGGTATGATTGTTTAAGTGCTGAAATCTCTTTATTAACTATTAAATCAAAATGTGAAAACAACAACAACAACAAAAAAGCCCAACTGAGTTCATTTTGGTTTTTGAATGTGCACACATATTCAACCTTTATATATATATATATATATATATACACACATTTATATATAAAATGTAACCAATTACTATTAATTACAGGGAAACCCAGGATTAAATGGCTGGCCAGGACCGAGGGTATGCAATTTTGATCAATTTCCCAACAGTGCAAAGCATTTGTGTTTACTTAAACATTTCAAGTCTCTCTCCATTCCTACAGGGTGACACTGGACTACCAGGTTTCCCAGGAAATTCTGGCCGCAAGGTAATAAATTCATTTCTGGTTTAGTCCTACATCTTGTCATACCTTACCAATCAATCTGCATCATAAGTTGAATGACCAAAATTCATATCATTCAACAGGGAGAGAGAGGAGAACCCGGAGAGCTGATAGGAGGTTCAGATAATGGAGGTACTAAAAATAATGCACTGAGATTATCGCTGTTCAAAGGGGTCCTATTATGCTTTTTTTTTTTTACATTTTCAAATTTCTTTAGTGTGTATAATTGCTGTTTGATAATGAAAAAGGTCTGCAAAGTTTCAAAGCACAACGTCACTCCAAAAGGAGTCTATATCAGTTATTCTCTATATCAGTTATTCTCTATAAACGCTGTTTCTGATCTCCCTGAAGTGCCTCGATTGTAGTCTTGAGTTTTCTTCCGGAAAAGTCACAATATCCTCATTTAGATTAGTGAGGCATATGCAAAAAAAGGGTGGATGCCCGGTTGAGTTTTGATAGTAGTGTGTTGAAACTCGCGGATATGGTAAGGAGCGTGACATTTCTGAAACACCCTCTAATCGGTTGACCAATCACAACACACTGGTCCAGCTGACCAATCAAACCACAGTGCTCTTTTCGGAAGGAGGGGCTTCATAGAGACAGAAACTAAACAGAGCGTAACTGACAGACTGGGAAGAGAGGTGCTGCAATAATGTAAATGATGTGAAAAATAATATTTTTTGAACATTCAATCGTGAAAACCTATTCTAGTAGACCTCAAAAACAAAATCAAGACTTTAAAAAGGGCATAATAGGGCCCCTTAAATGTCTGGTATTTGAGTAGTCCTAATCTAACCTCCAATATACAGTCTAATGTTTCAATACATTCTTAATGTTTCTTTCTTTGCTTCTGTCTGTTTTTCTTGTTAATACAGTGGGTCCTCCAGGACCTCCAGGGGAGCGTGGCCAAAATGGAAATTATGGTTCTAAGGGTGTTAAAGGACAGCCAGGTCCCCCAGGACCCCCTCCCTCTGAACAACAACAAGGTATTTCATGACTGAGCCTTGTCTGACAGTTAAACACAGATAGTTCAATCTAAAATGGAAAAATGGAAATTCTGCCATTATTTATTCGCCCTCATGTTGCTTGCGAACTTGTAAGTCTTGTAAGTATGTAAACCTGTTGTCACAGAAACGTCTCGGTTACATATGGTAACCCTCGTTCCCTGAAGGAGGGAACAGAGACATACGTCGTGACCGGCGAAAAGGAATCTCGCCAGAGAAGCCAATTCACTTTGAGCGAAACCAAACGAGGCAATGTACACTGGAGTGTAATCACCCACAACAGCTGCTCCGCCACGCAGTGCGGTCACACAACGAGCAGCAGGTGCGATTGCACCTCAACTTTTTGCTGAGGAGCTGAGCCGATGACCTGGCTGTCCCAGCGGGCCGCAGCAGATGTGGCGATGGGACGGAACGTACGTTGTGACAGACGAATATGAATCCCTACCAAAGCGCCACAGCTGCTGACTCCATCCAGCACCCTGTACAAGCCGCTTACCCCTTCTTGCCGGGAAGGACATTAGGAGAAGGCTTACACAGAGTGTATCTGTCACTGTTGTTCTGTGATAACCCATATAATTAGATTATTGGATAACACTGGGAAAGCGTGCCCTTTCTGTTAGGAAGGAGAATGCTGCGAAACCCACATTCTTCGCCCAAGGAGTTATGTGGAGATATACATATGGACTAACCCAAAGGTTGTACTGCATATGAAATACTGGGTGACTTAGCTCAAGGGAAAGACACGGGCTTCCATTTAGGAGCAGCTGTGGAAGAATACACATATGGGATCCCTGCAGGGTCACACATAAGGGACCCAGCCTTGACCCGGTTCCCAAGGATTTAACGGATAAAGGCCTGTCACCGGATACTCCGCCACATCCGGGCCGAGGGTGTTGGAGGACTCAACAGGTTTTTCAAACTGGAGTAATAAGGGTGCACAGTAGGGTGCAGCAAGCCGACAGAGCCGGGCCTCTCAGTGCTTCTACCCGTTTAGGAGACCGGCTCTACACGTAGGCTATAATATCTAGCGAACGTGTTAGGTGTCGCCCAGCCCGCAGCTCTACAGATATTTGTTAGCGAGGCGCCACGTGCCAGCGCCCAGGAGGATGCAACGCCTCTTATGGAGTGAGCATGCAACCTGAGCGGGCAGGGCATGCCTTGTGCTTGGTAAGCCAAGGCGATGGCATCAACTATCCAGTGGGCCATCCTCTGCTTGGAGACAGTATTTCCCTTCTGCTAGCCACTGTAACAGACAAAGAGCTGGTCTGAGGTCCTGAGACTTTGAGTTCTGTCCACGTACAGACGCAGAGTGCGGACAGGACAAAGGCAGGGCTGGGTCTGCCTCCTCCAGGGGCAGCGCTTGCAGGTTCACCATCTGGTCCCAGAAGGGAGTGGTAGGAACCTTGGGCACATAGCCACCCGGCCTGAACTCTAGGCACGAATCGTCGTCCGAAAATGCCTGCAGGTCCCCTACCCTCTTGATAGAGGCCAGTGCAACCAGCAGCAAAGTCTTCATGAAGAGAAGCTTTAAGTCTGCTGATTGCAAAGGCTCAAAGGGAGCATCCTGGTGTGCTCGAAGCAGCAGGGAAAGGTCCCAAGAGGGTATAGAGGGGGCATGGACTCTATTGAACATATTCGGGGGTCCTCTCTGCAAGAAGAACACCACTCGACGAATAGGTTCCACTTCAAGGCATACGCACGTCTTGTAGATTGCGCCCGTGCTGAAGTGATGGTGTTAAGTACCTCTGGGGGTAAGTCACCTAGAACCTTGGCATCCCATCCAGGGACCACACATGGAGTTTCCAGAGGTCCGGACGCGGGTGTCATAGGGTGCCCCGTCTCAGAGTCAGAAGGTCCTTCCTCAGAGGAATGGGCCAGGGAGGAACTGTCACAAGGAGCATGAGTTCTGGGAACCAGAAAACAGTAAAACAGCTGGCAGTGGGAGGTCTCTGAGGAGGCAAACAGGTCTACCTGAGCCTCCCTGAACTCTCTCCAGATCAGCTGAACCGCCTGGACATGGAGTCGCTATTCTACCAGGAGCACAGCACGTGATAGCTCGTAGGCCACACGGTTGAGCACACTGGGGACAAACATGCCCCGAAGTGACCTCAGATGTTTCTGACTCCAGAGGAAGAGATGGCGGGCGAGTTGCGACATGCGACAGGAGCGTACACCACCTGATGTGCCAATGCAATTGGGGGCCCGTCCACACCTCTGACACTGCATGCCCGTTGTACGTGGCACCCCAGTCAGTGGCAGAGGCATCTGTGACACCTGTTCCAAGGGTAGCAGGAACGAGAGGTCTGACCACAGGCTGAAGGTCTGGCGGCATGCCGTTGTGATTGTCACCCGGTGAGTGCCGTGATGCCATGCCCATCTCGGGACTCGGCCGTGAAGCCAGTGCTGAAGCGGTCTCATATGGAGCAGTCCAAGCGGGGTTAACGCTGCTGCCGCTGCCATTCAGGAGCCTCTGAAAGAATTTCAGTGGGACTGCTGTCCTGCCTTTGAACGTATTCAGGAGGTTCAGCACCGACCAAGCGCGTTCCTCTGTGAGGTGCGCTGTCTGTGAGACCGAATCCAACTCCATACCGAGAAAAGAGATCCTCTGCACGGGGGAGAGTTTCCTCTTATCCCAGTTGACCTGAAGACCCAACTGGCTGAGGTGCTTGAGCACGAGGTCCCTGTGTTCGCATAACTGATCTCGAGAGTGTGCTAGTATGAGCCAGTCGTCGAGATAGTTGAGGATGCGAATGCCCTGTTCTCTCATGGGAACAAGTGCCCCCTCCGTGACTTTCGTGAAGAAACGGGGAGACAGGGACACCCCAAAGGGCAGGACCTTGTACTGATATGCTCGACCCTCGAATGCGAAGTGCAGAAACAGCCTGTGTCGAGGGAGAATCGAGACATGTAAGTACGCATTCTTCAGTCTGATCACTGCAAACCAATCTTGGAGACACAGAGACGCAGCTCGGGAGGCTCTCTCTGGGAGGCGGCCCGTAGCAGGGTCTGAGTGTGCTATGCAACACTTACCTGGTTCCACGGGGCAGGAGGACGCTTGGTTGCATTCTCGAACTGCACGCTGCTGCCCACTGGCGATAGAAGAGGCGGATGAGAGTGGTGAGGATTCTCTCCCCCCACTGCTCTCCGCGCCCTCTTCGGACCCAGAGATGGAAGAAACTTTTGACGCCAGCGGCAGAACACAAAAAAAAGGAAACTCAGGATTTACCACGGTCACCATCTCCCAAAGAGCAGTCCCATCCATCTCCGGGTCGCCCGTCCTAGGGCCGCATACCCCTGGCTTTGCTGCCCCTCTTGGCAGGGGCCTTGACGGACGGGGCGACCTGCCTGTGACTGGCTCCTCAGCGCCGCTTGGAAGGACGCTGCTGCTGCGGCACGGGAGCGAGGGCAGAAGCAGGAGGACGCCCCAGCGATGAGCAAACTGAGGGGCCGCATGCGATTGGGGTGGAGGCAGCAGCTGACCGCTGTGGCAGGATGTGATTAATCGCCTTAGTCTGCTTGAGGCTGGTCTGGGACACGGGGGAGTTAAGGAACCTGACTTTGTCAGTCTCCCTCATGTCAGCCAGACACAGCCACCATAGTGGACATCGCACGACCCACTTACCGCGCAGTTATCTTCGTCGCGCACAGGCTTTGTAAGCCTTGCCGGTTAAGTCCGACGAGTAATTACAGGCCCGGGAAGGGAGACACGGCTCTCTGCGCCAAGTGGAGTTAGGGCACAGTTGCATAGCAACGGCCCGCTCCACTGGTGGGACATGCATGTAATCCTTTGCCGCCCTGCCATCAAGGGTGGTGAGGGAGGAGGAGCCACCAGGGTGGTTTCTGGCAGCTCCTCATGCAAATCCGGGAAGAAAGGAACTGGGGTGGGTTGCTGTGAACAAGCGCGCGCCACCCCGAGAAACCAATCATCCAGCCTCGAGGGCTCGGGACACGGTGGAGGGTTCCACACGAGCCTGATCCTGTTGGCGGCCCGGGAAAGCATGACCATTTTTAAAAGTCTGTTGCGGTGCGTGCAGTAAGAGTTGTTTGCTTTTCGAATCAACAATGGAGTTTAAAAAAAATGATAGATGGGCCGACAACGAGGTTCAGGCTTTATTAAGCTTATATGCGGAGGACGAAATTCAGCGAGAACTGGAAAGTCACACGCAGTCCTACATCACCAGACTAATTTGCCTTATCTTCACAGTACTTAAGACCGCAATGGAAAAGCAGACAGCAATCGATCTGGGGGAAAAAAGTTCCTGGTAAAAAAGTTCCTAGGACAAATTGTTCCTGGTAATTTAGGTGGAAACACGGCTTTAGACATTACTTTAACCAAACTCTGTCTCTGATATGATTGTTTCTCTGATCCACAGTGGATCTGTGGGGTACAGAGGGACCACAGGGACCACAGGGACCAAAGGGAGGCAAAGGAGAAGCTGGAGAACCTGGTAATCCTGCCACTCAGCCTGGGCCGCCTGGCTCCGATGGGAGGCCTGGATTTCCGGGACCACCTGGACCCAAGGGATCATGTAAGTGTGATAAGTGTGATGCTAATAAAGAACTTTTGGAATACACACTACCATTTAAAAGTTTGTGGTCGGTAAGATTTTTTTATGTTTTTGAAAGTCTCACCAAGGCTCCATTTATTTAATCGAAAATGTTTTAAAATGTAATTTATTAATTTGATGCCAAAGCTGAAATTTCAGTATCATTTCTTCAGTCTTCAAATTCACATCATTCTTCAGAAATCATTCTAATATGATGATTTGCTGCTCAAGAAACATTTATCTTGCTTTAAACCATATCTGACCGTTCTTTTGAACAGTAGTGTATATAGTGTGTGTGTGTTGCAATTATTAAATATAATATTTTCCATTTGACATGCCTAGAAATTAATTGTAAAAAAAAAAAAAAAAAAAATCTGAAGATTTCAGTCTCTCCCCACTTGTATGACTATTGCTTAAAAAATTGCCCAGGATTATTGACTGTGATGACCAAAATGACTGTAATGGAAGTGATTTAATGTGACATTAAACTGAATTAATACTAAAGACTTTATTAAAAACTATGAATGTGTCTTTATACAGTGGAAGACTTCTTCAGAGGCCCAGCCGGACAACGTGGACGTCCAGGGAATGCAGGAAAAAAGGGACCAAAGGGTAAGATAAGTGAAAACAAAGTTGCTTTAAGTTTTTAATAAACTGCTAGGGTTATTTGCATGGCCAATATCAAGTCATGTTGTACAGGGCATTATGGGAATTTTTTTTTTTTTTTTTTTAGAGCAGGAACATAAATTATTCTATCTTCTCTACGAACATAGAAGGTGTTTGATATTTGTCAGTCTTTGCTAATCCTGTTAAATTGGTTATGTTTTTATCATTTGATCAGGTGATCATGGTCTGTGTGAATGCAGTGTAAAATCCCAGCCTGGCCTTATGGGCCCTCCTGGTGATGCTGGGGACCCTGGAATGGCAGGGGAGTGGGGTCAGAAGGGTGTTCAGGGAGACGCAGGACCCAAAGGTGTCGATGGTGTACTTGTAAGTAGACATACACCATGCCTTGATGTCATGCCTTGTTAAGGTTACAAGGTATATGAAATCTTTACATTAGCCAATTAAATCGATTTTTGCGATTTACAGGGTCATCATGGTGCTAGAGGATTATCTGGACCCAAAGGCAGAAAAGGAGAGATGAGAGAAGCTAAACAGAAAGGTGCAATAGTCATCTGTTATATGTTCAGGAAACAAACAGAAAAGTATATTGTCGCTGTCGGACAGTAACCTCCATATTTCTGTATTTCATCACTTTTATTAAAAAAAGATCATTACTATTGGTCACCCTTTACTTCTGTATGTGGGTTTTGCAAGTATTTAACAAAAGAAAAGTATTAAAAAGAGCTTTTGGCTAAACCTCATAACTCCATTGGCTCCTAAAACTGTAGAAAAACCTCATACCTCCACTCCGCCTCAATTTTGAATGTGTCGCACATGTTTAGACTGTCTCTGCTTGTTTGCAATGCAGGGGTAAATAATGAACTGGTTCTTTAAATAAGTACAAGTAAATTTTCTTTACTCAAGAAACACAATATATAAAGGCTAAAGTTTTTTGTATTTTTGTAGCGGTGTCTTAGTGTCTTAGTCTAGCATTTGTCGCCAAGTCATAGCTAATACTGTCTTAAATAGCCTGTGCATAGCACTTCATCTTTTATAAGATGAGATTTTGACCAAAAGATAGAACGAGATGCTGTGTCATGATGTTGACGCAATTAGAATGCTTTCAGCGTGACCCAGTGTCTGAGTCATATGTAGGACATGCCAAGGCATTGGCCTGGGACAAAGTCAGGTGACAAAATGTTAGCTTAATCATTTCTATAACACCTGCAGGAGATTGTCACCAGATTTACTTGTCTGAAGAAATCGCTTAGGTGTACTTGAAGTATGGCACCATGTGTATTTTGACGCCACGTCATGGTTTTCACGTAATGGCAACAACAATACCTATGCCACCATACTGAGAGGATGCCTGCATACAGGTTGTGGAAGTTTGCAAAAGCACTGTAGTACAGGAAGGCCTCATCCTGAGAGGACCTGACATCCTGGGGTTGACTCCACATCCACACTATAAAACCTGGAGAATGTGTGTGTGTCTACCCCAGCACGAGGGAACCTGCGGGCTGCAGCCAGACCTCAGCCGTCTAGCATCACGCAAGAAACCGGACACCAGGACATGCTTCCCCACTGAAGCTCCTTCAATCTGGTTGTGGCAAGCTGAAGTAGCGGCCACATAAACCTTAAGGGTAGTGGGGGTCAGTCCAACTGGGGGATACTCTTGAAGAAACTCCAGTACTGAATCAACTCCAGTATTAAATCAACTGGGCAGTCGGCTGGGTTAAGATGGCATTGTTCGCACCATGGTGAGAAAATATGCCATTTAAGAGTATACAGCTTTCTAGTAGAAGGAGCTCTAGCGTTTAGGATGGTATTAATAACATCGATTGAGAGACCAGAATCTATGAACTGGTACTCCTTTAGGGGCCAGAACCACAGTTTCCAGATCTCCGGTCAGGGGGTAAAGAATGTCCCCCAAGCCAGAGACAGAAGGTCCCCCCTGGTCGGAATCTCCCATGGAGAACCTTCAAGGAGAGATCAGGCCAGACAGAACAGGGTTACCAAAATTAACCACAACCCCTCTTGACAGACCCTCGCCAGAACTCCCTGTCACGTCTGTGACATGGCATCCAGCCTCAAAGGAGCTGGAGGATGGAGAGAAAACCAAAGGGGACGGTGCGTTGACTCCTCGGAGGCAAACAAGTCCACTTCCGCCCTGCCAAACTTCTGCCATATGGACTCCACTATTTGAAAGTGAAATCGCCAATCCCCGTGCCTCAGCCTTTGCCTTCGATAGGATGTCTGCTTCCGTACTGAGGTGTCCCGGGATGTAAACTGCCCTCAGGGAGAGCAGTTTGCCTTCCACCCAGAGCAAACTAAATTCTTGATGTGAGCGAGAATGACACTTTGATGTCGAACCGCCATCTCCTGCGACTTGGCTCAAATTTAGTACACGGATCCCCTGGAGTCGCAGTGGAGCCAGGGCTGCATCCATGCACTTGGTAAAGGTTTGAGGAGACAAGGCTATGCCAAACGGAAGAACCCAATATTGGTACGCTTCCTCCTGCCCCCCAAAAGCAAACCTCTTGTGAATGGGTAACATTTCTATGTGAAAATATGCGTCCTTCAGATCTATCATGACAAACCAATCCTCGGATTGGATGTGAGGTACAATAAGTTTTAACGTCAACAGGTTGAAAGACCAGTTTGCTGGATCCGGCGAGGGATGAACTGCTGCAAGGCCTCGGATTGCTTTGCCACCTAAAACCTGCCGATGACTGTACTGACAGTGCCGCCAAACAAGCCAGATGGTGAGATCGGGACGCCCAGCAACAAAGCTCTTTCTTTATTCGGTATCCCCAAGAGGTTGAGCCACAGATGCCTCTCCGTAACCACCAAACCAGCCATAGAACAGTCGATAGCACGGGCCATCTGCTTAGTGGCGGAGAGACAGATCTGTGGCCTTGTGGAGCTCTTTAACCACTTTGGGGCTAAGGTCCTCGCCAGTGTCAAGTTTTCTGAGCAGGTCAGCCTGGTAGGCCTGTAACACCGACATGGTGTGCTGGGACCCACCAGCCTGACCTGCCACCTCATAAGTTTTGCCCACTAAGAAAGACATTACACTGCATGGCTTTGAGGGTCTCTTCTACCCGAGGCATCAACTTGTTACCCATGCTCAGTAAACCCAATGATAGTTGAATAATCTGACGTCATTGAGTTATGAACACGGGCAGAATAAGGGGCTTTCCATGACTTCAAGATCACATCATGAGGATCAGGAAAAAGGGGAGGTTCATTTTGGGTGGCTGGGCCCGACCGCTAGTAAAGAAGTGCTTGTCCTGTTTACTACGCACCGCTTCCCTCTTCTAATTTGGCCACTCGATATTTAATGTAGCCACCGCACAAGTGACGACATCTAGCAGTTTCTCACAAGTCTTAGAGGAAGATGTAGACTGCCTGCCGGTTGCACTCATTCCCTCGAGAGCTGATCAAGCATACTCTGCTCTGAGACAGAGAAAACACAACTCGTGTCTGTCGTCCCCAGGAATAGCACGATTTCTTTCCTTTTTTTCACTCCTGTTCTAGACAAACAGACAGATTGCACACACAGTGACAGACAAAGTGGCTTCTGAAGACAAGAAGCTGGTGACACTCTTGTGCAGGTGTTAATTGTAGAATTGATTAAGCACGCCATTGCGTCACCTGCCATCATCACAGGCCAATGGCTTGGCGTGTACTACACGTGACTCAGACACCGGTTCACAGGCATTCCCATTGGATCAACACCATGGTGTGATGTCTATATTCCCTTGAAAGAGAGCCTAATATGATGCACTGCTGTTAGTGCCTTAGATGCAGCCGGTCTAATGATTGACAAAACACATATATCTGACATAAGCTGGTCAAAAACCTTGTAGCTCTATTTGAGCTTGCTTTTGGTAAAATTTTAATAACACAATGACACATGAAAGTGTCTGATCATATATAAAGCCACAATATCAACTTTGACAACACAGTGTTTAATTATTAAAAAATAAAAATAAAAAAATTCTGAAAAGTAGCGGTTTGGTTTCCACCTGAAAGCAACGATGTGCAAATTTTAATATTTTGTCTGCACTTGTGAAATGCAGGATTACCTGGTGACCCAGGGGACCCAGGTGCTATTGGTTTCACAGGAGTGCAGGGAAGGCCTGGAAGTGATGGAAAAGATGGTGAACCAGGTCTTAGAGGATCTCCTGTGAGTCTTGCATTTCAAAACACTTCAAAACAACACTAATGAGAAGACAGTGGCTGTATTGATGTGCACTGTGCATTGTGTAGTGACTTCTGTGATATTGATCAAGAAAAGTTTTAACTCTGATGCCAGTCTTAACCTAAGTATGTAATTTAGATGCATCTGTATGCTTGTTTTCCTTCAGGGAGAGGGTCCTGTAGGTGAGCCTGGAGAGAAGGGATACCCAGGTGCTCCAGGTCTTCCAGGTCCAAAAGGCCCAGCAGGACCACCTGGTCAAGTTCTTGGAGCAACTAAAGGTGTAAAGGGCCTTCCTGGAGATAACGGACAAATTGGTGTTGAGGGAGTAAACGGTTTTCGTGGTGCTCCAGGTGTGTATCGGTGTTATTTGTGTATCATCAATAAACAGTATTATTATAGGTTTTGTTAATATTTTGAATTAGGTTTTATGTTTTATCTTTTCTGTTTTCACTTTAATTTTTGTAATTTTAAAGAATTGCTCATTTTGTTGTTTGTTACTGTCATTTTTATTAAATTCTAAGCAGTGTTTATTAATTTTATTGATTCGTTTTTGTTTATTTAGTTTCAGTTAAACTAAACAAAAAAAATATAAATGTTGCCTTTTTAATATTTTGGTAACTCTTTACCAACTCTAGAAATATGAGATAATGTGCTTGTTAATGTTAACTAATGAACTTATTAAACATTACATAATGATTAAGAGATCATTATTTAATGTAAATTGAAATGCTCACAAATGTTATTAAACTTTCAATTGATATGATATTGCACTTTTTAAAAATCTACAAATGATTTTGACAGCTTGATTAAATGATTTGCATTTATTATTTGAAAGCTTAATTGATAAATCATTAACATACATTATATAATGCTTAACGGATTATTATTTAATATATATTCAAATAGCTATGAGACCTAATGCTAAATATGCTAATTGTCAATCATCTTTGATGATAGTGGTCTTGACAGAACTGTGGTTATGATGAGTTACTGAATAATATGTTTATATGAATAGTGTGTGATGTGCTTAAAATGATTAATTAAACTATTTTTTCACAACATTTGTGAATGTAAAAAAAATTGCATTAGGTAATATATGAATCGAAGTTTAATGGGATTTGTTAGCTTTTTTTATACTGAACTGTTAATCATTATGTAATCTTTAGTACGTTTATTTAAACATTAACAAGCTATTGACCCCTGTACACTGTTGACCACTTGACCAAGCCTTAAACCTACCCATACCACCAAATCTGTCCCTAACATTACCCGTATCACAACTTAATAGCAGCAAAAGTGTTTTGCAATAGAACATGAATACAATAAGTACATTGTGCCTGACAATTTATTTTGTTTGTTTGTTTTGTTTATTTATTTTACTTAAGTACATCGTAGTTAAAGACACCTAATATAAAGTGGAACCAGTTATACTGGTAACACTTTATTTTGACAGTCCCTTTTGAACATTCTGCTGACTATAAGCAACTATGCAACTACATGTCAACTAACTTATTAGATTATTAGTAGACTGTCTGCTTAACAGATCATTATTTAATGTGCATTAAAATGCTTGGAAATGTCATTAAACTTCAGTTCATTTATAACCTACCCAGACAGCATGGTAACATTGATTCAATATTGAGTTTTGATCCAAACCATCATTTTGGTTGACATCAAAATTTCAATGTTTAAAGTGTGTTGGATCAGCATTGAAATGTTGATGAAAGGGAACAGCACACATGGTTGAAGACAGTGACATTGAACTAACAGTGAGTCTTAGTTTATGAGCACAAGATCTTGCAGGCATGTATCTGTGCAAAACACTACTGGGTGTTTCCCAATCAGTGGGGCGTTTCAGTTCATTATGAGCACTTTCATTTACATTTATTCATTTAGCTGACGCTTTTATCCAAAGCGACTTACAATTGCTATATATGTCAGAGGTCGCACGCCTCTGGAGCAACTAGGGGTTAAGTGTCTTGCTCAGGGACACATTGGTGTCTCACAGTGGATTCGAACCCGGGTCTCTCACACCAAAGGCATGTGTCTTATCCATTGCGCCACACCACCCCACATTCGCCACACCACCCCACATTCCACTTTCAATGGTGTTACCTCATTTGCTCTAATACACTGGGGGTTTGGTTTAGGGGTGGGCCCTCATGATTTTAGCATGTCTTTTGAAAAAACAATTATAGTTTGCACTAAAAGTTGGCACTAATTGGTATACGCCCATTTTGGTTTTGCATGTGGGCTTCTCAGTAGTTAATTGATGCTTCCTTATTAGAGAGAAAACACAAGGTGCATCCTATACGGAAGTCTTGTGTGTTTGACATGCATGAACTCTCCGAGTTTCAAACAATGGTGCATATAATGTATTTCTGCTTTTAGCATGCTTTTTACTTGCATTTTATTTATTGTTACTAAATCTACTAACATACATTAATTTTCCAAGTAAGTAAAGTGTTGAAATAAATCGCACAGATAGCATGGGAACATTAATACAATGTTGAGTTTTGATCCAAACCATAATTTTGGTTGAGATTGACATTTCAGTGTTTAAAGTGTGTTGGATCAGCATTGAAATTTTGATGAAAGCCAACAGCACACATGGGTGGAGACAGTGACATTGAACTAACAGTGATTTGTAGTTGATGAGCACAAGATCATTCAGGCATGTATCTCTGCAGAACACTAGTGGGTGTTTCTCTATCAGTGGGGCGTTTTCAAACCACAATGGGCATTTTCAACCGCTTTACCTGATTTGCTCTAATCCAGTGGGGGCTTGGTTTAGGGGTGGGGTGGTTTAGCAAGTCTGTTGAAAAATGGTTGAAAAACATTTATTGTAGTTTGAAATTGGCCACTGATTGCTAAACGCCCATTTTGGTTTTGCATGCGCACTTCTCAGTAGTGTAACGCTTCCTCATTAGAGAGAAAACATAGGTGCATCCTATACAGAAGTCTGGTTTGTTGAAGCACCTGACATACTTACATGACTTCTCTAGCACAGTTTCAAACAATGGTGCATCTATATACTTAAAAAATGCACATTACTTTAGTAAAGTTTATTACGAATTTCCTGAATAAAGTTCTAACGTCATTTAACACATTTCTTGAAGTGCAGAAGACATGAACATGAGCAAGAAAGTTACACTGCAAACATAGCCCATGTCTTGCATCCATCAGTGCTTGCATGCAGAGCACATTGCTCCTTTAGTAGGAATGAAGGCCGACGAAGATGGACAATAAATAAATAGAAAGCACCCCCCTCCTGATAATGCTGACATTGATTATACACCGAGTTGTTGTCGACAGCATAATCACCTGACCTGGGACTTGATGATATCCTGTGCCTTATCACTGCTTAATCAGGTAATCATTCAAATTCCTGAATCTGTATTAAATTTGAGAAATTTCCACTGAAACACAATAACAAAAAACATCTTGGGTTTATTAAGAAAGTGACTGACATGGCTATTTTATTTCGTGAAATTTGAAGAGATTAAGGTCTACATAAGGTGAATCTGCAGCTTCAAAGGGATAGTTCATCCCGAAATGAAAATTCTGTCATTATTTACTCATCCTCAAGTTGTTCCAAACCTGCATGCATTTCTTCTGCTGCACACAAAAGAAGATAGAGTGAAGAATGTTGGCATCCAGACAGTTGAGGGTAGCCATTGACTTCCATGGTATTTATTTTCTACTATGGAAATCAATGGCCATCGTCAACTTCCTGGTTACCAACATTCTTTAAAATATCTTCTTTTGTGTTCAACAGAAGAAAGAAACTCATACAGGTTTGGAACAACTTGAGGGTGAGTAAATGATGACAGAATTTTCATTTCGGGATGAACTATCCCTTTGAAGCTGCAGATTCACCTTATGTAGACCTTAATCTCTTCAAATATGGCTGAACCATCCCTTTAAAGAAATTTTCATTGTAAAAACCAAAGTTCTTTTATTCTACAAGATAAACGTGTTACTTGAATGCTATGTAGTTTCACAGAAATTGAACTGAGATATAGTTAATGGCTACAGCTCATAGGTGTTTGTTCCTCTTCATGAAGAGTTTAGCTCCAACACCTGCCTGGAAGTGTTCATTGATCCTAATGACCTTGATTAGCTTGATTAGCTGCTTCAGGTGTGTTTAATTAGGGCTGGAGATAAAATCGGACACCCCTGCCGTAGTGATTTTTTTTATATTGAAGCATTAATAGATTTTAAAAAAAATAAATGAAAAAATCAGAATTTAACGATACTTTAATCATAGTTAGAATATTTTGTGTTCAGCAACTTTTTTTAAAAAGCGAATTGTATTGTGTTTAGTATATTAACATTCTTGAATGTGGCAACTGAATTGACTTGTTCTCGAGTAACATCATGCTTTCTTTTTCAGATTTCAGAGAACCCAGAGGAAAAGAGGCAGTAGTCTGATGTATGACAGATTTTTAAAAACCTGAACCGTTGGACCACCTGTAGTTATGATGACATCAGACTTCAGAAGCCAATTTTATTTTTAAAGGTTGAAATGCTTTTGTCCTATTTCTCCCCCTTTCTTTTTTAAAGAATGATCTTTTAATATATTTTTTGCCATTGATTGATTGAATAAAATAAATTAACTCAACTGCTGGAAATGTGTCATTTATATTTTAAAAGGTTTTTGCCAAATTTTTGGTCAGGAATTTGTTGACGCATCATTGAAGTGTAGTTGAAATATTAATGTTGTTTCAACATTAACTTGGTACATCAGATGGCAACATTGGTTGACATGTTCCTTTTCAGTTGTATTTTCAGTGTTTCAACAAAATGTATTTAGAATCAACATCACATTGTAACATTGATCAAACCATATTACCAAAGATTATTTCTGTTAATTTCAGTGTTGATTCAACAGCAGTGATGTAGATTCAACATCATAGTGTAACGATGATTCAACAATATTACCATCGATTTATTTTAGTTAATTTCAGAGTTGATTCAACAGCAGTGATGTAGATTCAACATCATAACGATGATTCAATATTACCATTGATTATTTTAGTTAATTTCTGTGTTGATTCAACAGCAGTGATGTAGATTCAACATCTTAGTGTAACGTTGATTCAATATTACCATTGATTATTTGTGTTAATTTCAGTATTGATTCAGCATTGGTGATGTAGAATCAATCATAGTGTAATGTTGATTCAACATTAACTGAGGGTGCAAAAGTGATGTTGATAAAAAATCACTTTGTAATGTTGAATCAATACTATTACCGTTGATTTTTGGTTGAAATCTCAACATTGCTTCAGCATTAACTGAGGGTGCAAAAGTGACATTGAAACAACATCACTTTGTAATGTTGAAGCAATATTAACACTATTGAATTGTGATTGAAATCTGAACATTATTTCAATATTAACCGAGGGTGCAAAAGTGACATTGAAACAACATCACTTTTTAATGTTGAAGCAATATTAACACTATTGATTTGTGGTTGAAATCTGAACATTATTTCAATATTAACTGAGGGTGCAAGAGTGATGGTAAAACAACATCACTTTCTAACGTTATTTCAATGTAATCAGCGTTGACGCATCAACACTGACTCAACATTGTTTCAATGGTTACATGCTATCTGGGTAGTGCACTTTTTATTTTAGTTTTACAAAAGTACAAATGCAAAAAGCTGTTTGGTAGCTATGAATGATCCAAATTTAACAATATAAGAATGAACATTTCATTTTGATGGTCCCTTTAACACATTCTGTTGACTATAAGTAACGTTGCACCTACATGTCTACTAACTCTCATTAGGGTTAGATTAAGTTGACATGCAGTTGCAAAGTTACTTATAGTCAGTAAAATGTCTGTTGGAGGACCATCACAATAAAGAGTTAGAAGATATTAATGAAAGTTATTATAAAGTAAATATATATATATATATGAGCCAGGTGTGAAAATTCTCTAAGACCACTAGAAAATTGTAATTTCTGTGTTTTGCTTTTTGTATTGAATATTTTTCTTTTTTTCTAGTGAGTTTAGCAAATCCACAGAATGTTATACTCTTCTTCTTAGTCTTTGTATTCATGTCTATTTTACATGTGTCTTACAGGAGACTGTAGCTCAAGAGAAGATCAATGGAATATCGAAGGTAGCTGGATCAAATCTACAACAATATCTTTAAAGATAACTGTAAAGATAACTATGACGTTAACTGTTGTTGTCCACACCAATGGATAATAACATTGTGTTTATTATAAGCGAGCACTGCAGTTGTCCTCTGCTGCTTTAAACACTCAAACTTTTTAAAGACAGGTGATTTCTGATTTGCTGTCAATGTTTTTATCATTCATCAGCTGGAAACTGTTCTGAAAGTTATTCCAGTGATATGTAGTCCTAGGCATGAACGGGCCTTTGGTGCTTTACCACATTGCAGTCAATCCACCATCTATGATCACCAATAACCAACTGTGTGTATATATATATATATATATATATATATAGTTTGACATGTTAATCTTGTTACAGTGGAGTGTATTGGAGATCCCGGGCCACCTGGAGATCCCGGGCTGCCTGGATTCCCAGGGTTGGAAGGATTTACTGGTAATTGGATGTATTATTATAATATTTTCCTCAATAAAAAAAAAAAAAATAAAAACTATTATTATAATAATTTTATCTCTAGTTATGTTATGCCTGCCCATATATGTGTGTTTTAGGAGTACCAGGTCTCAAAGGCATGCCAGGTCTTTCTGGAGGACCCGGGGCTAAAGGAGAGCAAGGTGAACCAGGAAGAGGAGGCCCACCTGGGCCAAGGGGTGAGCATTGGGTGGCCTATGTGTTATTGTACATTTTATTTAATCATTCTGTATACTTTAACCCCTGTCTGTCTATTAGGCCTTTTTAGCTCTGATCATTTGATTTTGACCACATAGGTTTTGTTGGACCTCGGGGCAATTTAGGATATTCTGGCACCAAAGGTGTGAAAGGAGCTCCAGGCATCTTTGGTGTACCAGGTTTGGATGGTGCTTCAGGGGAAAAGGGTGAACATGGTGAAGTTTTAGGAGCATCTACTGGAGCTCCTGGAGAACCAGGACTGCCAGGACAGAGGGGTGAAACTGGCGTTCCAGGAGACCCAGGCCAAAAAGGATACCCAGGTGAGAACTTCATGTGTCTATGGCCCTTTTTACACCTGATAAGATGAGTTTTCAGTGAACCGATCACAGGTGGTCAGCCTAGATGCATTACGGTTTACACCTGGTATTTTTAACATGCGTTTTAAATGCATCTCCTGTGAGCATTTTTTGTTCAGATTTCATCAAGAGTTGACCCTTCCATCTGTTTTTGTCACACTCTACATCACTGTCGCAGGAGCGCAGACTGCAACGCAAAAAAATTGAATGAATGAAGCCATTATTGCTTACAAGTGAGGGCAAAAGGAAGCGAATGGAAAGGATGTGAATATTAACAGCAATTTTGATCATAATCCATGTATTATTGGCACAAAATTGCGACATATGGTATTAACATGCGAAAGTTGGAAACATTTGTTTTGCGTTTTCGACAACCTCTGGAAGTGGTCAAAAGTGGACAAGCTCAAAAGGTTTTTGACCCCTTTTACACCTGTATTTAAAGTAATCCACTTGTGTTTGGATCAACGAAAACGTATCTTAAAACCAGGTGTCTGTCAAACCCATAATGATTGACATATGCTGATGGTTTATAGTCTTTTTACTTTTGACTCTTTTAAAAGCATTTTAAACTTACAGGCAAACAAACTTTCCTTTTCTAGTTTCTTCCTAGGTCTGCATATTAAAGTCATGTGCCAAACCCAAATAGTCTTAAAATGTGTTAGTGTGTCAATAAAACATGGTATCTATGTATGAAATGTATGATTTATTTCTATTATTATTATTATTATTTGATTAATGTATTTTGATTAATGTATCTTCATATTAAACTATGTTATTCCCTTAACTAAGACGAGTTGATACATACCTCTCTCGACTCAATCGCTCTGGCGACACTTTGATAGCACTTAGCTTAGCCCAGTTCATTCATTAGGGACCAAACAGAGATGAAGTTAGAAGCGACCAAACACCTCCACGTTTTCCCTATTTAAATACAGTTACATGAGTAGTTACACGACCAAGTATGGTGACACAAAATAAAACGTGGCGCGTTAAAAGGATAACTATAATGTATGGCGGAATAGCACTTGGGAGCACTTTAACTCTGCGCAGTAAAAAGTCACGCCTGAAAAATCCTCTCACTCTCACTTCTGTCATAAGAACCAACGTGACTTTTTTAACTACTCGTGTAACTGTATTTAAATAGGGAAAACGTGGAGGTGTTTGGTCACTTCTAACTTCATCTCTGTTTGGACCCTAATGAATGAACTGGGCTAAGCTAAGTGCTATCAAAGTGTCGCCAGAGCGATTGAGTGCACGCACTGAGATGAGAGAGGTATGTATCAACTCGTCTTAGTTAAGGGAATAACATAGTTTAATATGAAAAAAACGGTGAAGTATCCCTTTAAGATATGATTTCATGATCGGCACACATTTTACTTTTCTGTGATTGTGATCCTATGTAAAAACATTTATGCCACCTCTTGCATTTGTAAAAAGCATATTTTATGCTACTTCTAAAACTTCTGTCTCCAACCCTCAGAAGCTCAAAAGTGAAAGTCTATGATTAAGGTGGATCAGTTCTGTTGTTAATGACACTCACTAAAGGATGCGATGTCACACAGGTATGGAGGGAATGCCAGGTATGATCGGCCTCAGGGGTGAAGGTGGTCCTCCAGGTTTTCAAGGAGAGATAGGAAAACCTGGACCGCAAGGAACATTTGGCTTTCCTGGGCAGCCCGGTTACAAAGGACCTCCTGGACCATCAGGAAAAACCGGAGAACCAGGTAATTAAATTGATGGGAAAAACATCAGAAAATTCAGAAGGTATCTTTTTTTTGTTGCCCTCATACCGGAAAAGAAAAGTAGAGAATTAACCCAGAACTACCAAATACCTTCAATAACAGGGGACTTGTTACATCTACCAAAGCTCACTCCTCATTTTTTAATGTTAGGGTCAGTTAAGCAAGCGTGTTTATCTAGTAATCATTCAGCAATACCGTACATGGAAAGAGACTGGGAAATCAATGGCCAGTGAATTGGACTCTGATTTTCCTTTATTCTCTGCTCCAACTCTTGGTCTTTATCTCTTTAGATTCTTAATCAAATGGTCTTTAGGATCAGAAACATAAATTTAGTCAAGTATGTCCAAACCAATTGACTTGTAGTGTATATTATACATTAGATTTGATTTTAGTGGAATGAAGCAAATCCTCTTTCTCCTAACAATGCTTAAATGTCTCTTTAGGTCCAAGTGGAATAAGGGGAGACCAGGGAGACCCAGGCCCTTATGGACCCAGTGGAGTAAAGGGTGCCATTGGAGACCCTGGAAATGTTGGGGTACCAGGAAATATTGGGGCCCCAGGAGATCCAGGACAACCAGGGCCCTCTGGATTTGGTGGTAATCCAGGGTTTAGAGGTAATTTGTCTTTTTGTTCTTGATTTAATGTTACTTAGAATTGGCAGATTTAAATATGTTTAGTTTGCAATAAGCAGATAGAAATAGTTTGATCATTGATGGTGCTTAAACCCAAAATGGCATTAATTGAATATTGCATTATTATTTTTTCATAAACAACAAAGGTCCCAAAGGTGGTCAGGGCATGACAGGTTTTCCCGGAAAGCTAGGTGAGCAAGGTTTGAAAGGACTTTCAGGAAAGAAAGGACAAATAGGATTTCAAGGACAACAAGGTCCAAAAGGACTTCCTGGCCCTCCAGGAGAAAAAGGTGAATCAAGAGCATGATTCTGTATGCATGTACATGCACAATATGTAATATACATTCTACCATAGTCATATATTTGATTTATTATTTATTTTACCCCACTTACAAGTTTCCCTTATAAATGTAATAATTCCATAATTCCGTTTTTCATGGCCATTTCTTGGCTGTTCTTTTCAGTGTTTTTAAAATATTTTTTAACTGCTCCATCTGTCAACAACAGCCTCTTTGCAAAATAACAGACTGATTAAACAATCTGTGCTTAAATGTGCTGCTCAAATCAAAGGTTAGACTAAAATGATTTGCAACCTGTATTTGGACTGTGGAGGAACTTTTGCATTAATTTCTCATTACATAACATCTTTTTTAATGACGCATGTGTCATTGTTGTCTATATATTGTATTCTTGGTAAACTATTTAAGATTATATTGAAAATGAAATATGCATAATGTCTTGAGCATGTGGTGTATATGCTTTTTCTCAAGGTGACAGAGGGCTGGTGGGACCTCCAGGCGAAAAGGCAATCATTAAAATGCTACCAAAAATGAAAGACGACATGAAGGGAATAAAAGGTGACCATGGAAAAATGGGAGTACCTGGCTTCACTGGTCCCAGAGGTGACTACAATCATATTTATTTTCTACTCAAGGCCACAAAGAGTAGCATACTTCATATGCAGGGTTTGGAATTTACTTTTTCGCTCACCGGCCAATTTGGCTACAAAATGTTTATGTTAACGGCCATTCAGAACATCTACTAGCTAAAAATAATAATAATAAAAAAAGAAATAAAAAGAAATAAACCAGATTAACTAAATCACAGCTGCTCACCTTGTGTGTTTCCATATGTGTGAACACAATTTAGCAGCAAGCCAAACTCCCTTCAAATAAAGACTGGAGCCAGGGTGTAGTTTTCAAAACTCCTGGGGCCGTATTCACAAAGCATTTTATCTTACCACTAGGAGTACTAATAAATCGCACTAAAAGATTTTAGCTAGGAGTTTTCTCTTAAAAGTTATTCACAACGCCTTTCAGACCTACTCTTAGTAAAGAAAAATGACAACTCCTAAACTAAGAGTGAGTCTTCGTTGCTATGGATGACGTCATTACTCATGCACAAGTTTGACTGAAGTGACCACCTTGATTGGCTGATGATTGTAACGCGGGAATGATTCCAAACACCTCCCCTACGATGATGAGTGACAGGTGACAGGTCTGAGAATGTGTGCGCTACACAAGTAGTGCGAAGGACGGAAGATGATGAATAACTGAATAAATAGCCTAAATGAATAAAGAGTAAGGCAAAACAAATAGCCTGTAGCCTAATGAAACATATGGATTGATGCAATATCTTTGCAACATTATTGAATTAATCTGTCACTATATGCCTCTGCCTACGTTTGCAAAGAGAAGAACATTTTAATTTGATTCACAATGAAACGTTTCAATTAGTTTACATGCAATGAGTAGCCTAGTTTTGGTTGTTGTTGGTGGCGTTATTGCATCCCTAGTTATGCCTACAATGCAAAATTGTTCCCTCGCGATTGGAAGCTCCTGTAGCCGCCGCATACGCATTTCAAAACATCGCAACGTGAAATGCCACAAAAAGCGGTTTGTGAATAGGTCTTAGTGAGTTAGGAGTCCTCTCGACTTCTTTTAAGCTGTCCCAGGCTTAGGTGCTACTTTTAGGGCTAAAATGCTTCGTGAATTACTCTTAGTGAAAAAAATCCTAAAGTTACGAGTGACACGCCCATTATTTTTAGGAGTTGCTCCTAAATTCGCCAGTTAGGAGCTACTTTTAGCCTTAAAATTCTTTGTGAATACGGCCCCTGATGTTTACTCCAATATGCTTCAAAGGAGAGTGAAACTATCAAAAATAATAAACAAATAAATTGCTTTTAGTAAAAAGAATACAAAATATATACACAATATAAAGGCTGACAGAGCAGAGTTACCCGTTGAGCAATTGGTGTATAAAACAACACTTAATTATTACCAATATAGCATAGGAAATAAAGAAAATATTCTCAATTTACACATTTTACAATAATTACTTACTGACAATGCTTTCGAGGGCATGAACATTAAAGAAAACTGGAGCGGCAGTCACATGGAGCTTAATGCTTGAGAGAGCTGAGCAAACTGAAACTAAAATGGCTGCTCCCTTGATTAGTCTGGTAATTTAAGACTCAAAATTAGAGTCCCAAGGGTGAAACCTAAAACACTTAATCCAATGAACATAACATATAAAAATTTGGATTTCATACATTCATTTCTTATTCAAACAAAATCCTGTCATCCAGCCATCTCATCCCTTCCTCTTTTATCCTCATCCTTTTCACCAAAAATGCATTTTAGGTGGACAGACAGATCAATACAGGACAAAGAAAATCAAAAAAATGTAGGATGTTGGAAAATAACAATGTCTTTTCTGATAACCAAATGCTTTTTAATCTTCGCTATTGCTTCAATGCAAATGAAGCGCTCGCCGTTATTTGTAAGCCAGATATGCGCAGATTCAGTGTAATAACGCACTGTATTTAATATATCATGATGAATCACGAGTTGAGTATTTGCTCCAAATCTGCACAGATTTGGCTTACACGAGTAAGTGAGTAAATATAGTAAGACGCCAAATTGGCTAGTGATTTGACAGCGTTACCCGCCACAGTTGATTTTTACCCGCATTTGGCAGGTTGGCAGTTATTAATTTCAAACCTGTTCATATGAATTTCAGAAGCTATGAGAGCTCTAAATGTCGAAATGTCTCATATTTTCCATGTATTTAAAAGAAGCCTTATTTCTGCATACACTGACCACGTTTACATGCACAAGTACATTACAATATTAACACTTTTAATGCATTAAAAAAAAATGGATACACCTGTTGCATTTCCGGGTCCATTTGGTTTTCACCATGCTCTTACTACATTTACTCCCTTTTATTAATTCAAATATGAAGAAATTCTTTGAAATTTAAAATGTTACAAGAACTACAGCAAAAACCAGTGTGATACGAAATAATATCTATTTATAGAAGAAATGTTATTTGAATATATCATGTGAAATTTATAAGAACATATAATATGAGAATTACTTGTATGGATTTTATTAAATTCCTTTGAACTTATAACTCATGACTGCTCAAAACAGTCCAAATTTATGAAATCTGCATATTCTTTTTCAACATCAATATTACTCTGAAATGTTTTCAATCAAAATATGTTCATTTTACTTTCATAAACGTTTACTTTCAGATGAAAAAAAGATGATAAACAATCTCCTTTTCATGCTGCAGTGCTTCATCAATAAGGCGGCAGTAGGGTGAAATGTGGACTTCTCCCTTTTCAAACCCTTCTTTTTCTTTTCAAATTTAGACTATTTGGTTTATGGACTTTTGATCTACAAACAGACATTATCATTTTATTTTAATTTCAGAGTTATTGTTTGTGCATGCACACACATGTTTATAAACAAAGTGAGAAAATAAACAAGTGAGAATGAAAACAAACTTGCATGATTGTAGGAAAAAGGTATGCATTTTACAGAAGTAATTTGAGACATATCTAAAGCTGTTTTTCACTGTCGGGGGAATAGTTCAAAGAACGGTAAGGAACAGTTCCAGTTATTTTTTCGACTTGAGCTTGGTTTGGCACGGCACGATTACAAACCATTCTTGTCACGGTGTGGTGCAGGCAGAAGAAGACGAAGAAGAGTCAAAAGTTCCAATGCAAACTTTTACTCACAATATAAATCAAACTGGAACATAGAAGATGGACAGAGAGTTCACACACACATAATATGACATAGATCGGACAAGGACTGACTGAACAGATGGAACTAAATACAAACACAGATGAACACTGATTAACAGAACACAGGTGACACAAATGACGATGATGACTAAACAGGTGACAAAACTGAACTGATAATGACAGTAACCATGGATACAAAGGAGTGGCGGGAAAAGAACAAAGGAGAACAGGAACCAATCAAAACTCAAACTGAATTCCAAACAAACACTGACACGTGACAATTCTCAACCCGGACTGATGGCAGACTCATGCTTTTGTATTACAATACAAAGAGCCCCACAGTGCAAAATGAAAACATATCCGTACCGGCTGGGCCTGATCCGCACGAAATGGAACGGTTAAGCAATGAGAACGGTTTGGCCAGATGGTAGAAAAGCAGCTTATCTTACAGATGGAGAGAAAAAAATCTACATAATTTTACGTGTAAAGCCACAATTCACTTTCGGGTCAAAACTTACTTGAACGCAAAAGGTGTAACAATTTAGTTAAAGTTCTGTAGTTCTCCGAAATGATCTGAAAACAGTCAAGTTTCATTTTCATACTAAAAACTATGGATTTTTTAGAAATGTTTTTGTACATCTTCCAGGTCAAAACGGACCTGAATTCAATAGTAGAGTTAATCAGAATTTGGTCATATTCTGATTATTTACATTTCTGCGTTTGGTTTTTGCTGATGTGAATAGAACAAAAAGATCCCTTTCAGACAGATAATTAGAGCTTTTCTTTCAACTTTCCTTTGGCTATAGGTACAAAAGGTGTTCCAGGTTATCCAGGAAGCGATGGGGAAGATGGACATCCAGGTGAGCCCAGTGATGCAAAAGGTTTTAAAGGTGTTCCCGGAGAAAAAGGTCATTCAGGGCCTAAGGGAATGCCAGGGCCTACAGGACAGTCTGGAATTGAAGGTTTCCCTGGAATGCCTGGACCCAGGGTAGGATAATGAGCCCCATCTCTCTCTGACTCCTAAAACTATTTATGATTTAAAACATTGCACATAATCTCCTTGTATATGGGGTCCCGTTAGAATGTTTTGGGTGTTGTGCTTTTAGTCATTGTGGCTTATATTGCAGGGCGACAAAGGCTCATCTGGTGCCTATGGACGGCCCGGAGATTCTGGAATTAAAGGAATAAAAGGTGCTCCTAAATAAACCTATGAAGTGTCCATATTATGCTTGATGTATGCCAAAAAGGTTTACGTAAGATTCCTTTATTTAAGGTGACGTGGGTCCTACCATGGGTCTTCCAGGATCAACAGGACTGAGAGGCGAAACTGGGCTGCCTGGAACTTCAGGTTAGGAATTATAGCGTATCAAACAATATTATTGTCACAGGATGAAGATGATAATAATAAAAGGTTCCAGTACGAAAAGTCTTTTAATAATAGAATAAACTCAGGTATAGACGTATGGTGTAACAGTGTGTGCGTGCAACAAAGCAAACACAAAAACAGACATCGACTGACAACTGAGGGTGCACAGGGAGGAACTTAAATACATGATGGTGATGAACTGAATGATGAGCAGCTGTGATGATGATTATAGCACAGGTACGTCTGTAAGATGTCTGCTAGAGATCTGGAGATCTGGAAAACATCTGAGAAACATCTTAGAAAGAGCAGTTTTACATACATTCTAAATATAGGTATCTTCTAAATGTCTATATATTGTCTGACAGGAGATGTCTCATAGAAGTATTGCAGATGAGCAAACACTCTAAAAAATACATCTTGCAGATGTAAATGCAGACATCGAAATAGACGTCTCTAAGGTTTTCAGTGTGCTATCGGGGTGTCCATAGAAACATACAAGTGACTGGAAACGAAGACAAAGAACACACGTGACTGATGATAACAAATTAAAAGTCCATGAAAATGAAACTAGGAACAAACACAACTGAATAGGCGTGACAATTATATAATATTAAGATATTATTATGATATTTTACTGTCCCTGCCAGTGGCGCCTGCAGCTGTATGGCTGTAAGCACTGTGCGTACCTTGAGAGGGGTTAATTAATGCCATTTTTTTTTTTTTACATATTTTTTTTAATGATTATTAACATGTACAACACTCATGACATTGAGAAAAAAAGAGATTGAGAATAAATAAAGGTTTGCATTTGTGTGTTGTAAAGTCAAATGTGTGTATGTGCGTGCATGCGTGGGGGATGAATGAAAATCTGATTGGCTAGTTTAGTTTACACACGAAAAATGACATTACAGATAGTTAATGTTTAAAACCAGGCTCAAAATTAGTAAACACTCTCTAAAACAGCTAAACTTGATTGAAACATTTGCAAAAAGGCCTAAAACTTAATGAACGAAGCCTCTTAAATCTTTGAAGCTTTTATCTGATTCTTTCGGGAAGATTCGAAGCATCAAGCGTCAAAAACAGCGCCATCTTTTGGCAGGTAAAATTTACAGCAACCAGAAATTGTTTCGCAGTGCGCTGCTGCATTGTTTTATACTGTTTATATGGCAGGATATATGATAGTGTAATGTAGGCTAAAGACTTGTATATAAAAAAAATGTTAGTAAATGGACATGGACTTGAACTTGCTTGGGCTCAAACAAGCCGACATGCAGGTGACGCATTCACGTGACCGGAAAGAAAACAGTGCTCAGTGAGTAACTTGAGTAGCCTACTGTAAAAAAAATAAATAATAATTACCAAGCATATCTACACAAGCACAAAAGTGTGCTCAGTTACTTGCATCAGCTCTTCTAAGTGTATGGAAAGAGACTGTCGATTTGTACAATATTAGATCGTTAACACCAAGACACAATAGAACGCAACAAATATGGTGTCAAAGCAATAATTTACTTAATAGCTATTTGCAGACGGGTGGGGTACTTCTGTGCATACCCTGAGATAAAATTCTGCAGGTGCCCCTGGTCCCTGTGAACCACTTCTTAAATGAGTTTTTAATTTACATATCTTAGGTGAGAAGGGACTCGTAGGTCAACCTGGAGATAGAGGAAGTCCTGGGTTTGATGGCATTGAAGGGATGAAAGGCCAGCCGGGTGAACCAGGAAAATCTGGACCACCAGGTATAAGATTTTTGATCATTTTCCTTTGATTAAGCAATGTTGTTTTTGAAAATAGTTTTTAACTGCATCCACTTTTTCATCAGGCTTTGATGGCCAACAGGGTTTCCCAGGAAATCAAGGTCATAAGGGCTGGCCAGGAGAGCCAGGGCAGAAAGGAACCAGTGGATTTCAAGGCCAACCGGGACAAAAAGGTTTGTGGCTCTAATTGTCAAATTTAATGAAACAAAAACACAGCTATGTTAATACTCCTTATTTGTATATGCTTTCTGGAATGCTTGATTCTAATTGGTCGTTCGTAACATTCCGAGATCGGTTATAATGACTGTTGTCAATAGCACCGCTATATAATGACCGCTCGTTCAGGTATTTGAGGCCTGCACTTCCATGATCATCATTATAACATTATTTATAGTATCTGACATTATTTATTAATAATCTCTGTCATTTCTACCACTATATATTTATATATATTCTCAAACATTTCCTGGCTAATTTTTCCTCTAGGATTTCCTGGTCTTAAAGGCATTTTTGGGTTGGATGGCCTGAAAGGTCAAAAGGGTATCCAGGGTGTTCCAGGTACCTCTTCAGTTGTATTTGTTATCTTAGAAATTATTATCTTATATTAACTAAAATATATGAATTATGTAACATGATTTACAGTTTAGCAATGTCATCATTATTATTCATTAGTATCATTATAAATTATTATTATTATTATTTAGATTTTCATGTATATTACCTTATATAAAGCCACATTGTTTTTATGCAGAATTAATGATATCTTTGGTGTATTTTGTTCCCTGCAAGGCAATAACGACTGGGGTCCTCCAGGTGACGCAGGAGCGAAAGGAGATAAAGGAGAGAGCGGTATCCCCAGCACTGAGGCTGGCATCCCTGGGGATCTGGGCCTCAAGGGTTTCACTGGAGATCTAGGTAGCTTAAAATTCATATCATAATCTGAATCAGGGGCAGTTAAATGGTCCTTGGAAATGCGGGGCTTTAGCACTATTTCACTGTTAAAACTAAGGCATCGTGTTGGAATTCGCTCTCATCTTCTGTCTAGCACTATGTTAGACCGCTGAACTTTTAGTCAACAAACCAAGCAGTGCGTAATTGAGTGCAACAGATCAGCATCAATAATATAAAATACATTGCAGCGAATCTATAATTTCCATCTCACAAGAGATCGCAAAAGTGTAGAACTCAGCGAGCTTGCGGAAATCAGATCTTCAGCGCAGCATATCGAAACACCTCTGATTGGCCGTTGCGTTCAACAGACATGTCTTTGATTGGCTACAATGCTCAACGTTGCAAAAGCATGTTGTAAGTAGTAACCTTTGATGCCAAAGGAGAATTTTTTTTTTTCATAATTAGGTAATTGCGTCAGCTGTATTCGTATTCACAATTATTTTTCTGATTAAGTGTTAAGCTCTATAAGAAAAACAAGGTAACAAAACTTTCGGGGCTTAATCCCCCATAGCCCACCCCTAGCACCTCCCCTGTTCTGAAACTGAAGTTCTAAACACTGAAACTGCTGTGTTTATAGGTGATCAGGGTGAATCTGGGCGTCCAGGTGTAGCTGGTCCTCCAGGCGTACAAGGATTCTCTGATAGACAAGGAGTTCCAGGCGACTATGGCTTTCCAGGCACTAAAGGACTTCCAGGTGAAGGACCCATTACTATACATTTACAATAAACACTAGAAATGAGTACTAGAGACTGTATAAGAAGAAGGAAATTGACTAATTAAAGGGACTTTGGTCCCCGTTTGTCCAGATAATTCACAACGAATTATTTATTTACAATATTACTTTGCAAAAGAGGGTTAAATATGTTTTGTAAATTAGTGAAGTAAATATAAAGTGTCACTTTGTCAAACAAAAATAACTTTCTTGAAAATTAATTTTGAAAAAATGTCTTGATACCTGTTGCTGTCATTCGTCAGGTTTTCCTGGTCCTAGAGGGATTGCAGGTGAACCATCTCCATTCGGAGCAAAAGGAGATAAAGGAAATTCAGGGGATTTCGGATTCACCGGAGAAAAAGGAGTCCTGGGGGACAGAGGAGAAAAAGGACCGTCTGGGGAGCCTGGAGTGTCAGGAAGAAAAGGTAGATTATGAAATATGAATATGGTAAAGGTCATTGCATTGGCAAAATCAAAACAGCAATCTAATAATCATTATGATGATTAATATAAATGTGAACAAAAGATAATTCAATAGAGAATAAAACTGTTAATGTGACAAAATGTGGAATTCTTGAATGTAAATCATATTAAAATGTTTTAGATGAGCTGAGCAAAACACCCTGTTTTACACTCACATATTTTGCTCACTTTGTTTTGGAATGAGACCTGTTAACTGAAAAAGATCTCGAGTCATCTAGGAATGCTTCATTTCTTTTAAAGGTGAAAAAGGAGAACCAGGAATGATGGGTTTTCCAGGAAGACGTGGTTTTGAAGGCGACAGGGGCCCTGTTGGACCTAAAGGAGATACTGGACCCCCAGGTGATTATTTGAAACAACTAAATGATTTGTCTGTATGATCATTTTTTATTTAATATAATAAAATACTTTCAATTTACAATCCACACTTAATATGCAGAAATAGCTCTACTATATGGTTTTTCTAGTCAACCAGTTTAGTCATATGTTTCATATTTTGTTTATAATATTTTGGTTATACAAATATGGAAGTAAAATGATGACTAATCTCTTTGAAAAAAAAAAAAAAAGCATGTTGAATTGCACTAATTGCAAAATAATACATTGCATTAACAGTGCTTGCTTTTTATTGCATTGTATTTTAAGTGCTTGTACTTTTGGGGGCTGAAATTCAACATGGTTGTATATTTTAGCTGTGAATATTTCAATTGAAAACATTTCATACACAATTTCATTATTAAAAATTCAAGAATCAATATTCACCTTCCAGACTTCCTTTCAAAAATATTCACCTATAATATTCGACAAGCATTTTTTTAGTCCATTTTATTTAGCTTAAAAACATTTACTTCAACAAATCCAGTGGTTCAAATTCAGCAGAATATTCACATCCGGACCGGACACAGCAGGAATAACAATCGAGTACCAATGCCGTTAAGCCCAAAATTGACTTCAGCCATCCGTGTCCGTGCACCGTCCGCGTGACGTAGTTTTCGTCATCAGGAAAGACGTCCGCACACCCCGTCCACATGTACCACCATTTTTGTGACCGCACAGATGGTGCGTATACAACAGCGCATGTGTGAGTAACTTGAGCACTTGAAAACAAAATCCACTAGACAGTGTGCACGCGCCCAACCCATCTTTCTACGCTCATGGCTAAAGGTGTGTACTTTGAAAGGGCACTCAATCGTGTGCAAGACCGAGCGGAACGCGGAAAATAAAGTATACCCAGGCCTTATAGGGCTAATTCTGAAACAATAAAACTATATAATATATGCAGCTTAAAACAAAACATAGATGTATCATGTATGCACGTCATTACATTACCATCATCATCAGTTGAATGTGTGGTGGACACAGGGGCGCAACTACCCAGTGTCAGAGGTGTATGCAGCAACAATTTTGGGCCAGCCCAGTGTCAATCAAGAAAAGAACCAATGGGCAGCTGATCTACGTGTGTAATGAAAAATGTCAAAAAATAAATAAATAAATAACGCTGACTTCTTTTTTTTTTTACCAATGCATTACAACGGCACTAACCCAGCGCCGCCAATTAAGCCCATACCCACTTTTTGCGCCACTGGGTGGACAGGACATGAAAATCCATCAATACTACAAATAAATGTTTATGTTCACACATGGACTAAACAGCAGTTAATAAACTATTGCAAATGAAACTATTAGAAACTATTCGAAATGAACCGATCAACTGCACATACCTCTGCTTAGCCATGAACTGTGGTTGAAAGCTGATGACATAACATGAAGGTAGGCACGCCCTCACGTGATGTTGATTGGTCGATTGATAAGCTTAAATGTAATTGGCTAAAGAGTACGAATGATCTGTGAAGGAGGAGTGCGCTGCCAGGAATGTCTCAAAAATACACATACAAATCCAAGGTGATCCACACGTGAATGACGATTTGCACATTAACATTCAAGGATAAACTCGTAAAATTTTAAACATTCGAAGGCTTTTGTGTACAACTGTTGCTATATCTACAAATTGTATTTTGCATTTGTGAAATGTATTTTATGAATATATAATTTTATTTTGCGTTTGTGAATTGCTTTTTGTGAATATATACTGTATATATTTTTCCACGCATGTGAATAGTTTTTTTGTGCACGTGAATTTTGTTTAATGCTTGTGAAATTGTCTACGCATGTGTGAATCAAGTTTTTTTTGTGTGTGAATTAATAATGAGACTGATCTGCTTCCATAGAAAATTGCCTCTTGAATATTATAGGTGGTATTTTTAAACAGACTGGATATTTTGGAAATTAAGTCTAGAAGGTGAATGTGGATTCTTGAATTTTTAATAATGAAATTGTGAATTAAATGTTTTCATTTGAAATATTCACAGCTTAAAGGGTCACAACACCCTAAACCAAAATTTCTGAGATTTTAACAGAGGTATGTGTGTTGAACACCATTGAAGACAATGTTAGCATCTGTTAGATTTAATAGTAGGGGGAAAATGGTTAAATTTAAGTTTTTATACGCTATTTTCGTCTTCCGGGTTTAAAATCTTCATCGTGACCACGTCACTGGCTGTGACGTGGCAGAGCACGATAGTACTTTGATGATTCATCGGTGTCTCATAATTATTAATGAGACTGAGTTTTTTATCCAATGAGAAGAAACTTTCTCTTAATTATTCAAGACACCACGTGGATCTTTCCAATGACAGACATGTCAAACTATGATATCGCGTAGTAGATGAGAGAGGCAATAATGGGACGCGCGTTTGTTTTCGTGGTGCAAAAGTTCCAGTGCATCTTTCCTCGCGATGCTGCCAGGACTAGACTCCGGCCATCAACCACGGTCACATCTAAACAATGTGTGTGTAGCAACCACTCAACTGGAGAATGGTGGTTCTCTTACGAGAGGTTCTCTCGTATTGCGTAGTTACTACGCTACGGGAAAGCCTTTCTTTCTCGAGATACTGAAGCCAAAAATTATCCTTAATTTTTATAATCTTGTCAACGCAGTGCGGCAGCCTGCAGACCTAGGGCAGGCTTACTAGCGTGCCCATTGGCTGCCCTGCGGCAACTGCAGCAGCCTACCGCTGAGCCCTTGGCGTGACGTCACGACCAATGAGCGCGCTTGGCGCGCTTAATGCGTCACAGCCCGCGAAAAGGGGTGTGGCTTAGCGTATAAAAGCGGGGCTCGGAGGCTGCTTCTCTGATTTCTGTCTTTTCAGCGAAGCTCTACGCATCGCTGCTCTCTGAGGAAGCCGCCGTCGAAACAAGCCTTCGCCGCCTTCAGCTTTCCCTGCCTGCTTCGCTATCCGGCGAATATATCCTTTTACTGCTCTGTGTTGTATGTGTTTGTGTGTTCGCCCCGCGACACACTTTGCATCTAAAAGAGCGCGAGGCGTTGTTGCAAATGCCTCGCTCATCCTGTGGCTCGTGCAGAGCCGCGCTCAGCGACGGAGACCGCCACGTGATCTGCGCTCTCTGCCTGGGTTTCGACCACGCAGCCCGCGCCCTTCACGGGCGGCTGCGAACAGTGTGAGGACTTGCCGATGTCGACCCTGCGGGCTCGACTCGCCATGTTTCACGATCCTCCACCTTCTCCGGCTGCCTCTTCCGGGCCGCGTAAGAAAAAACGCCGCTCTCAAAGGCCTTCCGAGCCGGTGGTTATAGCTGAGCGCTCGCCGGAGCCCCTCCCGCGAGCCTCGCTCTCTCCTTCTCCCCCGCCCTTCACCGACGCGCAGCGGCCGGCCTCTGCCCGCACTGCCGTCGCATCAGGGGGTGAAGCAGACCAGCTGGTTACTCCCCTCTGTCAAGCCGCGCAAACGGCGCCGCTCACAAGGGATGTCAGAACGGACGGTCACGGGCTATAGCTTCCTTTACGTTACAAGGAAGCTACCCCCCCCCCGGATGACGCACGCCCTCTCCCCCTCTGTTCGAGCCGCGCAAGGCGCCGCTCACAAGGGATGTCAGAAGTAGACGGTCACGGGCTGGCTTCCTTTACGTTATAAGAAAGCTACCCCGCGTCTCGGTCGCGCGCGTCACTCTCCGGCCACCTCCGTTTCTCACACATTTCTCAGTCCCCTCCTAGCTCAGGCGACTAGAAATATCTATATTGCAGTAAACGAGCCTGTTGTTATACACGCACGCCTGCAAACAAACGATGTCACAGCACATAATGACATCTTCCCGCTCTCTCTCCCTTTGTTCGAGCCGCGCAACTGCGCCGTTCTCAAGGGATATCAGAGCGGACGTCACGAGCACCGGCGAAAGGAGGAAGAGAGAGTGATTTCGTCCCGCTTAGGCCGGACTTCCTCCAATCCTCGCATATTTCTCAGTCCCCTCTAAGTTCAGGCGGCTGGAAATACTAATACTGCAGTAAACGAGCCTGTTTTAATACACGCGCGCCTGCAAACAAACGCTCGGTCATATGCTCGCACTGACTGGAAGCTCATGTGTGCCCCTGTGGCTCAGTGGCAGAACATTAGGCTTCCACACCAGAGATCCGTGTTCGAATCCGGCTCTGGCAGCAGAAAAACTTTTTTCTGCTTGCTTCTCCGAGTTCGCGGCCAGCTTTCTTACATACAGAAAGCAAACCCGCATCTCACGGGATACATATTTCTCAGTCCCCTCTAAGCTCAGGCGGCTGGAAATACTAATACTGCAGTAAACGAGCCTGTTTTAATACACGCGCGCCTGCAAACAAACGCTCGGTCATATGCTCGCACTGACTGGAAGCTCATGTGTGCCCCTGTGGCTCAGTGGCAGAACATTAGGCTTCCGCACCAGAGATCCGTGTTCGAATCCGGCTCTGGCAGCAGAAAAACTTTTTTTTTTTTTCTGCTTGCTTCTCCGAGCTCGCGGCCAGCTTTCTTACATACAGAAAGCAAACCCGCGTCTCACGGGTTAAATATTTCTCAGTCCCCTCTAAGTTCAGGCGGCTGGAAATACTAATGCTGCAGTAAACGGGCCTGTTTTAATACACGCGCGCCTGCAAACAAACGCCGAAACACGACGCTCGGTCATATGCTCGCACCAACTGGAAGCTCATGTGTGCCCCTGTGGCTCAGTGGCAGAATATTACGCTTCTGCACTGGAGAACCGTGTTCAAATCCGGCTCTGGCGGCAGAAAAATATTTTTTTCTGCTGGCTTCTCCGAGCTCGCGGCCAGCTTTCTTACATTCAGAAAGCGAACCCGCATCTCACAGGATGGTGCTTGAGTATTTATGAGCGTCTAAACATATGAGCCATCAAAGCATTTGCTCTATAACGCCGATGGTGTTACAAGTGTAGAAAATGTGCCCACTCCCATGTGCTCACTGCTACACACAAAACACGGTCTCCCCGGTAACGCTCACAGAGCGCACTCTCATAAAGCGGACACATGCCGCTTGAGTACTAAGTGTAGTAAATGTGCCCACAACTCTGTGCTCACACCTAGCTGCTGCCCGCTCTATCACACAGTTACCCGGGTTGCAGATCCTCTAAAGCTCACAAACATTCCGGCTCTGGCCGAAGGTGTCATAAGTGTAGAAAATGTGCCCACTCCCATGTGCTCACTGCTTCACACAAACATGGTCCCCATGGTAACGCGCATAGAGCGCTCTCTCATAAAGCGGACACAAGCCGCTCGAGTACTAAGTGTAGTAAATGTGCCCACAACTTTGTGCTCACACCTACCCGCTGCTCGCTCTGCCATTCAGTTACCTCGGGTCGCACACCCTCTAAGCTCCCAAACACTGGCCGTGTCATAAGTGTAAACTCTGCGCCCGCTCACGTGCACGCGCACTCACTTTTAGACATTACAATCCCCACGCCGCTTTCGCGCCAGGGGTGTTTGTCAGCAAATCGCGCTCCATCCTCTGGGACCGAGCTACCGAACGCTGTACAGCCGGCCAATACTGTTTACCAGCCCCCGTGTTCGAGCACCAGCGGCGCGCACGCCGCTCCATCCTCTCTGATACAGGTTCCCCAATCCCGCGCAGCGCGGCGATCTGAACCCAGAGACCATTCGACCCCTAGCTATGCATGCGGAAGCATGGGAAGCTATTCAGGGCGCGTCAGAATGGGTGCTGAGTACTATAAAACACGGCTATTCGCTTCAATTCGCTCGTCGCCCTCCGCGCTTTCAAGCACAGACGGAGACGAAAGTGAGTTCAGAAGCTGCGCACCTGCTTCAAGCTGAAATAGCGAAGCTGCTGCGCAAAAGGGCTATAGAACAGGTTCATCCTTCTCTGAGCGAGTCGAGCTTTTACAGCCGCTACTTCCTCGTACCCAAGAAGGACGGAGCGTTAAGACCTATTTTAGATCTGAGACATCTGAACAAAGCCCTCATGAGACGGCCGTTCAAAATGATCACAACCAGAAAAATCCTCGCGCAGATTCGCCCAGGAGACTGGTTTATCTCTCTCGATCTAAAAGACGCATATTTTCAGATCCAGATAACTCCCCGTCACAGGCCATTCTTGAGATTCGCCTTCAACGGTTGAGTATATCAGTACACAATCCTGCCCTTCGGCCTGTCTTTGGCACCCCGTACATTACGAAATGCATGGACACGGCTCTCGCTCCCCTGAGAAAACAGGGAATGCGAATACTGAATTATCTGGATGATTGGCTTATTCTAGCGCTGTCAGAGACGGAACTTGTGTCTCACAGAACAGCGCTTCTCAGCCATCTGGAGGATCTGGGTCTCTCGGTCACTGGACCAAGAGCTCGCTATCGCCCCGTCAGTCAATTTCCTTCTTGGAATAGAACTGGACTCGGTGGCTATGACGGCCAGACTGTCGGAGCAGCGCGCGCGCCGCATCCGCCTCCTCGCCGCATCCCTCCAAATAGGCAGCCGGGTTCCGCTGAGGACATTCCAGCGTATCCTGGGGCATATTGCCTCAGCTGCAGCAGCGCTCCAGCTGGGCTTACTGCGCATGCGCCTGCTTCAACGCTGGCTGAAAGCGCGCGTGCCCCACCGAGCCTGGGCGGCCGGCGGCTTGCGAGTCAAAGTGAATCAGAGCTGCATTTCAGCCCTGCAGCCCTGGCTGGCAGCCGTATGGTATCACACAGGAGTGTCTATGGGAGTGATTTCACACCGGAAAGTTGTCTCGACAGACGCTTCCAACCTAGGTTGGGGAGCGCTCTTCGAAGGCAGACCGGTCTATGGCCGCTGGTCAGACCAGGAGAATCTCCTACACATAAACTGTCTAGAGATGCTCGCGGTCGAGAAAGCGCTCAAACACTTCCTCCCATTCCTCCACGGTCACCATGTTCTAGTCCGCACGGACAATACATCGGTAGTGGCCTATGTGAATCGCCAGGGCGGTGTCAGATCAAAGACGCTCTGCACCC
Source organism: Squalius cephalus (assembly GCF_949319135.1). NCBI lineage: Eukaryota > Metazoa > Chordata > Actinopteri > Cypriniformes > Leuciscidae > Squalius > Squalius cephalus. The sequence goes on from NC_137130.1 coordinate 27,296,701, forward strand.
TGGCGGAACGCCTCCTCGTGTGGGCTCAGCACTCTGCGCTCGCTGAGAGCCGCGCATGTGCCTGGCCACCTGAACGAGGGCCCCGACAGACTGTCCAGGGACAACGTTCCCCCTGGGGAGTGGTCTCTACACCCCCAAACAGTCCAGTCACTGTGGCGCCGTTTCGGCAAAGCGAAAGTCGACCTTTTTGCGTCAAAAGACAACGCTCATTGCCCAGAGTTCTTCTCGAAGAACGAGGACGCGCTGGCCCAGACCTGGCCCAGCGGCCCGCTGTATGCTTTTCCCCCGGTCTCTCTGCTGCCTCAGGTCATCAAGAGAATCAGGGAAGCGCGCCACACAGTGCTCCTCTTAGCCCCATACTGGGAGAACCAAGCTTGGTTCCCGGATCTAATACAGCTGGCAGACTCAGCCCCCTGGCCGATACCGGTGAAGAGAGACCTTCTCTCTCAAGCCCGCGGCTCGATATGGCATCCCCATCCAGAGCGCTGTCTCTGCATGCGTGGAGCCTCAACGATTACACGCTGATCTGCCAGACGGGGTCATGAACACGATCATACAATCTAGAGCCCCCTCTACGAGGCGGCTCTACATGTCGAAATGGTCAGTGTTTAACAGATGGTGCACTGCTAAGGGGCTCAATCCACAGACATGTGGGGTATCGCGAGTACTGTGTTTCCTTCAAGAGTTACTGGACGCGGGCAGGTCCCCCTCCACGCTCAAAGTCTATGTCACGGCCATTTCAGCGCTCTCTGTTCAGAGCTGGGCCGCGCATTAGGAAGGAATGAGTTCGTCATCCGCTTCCTTAGAGGAGCCAGGAGGATGAACCCCCCGCGACCCCCCTCGGTTCCTATGTGGGATCTTTCACTGGTCTTGGAGGCCCTGAAAGCGCATCCCTTCGAACCCTTGGAAACTGTGGATATGAAATACCTCACGCTCAAAACCGTTTTTCTGATAGCACTGTCTTCAGTCAAACGAGTGGTGGAACAGCTCTTTGTTTCGTTTGGCGGGCGCACCAAGGGTCTCGCCGCCTCGAAACACAGCCTGTCCAGATGGATAGTGGACGCTATTGCTGCTGCTTATGCGTCTAAAGACCTGCAGTGCCCATTGGGCATTCAAGCTCACTCCACCAGAGGCATGGCCTCGTCGTGGGCGTGGTCCAGCGGGATTCCCATTCATGACATTTGTGCAGCGGCAGGCTGGGCCTCCCCCTCCACATTTGTTAGGTTTTACAACCTGGATGTTCCCGCCTTGCAGGCGAAAGTGTTATCAGTCTAAGTCTCGCGTATGCCAGCCCACTATCTGTGCGCGGGCTACGTTGTGTGATTTAGCTCTACTGGTTGAGCTGCACTATACAGGGAATTGTCAGTTCGGACCGGCCGTGCCGCTCCTAACCCCCTAGTGTGTGCTTATGTACGGCGCTAGCCCTCTGTGGGCCGCCCGGCTCTCTGCTATCACGTTCCCCGGGCTCTCCCTGGGACTCATTCAGTGGATGCTGGGCGCGCACGGCGTTGACAAGGGTGTTCCCGTAGCGTAGTAACTACGCAATACGAGAGAACCTCTCGTAAGAGAACGTTTCGGTTACTAACGTAACCTCTGTTCTCTCTAGAAGAGGGAACGAGTATTGCGTAGCCCGCCGTGCTCGCGCCACGAGCTCATTCGCTTCATGCGACAGAAACCAGAGAAGCAGCCTCCGAGCCCCGCTTTTATACGCTAAGCCACACCCCTTTTCGCGGGCTGTGACGCATTAAGCGCGCCAAGCGCGCTCATTGGTCGTGACGTCACGCCAAGGGCTCAGCGGTAGGCTGCTGCAGTTGCCGCAGGGCAGCCAATGGGCACGCTAGTAAGCCTGCCCTAGGTCTGCAGGCTGCCGCACTGCGTTGACAAGATTATAAAAATTAAGGATAATTTTTGGCTTCAGTATCTCGAGAAAGAAAGGCTTTCCCGTAGCGTAGTAACTACGCAATACTCGTTCCCTCTTCTAGAGAGAACAGAGGTTACGTTAGTAACCGAAACGACTTCGGCCTTGTACACCAATGCAGGTTTCGTCTTGCAAGTGATGCGGTCCCGAGGACTTTTCTATCGCTTCAGAGGTGTGTGTGTGTGTGTGTCTAAAATGTAACCCAGACCGTTTTACTTGCCTTTTGTTAAATATTCACTCGTTATTAAAATTTCGATATTTCGATAATACCTCAATTGTATGGAACGTATGCATAATTTGTGCAAATTTCTGTGTCACTGTCCATCTTTATTATGTGGGTTTAGGGGTCGCGTAGATCTAGGCTGTGTACGGAACGTTTTTTTTTTACCGATTTTTTATTTTATTGTAAAATATATGCATTTATAGTGTGTATATAAACAAATATATATTTTATAATGACATATTTATACATATACATGTGCATTTATATGTTTTAAATACAATTAAAAGGTGTCAGTGTATTTCATTAGACTATAACTTTGCCAGCTATAAAAAAATCTAGCATTTCCTCACGTTTTACCATTGATATTTAGTGACAGTCGATATGCATGCATGGGCGATGACAGTTTCCCCCCTCCCCTCTCCTCTCCCCTCCCCTCTCCCCTGCCGTGCCACACCACACCCACTCCCCTCCCTTCTTCTCCTTCTCACAGCCACCACGCCCAATTAAGTTGCATTTTTCAAAAAGATTGTGAGCTAGACTTGAGCTGAAAGAGGGGAGTGTCGTGACCCTTTAGTTTAAATATACAACCATGTTGAATTTCAGCCCCCAAAAATGCAAGCCGTGAAAAAACAATGCATTAAAATGCAAGCACTGTTAATGCAATGCATTTTTTTTTAAAGAAGTGCAATTCAACATGCTTTTTTGTTTCAAAGACATTAGTCAGTGTTTCCATGTACATATACTTCCACATACAAAGAATTTAGCCTGCATACTGTATTCATACATTCATGTTGTCTGGCCTGCATTTATATATATATATATATATATATATATATATATATATATCAGTGGCGGCTGCTGGTCTTTCAAAGAGGGGAAGCTCATTTTTGGCCTACATCATAAAAACTGTCCATTTATTTATACGTAAATTCTACGTTCCTTTTCAAGAAAATGCTCTGTGACCCTGTTGTACCAACTAGGCATCTTTTCCAGTGACTTGACCAGTGTCCTCTCAATGGCCAGCAGAGTTAAATATAATTGTATAAATGTTATAATATGATAAAGGTATAAATAATAATAAAGTATACTACTACTACTACTACTACTATATTTTTAAATTATTTTAATAATTGTTTTTTAATTATTACTAATAATAATATAAAAAATATAATAAGTAATAATATAATAAAGGTATAAATATATAATTGTGTGAAATGTATTATGAAAATTGGCTAGCAATTTCGACAAGCAAATACCAAGAAATAGGTTGCAGCAGTTTGTCTTTCGACTACAGTTGAAAAATCCGCGATGGGACTGAGCTCGAACAGCTTAAGCATCAGCGACTTTTTATTGTATGAAATCGCTGTCAATCAAATGGAGATGCAGCCTTTCGACAGACCCTCCAATCATCACGCAGAAGCCCGGAGTCCAGGCCAGCCCACTCCTCATTCACCCCCAGAGACGCTGAGCGTCCGTGGGCGGGACATAATCGCAGCATTTATCCAATGACCGTCTAGTTTCGAAGCACTGAAAAAAACTTTTCGAAGCAGCCCCATTGAAGTCAATGGACGCTGGGCTTCAATAGGGAAATGCACTGTGACGCTACGGGAATGTATGAGAAGGAAATCGAGTCAGCCGACCTGTTATATGTAACTAATTCTGAACGAACTTGTCTTTGAGATGAATATTTTCTAACGCATTTTTAGTCCAAATGTTAACACAATAGTGCATATTTGACCATTAATTTTTTGACATTATAGGGGAAGCCGAGCTTCCCTTGCAGTCTTAAAGAAATCCCCACTGATATATATATATATATATATATATATATATATATAGAGAGAGAGAGAGAGAGAGAGAGAGAGAGAGAGAGAGTGCGCATATATAGTAACAAGAGGCTTGACCAGTACATCTAAATGTGTTGGCTGGATCTAGATTGTATATTGAACATTTAAAACGACTGGTTTATCAGACCATAAACGGGATCAGAAGCATTTGTTGCAGTGTTCGAAATAAAAATCTAGTTTGACTGCACCTTGTTCATTCTCTCTACCTTGTTCTTTCAGGTTTTCCTGGGTCGCCTGGTGCTAAAGGACTTCCACCAATTCAAAGGAAACTTCCAGGGGAGATAGGATTACCTGGCCCAATGGGTATTCAAGGACCTCATGGACCAAATGGATATCCAGGCCCTGCTGGACCTCCTGGTGATGCAGGTACAAGAATGCAAAGCATCAATTTTAGCCTCAACCAATGCAGTCATGAATGTGACATATAAACGTCTTCTGTGGTACTGTTGTTGCGCTCCAGAATCCCAGTTCATTGTGTAAATAGCTATTATCTGTTTACAGGGTTTTTGGGTCCAAAGGGTCACAAGGGCATGCCAGGTCTCCCTGGAATACCAGGAAATCCAGGCTTCCGTGGAGAATCTGGACAATTGGGCCACCCTGGTCTGCAAGGAGAAGAAGGTAAATGGTGTGTTTGTGTAAATGGATGAGGATTATGGGATTCTGGGCTAGATTAGTGGATTAAGGGATGCAGACGACTGGTCACCAAGAGGTCCTGGTTTATTTTTAAATGATTATGAGTTTATTTTTTGTTGTGTAATTTTGGCAACTGGTAACATTCTTTCATTTGTTCAGTTAGGACAATGTCATTGGTTTTGTATAAACAGAAAGAATTCAATGAAAAGAATGGAAATAATTTTCATGTGAATTGTTTTTGTGGCTGCACACTTGAATTACAAGTCGATAATGAATCTGAATTCACAGGGTCCCGAGGACGCTCTGGCTTACCCGGTCCTATTGGAATGGCCGGCCGCAGTGTCAATGTTGGCTACCTGCTGGTGAAGCACAGTCAGTCGGAGCAGATCCCCATGTGCCCTGTGGGCATGTCCAAGTTATGGGATGGTTATAGCCTTCTGTACTTTGAGGGACAGGAGAAGGCCCACAACCAAGACCTGGGTGAGTGCAGATGACAAAGTAATAAAATCAATAACAAGATGTTCAGTCATTGCATGTCTGACACCACCATCATTTGTACAACTTTAGATCCAGAATATGAATGTTGAATTACATAGTGTTCGCTTATGAAACTGAATGTGCATTTTCTACAGTATCTGCATTTACATGGACCCTAATATTCGTTTGTAATCGGGCTAGTAGCACAGTCAGAATGAAAAAGTCATATTTAACAGCGTCAATCAAAATGAATTGGCCAAATGCGGAATGGATTGTAAGGGTTAGTTTAAACATGTTCTAATCGTTTTGATAGGACATGTATAAACTTGAAAACCGAAACTGGCAAGTTCTATGCATGTGCAATGATGTAGAAATGGCGTAATGATGCATGATGCATGGAAGTTTTTTTTTTTTTTTTTTTTAAATCAGTAACTATACTTTGTGATTCTCTGAAAGCTTTAAAATGCCTCACAGGTCTCCGTTTTGTTTTCCAGGTCTAGCCGGCTCGTGTCTCCCCCGTTTTAACACCATGCCCTTCCTGTACTGCAATCCGGGAGACATATGCTACTATGCCAGCCGCAATGACAAATCCTATTGGCTGTCCACAACCGCACCAATTCCCATGATGCCTGTGGAGGAGGCCGAGATAAAACCATACATCAGTCGCTGTTCCGTGTGTGAAGCTCCAACTGTGGCCATCGCCATACACAGCCAAGATATAACTATCCCACAATGCCCAATAGGCTGGAGAAGTCTCTGGATTGGCTATTCCTTCCTTATGGTGAGACTTCAGTTCAAAAATGTTACACTTTCATCATTGAAACGTGTTTGCCAAGACCTCTAACTGGTTCTGTCACACTCACACAGCACACGGCAGCTGGAGATGAAGGTGGCGGTCAGTCTCTGGTGTCTCCGGGCTCTTGTCTCGAAGATTTCCGCACCACTCCCTTCATCGAGTGTAACGGGGCCAAAGGTACATGTCACTACTTCGTCAACAAGCAGAGTTTCTGGTTGACCTCTATCGATCAGTCCTTCCAGAGTTCCCCTGTCTCCGAGACACTTAAAGCCGGTCAGCTCCTGTCACGCATCAGCCGCTGCCAAGTGTGTATGAAGAACCTGTGACCTATAACCTATGAACTTTGACACTATTACAGCAGCATTACAAGTAACACCTGCAGAATTCAGAATTCTTCATTCCAAATTGCAATCGGATGTCAATGTTGCAAGTTAGGCTTTTGAAATTACTTAATGTATTTAATGCATCACATATGACATGCCCTCAGATTCACTCTTCATCACTACTGTGTGCCTCATGACCGAAGATATGTATGTGTCCATGATGAGAAGTGAAGCAAGAGATGCATGAAAGCATAGCTATGATATTTCTCTGTATTATTTACTTTTCTATGTATGAAATGGTGCTTAGTTTCTAACTTATTACCTCAGCATTATCAAACCTAAATCTCTTGTTATTAATACATACAGCTGAACCAAAGAAGCCCATGCTTATGCACCTCTCTGTCTGTTCGTGTTATGTGAATCAAGAACCGGTTCTTATTCAGAACTGGTTCCATTGTTTTAAAAGGCAGTATCTATTGATATTAAACGCAAACAGCCGACATTGTTAGCAAAGGCTATTTATCCTTAGTACAAATAGCATATGACTTCTATTTGCACTTAGTGTGAAAAGCATCTATTGCCATTTGTTGCTGTTCACACTTGGTGTAAACAGAATCTACTTTATGTTACACTTAGGCTACATTCACACTGCAAGCCTTAGTACTCAATTCTGATTTATTGCTCAGATTAGAATTGTTTTTCCTTTTTGGCTGTTCACGTTATTCACGTACTTCCAAAGAACTAAAAGAACCAAAGAACAACCGGTATGTGAAATCTGTGGAGTGACTTCAGGCTGAGGTCGCATTGCAAAACATCCAATCTGTATCTGTTTTAGGCCACACATGGAAGTGGCCCAAATTAGAATCGAAAAGATCAGATCCCATGTGGTATGCGATGAACAAACAAACAAAAAACAGATCTGAGTCACATCAGACAGCTCAAAACGGATTTGTAAAAATTCAATTTTATGTGATTTTTTTTGCCATCGGATTCCAAACGGATATGCACAAAAATCGGATTTGGAGTCTGAACGAAAATGTAGCATTAGCGTAAATAGCATCTGCCATCTCTTTCACTGCCTTTTAAAAATACCGGAACCCAGTGATTTCAGTTAAAGTCCCCCTGTGGTGAAAATCAAGCTTTTAATGTTGTTTATGTCTATGTGGTGTTATTAATATGCTTTAAGTCAAACCATGTGCAAATTAATAAGTCAACACCATTGCTGAGTATTTCCTCCTTAAAACTGCAGCGAACCAAAGACAGTCTCAAAAACGCAGTTTGAAATCGTTGGTGTTTCTGACGTCACAAACTACCTTGCAACCAATCACGCCAACGTGTGATCGTCACCGAGTGGATCTCTGAGCTGGTGCGAGTGAGTGGAGGCGGGGATCATTTGCATATTCATAGAACTGCGCATACTAAATGAGGCAAGGGTGCAGAGTTACATTCTAACTATTTTAAGGCATGAAGAATTTTTTTTCAAAGGAAAAAACTTTAAATATGTCATATTGATGATCAAAAATTAGTTTTAAGGGATACATTTATTGACTACAGGGGGACTTCAATGGCTTTTTGACCATCTGAATTCAACAACAACAGATTGCAAAGTTGCAAAATACAATTTTAATTATATACAGTTCATTTTTAGATTGTTGTTTTGTTCTATTGGAATCTGAAAGGATCTAATCATTTGACAACATGATTTTTGAGGATAGTGATGGCAATCAAAATTTCAATAAGAACGTTCCCTCTTCTTTGAAATTACTAAAATAATTGTTAACAGAACCATTGAGGAACTAACTGAATCAGAATCTGAACCAGAATAATTTAATTACACATGATCATTAAGGCTCAGTGACACAATACTTCACCACAAGGCCGCCTAAACACAGTGCTATCTGCTATTTTTAACCATTATATAAATATAATTTCACCAGACTTACACTAACACCATCTTCTGATGCCTGTATATTATTTTTGCTTTGTGTTTATGTAATGAACAGCTTTAAATCATCACTCTTGGATATGTATTTTTTTTTAGCATGAACCCTTTATCATCTAATGTTGTCACACACTATTCATTGGGTATTTTATTTCATAAAAGGTCATAAACTTTGAGACTTGAAGCTTTTTACTAGAATTTTGTCCAGTCAAGAGGCTCATTCTGGTTTGTTTGTTTGAACCCTTTGTTGGTTACAGCAATTGCACTGATTTCTCTGAGGTTTACATGACACATCTTCAGGTCATTAGAAGACTGTAGTTCAATCTTTGTCCCACTTCCACATAAATGCACAAACAGGCTATATTCTCCATTGAGTCTGTAAACAATGGCTAATGTGGGTCACCTAAAGGTTTTGGACTTTGAGCAGTTTTGCCCATTTTCAGTGCACATTGCACAAGTATTATTGTCCTGAAGCCCATAAACCACTAACGTGTATTTGATACCAGTAAAGAGAACCAAATAAGATTATAATTCAGAATATTTGCATTAAGAATGTCACTGCTTTTTTTTTTTTCATCTTTTTTTTTTTTTAAACAAATGTACTTTCAATGTAATTACGTGGAATATTTGAAAACATTGATTTTGAATCATAGTGTTATTGAATAAAACAACAATAAATGCTTTTTTTTGTTACATTTGTGTCATCTCTCATTTGAATGATATCTGAACAAGATCTACCTTTTAGAAAGTATGAAGTTATGCATTTGTAAAGCACCTTATATAGGGCCCACATCAATTCTTGTCAAATAAAAGTAATTAAAGACCACTTTCTGTCTATTTCAAACATATGCTGTTCTTTTGAACTTTCTATTCATCAAAGAATTCTAAAGAAATGTAACATGGTTTCTACAAAAATATGAAGCAGCACAACTGTTGATTATACATTGATTATAATGTTTCTTGAGCAACAAATCAGCATATTACCAGCATTTTGAATGACAGTGTACTTCGTGAAGCTTTCTCACACTAACCACACACTAACCCATTTATTCCAAGATTTAAGAATTTTTATTTTTCTCATATTAGAATTAGTGAGGCAGTATCAGAAAATGTTCATAGAATTTTTACAAAATATAATGTAGATATGATTTCAATAAAGAAAAAACAGAGATCATGACCATTCCATTCCATGTATGCAAAGAACAACAAAGTAAAAACTATTTCACAAAATGAAAACAAAGACTATTCAGCAAGATCAAGTTATTCTATCTTTTAATTCCTCCCCCCCCCCAAAAAGTGTAATACTGCTCTGGAGTAAAATAAAAAAATCAGCACATAGCAGTAGTTCAAATAAACTCTAGTTTAAGTTTAGTGGCGGTATGATTTATATCCATTTCCTTCTTTGGCACTGATTGACAACACAATCCCACAATCCTCACGCCTCCTATGTTTGCTTGGCTCTAGGCACAACATCCTGCTTTAGTCCTTTTCACCTCCATTGGCGTCTCCAGGTCCACAGTGGAACTCTCTCCTTCGCTCCGTTTCTTCAGAATGGTGGGCAGAACCAGATCGAAGAGGGTTTCGAACAAAACGTCCACATTGTAACCCGTTTTAGCACTCGTCTCAAAGCACACGGTCTCGGCAGGCAGACAGTCCTTCTCCTCCAGGCCTTTGTAGCGCAGCACGCGGGCGTACAGAGCGACGGCGTCCTCTCTGCTCACCTGTTTGTGCTGGAGCGGAGTGCCGGGAGGAGTCGGACACGTGACCTCGGGCTGGGCTTCGTCCCCTCGCTCGCTCTCTGTGTCTGGCCCATGAGCGAGAGTGTCGGTAAGGTCTGCTTTGTTGCCCACTATGGCGAATATGCAGTCAGTGTTGGCGGTGTCGGTCAGGGACAGGAAGCGGTTCTCCAGCTCTGCCAGGCTCTGCCAGTTGGTAACGTCATAGGTGAGAATGACTGCAGCCGCGCCACGGCAGTACATGGAGCCCAGGCCATGGAACTGCTCTCGACCTGCACAGCACAAACGGCACGATCAGTATTCAATTGGAGAATTTGCACTTCACTCGAGTACTATTTAAACGGAATACTTGTACATTACTTTTCTAAGACAAACCTCTTTGTTTCGATTAAAACGAACCCTGGTGCGATTGCTCAGTTAGCGCGGTTCATTTGAATAAGTGTGAACGCTGCCCTGGTGGGCACCAAACAAGTGGACCAAGACCGCTGAAAAGATGGGTCTTGGTCCGCTTCCAAGGTTTGAATGATATATGCACGCAACACAGACCAAAAAAGGGACGTCACAAGACGTGCCTCTAAAAAGGACAGAATGCTCAAGCATACCTGTTTTTTTCTCATCATAGTCACAATATTGCCCATCACATTACAGGCATCAGAACCGCGTCCCCTAGCAGCAGATCTATGTTTGTGTGTGTGACGGAGGGATTCCTGTCGCTGTTTTGACTCCTTTACACATGTATAAGCTCTTCACGAGTTCGCAGCTGGTCGGAATACCATCATATGTAGGCTACGCACATACAACGAGCGCATTTATCCTAGCACACAGCGTTGGTTTGGATGTTCTGTCAGTTGCGTCTCAAAATATATACATAATAAAAGCCGACCAATCGGGTTGTGAACATATCCCTTTGCCTTTAGGTTTGGTATCTTTAGTTTCGGTTTTAAAATGCTAATGAGAATGCAAAGCAGAACAGGACTAAATGTTTGGTCCGGACCAAATAAACCAAGAGTGCGAACACATCTTAAGTCAGTTCATGAAATTTCATCACTGCTAAATATTCCAAGGTCATCTGAAAGTGGTATTATTGGAAAGTGGAAGTGTTTAGGAACAGCAGCAACTCTACCATGAAACACAAGACCACGTAAAGTCACAGAGCGGTACACTGAGTGCTGAAGAGCACGGTGCGTAAAAATCGCCTACGCTCTGCTGATTCCATCGCTGAAGAGTTCCAAACACTGGCATTAATATGAACACAAAAACTGTGCGGCGGGAGCTTCATGGAATGGGTTTCCATGGCATGCAAGCCTCACATCACCAAGTACAATGCTAAGCAGTCGGATGAAGTGGTTAAAGCGCGCCGCCACTGGACTCTGGAGCAGCAGAAACGTGTTCTGTGGAGTGACGAATCACGCTTCTGTATTTTGAAGTCTGATGGGCGAATTTGGGTTTGGCAGAAACCAGTTGAACATGACCTGTCTGACTGCATTGTGCCTACTGTGAAATTTGGTGGAGGGGGAATAATGGTGTGGGGCTGTTTTCCAGGCTATGCCCCTTACTTCCAGTGAAGGGAAATCTTAATGCTTCAGCACACCAAGACTTATTGGACAATGCTATGCTTACAACTTTGTGGGGACAGTTTTGGAAAGGCCCTTTTCTATTCCAGCATGACAGTGCCCTAGTGCACAAACCAGGGTCTATAAAGACATGGTTTGGATGAGATTTGTGTGGACAATGAGTGTAAAATGTATTTGGCCACAACTAAGTCATTTGTCCACAAAAATGGAAATGTTTCATCAGTCACAACAACACAAAGGTAACAGTTAGGTAACATTTTTCCGGATATTGGTTTGAGTTTAACTAAATATGGTGTATATTTGAGACTTGCAAAGTAAAACATATTAAACATTAAATAAAACCTGCAGTATACAAAGTTTGTGCATTACAGATACAGTTAGAAAGGGTCATTTTCTCTGTACGTTTTACAACCCTTTAAAACCCTAATTGCATTTTAAATTCTTTCAAATCTTTTTAAAGAAGTGATATTCTGTTAATTTTGCTAAGTCTTTATTGTATTGTGAAGTCTTTGATGTATTTACACAAAGAAATACTTTACTGTAAGTTGGAATGAAAGTATTCAAACGTTCATATGTATTTGATATGTATTTACAGAAATGATTAAATTGATGCCTTTTGGATTCAGTTGTTGAATGTGCATGTTATTCACTAGAAAAATAGCCTTTAAAGGGATAGTTCATTTTGAAATTAAATTTTGGTATGTTTTAGCTTACCTCAAGGGCATCCAAGATGTAGATGTCTTTTTTTCCGCAGTAGTTTCAATTTTGATATTTTTAGGTCAAACCATTCTTGTCTGACAGTCATATCATGCAGGTCTGTGGTCACTGTCTCAAAGAGCATGCACAGAGTCCAAATTAAACAATTCCCCATCGTCCAAATTAAACAATTCCCCATCGTAAGTACACATTGAAGACTCGAAACGAGCGGTTTGTGTCAGAAAACGAACAGTATTTATATCGTTTTTACCTCTTATAACACAGCCACGTCCAAGTGATCTGAGGGCGCGCGCGCATCCTGCTGTGTGACGTGTGCGCAGACTGGTGCATAGATATATACACTAGATGTCGCCTTAAAGACATTCGTTCCGATGAACTGCCATAGACAAGGTCTGTGCATGCTCTTTGAGACAGTGACCACAGACCTGCACTAAATGACTGACAGACAAGAATGGTTTGACCTAAAAATATCAAAACTGAAACTACTGCGGAAAAAAAGACACCTACATCTTGGATGCCCTTGAGGTAAGATAAAACATACCAAAATTTAATTTCAAAGTGAACTATACCTTTAATAGTTCTCGTATAGGAACAAATTTGACATGGTTAAGGTACAAACGGGCTTGTCACTGGGGTGGTACCTTAAAGGATCAAATTTGTACCTTTGATTGTACATTTGAAAACAAGTTTTAAAAAAACAAAAGGTACATTTTGGTTGCCCATGGTACAAATCATGTCCTTTAAAGGGGACCTATTATGCCCCTTTTCACAAGATGTAAAATAATTATCTGATGTCCCCAGAGTGTGTATGTGAAGTTTTAGCTCATACACCCAACAGAATTTTATTTACAGCACGTTTAAAACATCATTTTTTGGGTCTGTGAAAAACGCACTGTTTTAGTGCTTCTCCTTTAAATGCTAATGAGCTGCTGGTTCACGGCACAGGGGGCGGAGCCTAAGCAGCCGCGATCAGAGCCAGAGAACAGCAAAGATGATAATAATAAAACAGACAGTCACAGTAATGGTGTTCATTTCGACCATAAAAATGCCTACAGAGTCAGAGAATATATGCTGTATGGAGTTGGAAAAGGTATAGTTTAGTTTAATTACGATTATAACCTATTTGGCATTGCTTGTATACCATAGGCGGACAGAGTACACAGCTTCATTACTTGAGTAAAAGTACAGATACCCCTTGCTAAATTTTACTCAAGTACAAGTAAAAGTACTACAGTCAGATGTCTACTTAAGTAAAAGTACTGAAGTACTTGTTTTTAAAAGTACTTGAGTATCAAGAGTACAAGAGTACATTTTCTAAATATTGCATTACTACTGCCACAGTGCTTTCATTGGTAAACACAGCAAACACTTGAAGCGAAAACTATCATTAACTTGTTCAGAAAATTGAAATAGTCTGGCGAGGTGGGGCCATGGGTTGGCACATTCCCGGGATGGACCTGCTGCGTCTTCATCCATTGTTTCGTTCGTGGTTTTGTCTCTTATCTAAATCTGACCATGGAGTTGACTTTGGCAGAAAGCTGAATGTGATTGCTGATAGGCTGTCCCAATTAGTGGCGCCTGCACAATCCAATCACGTTTGAGAGGGAAACAACAAAATGAGGGTTTCCGAGATTTTTCTTTTTTCCTTTTTTTTTTTAGAAGTAACGGGTACTCACGGTTATGGATAGAAATGTAGTGGAGTAAAGAGTACAATATTTGCCTCTCAAATGTACTTGAGTAAAGTCATGAGTACTCCCCAAAAATGATACTCAAGTAAAGTACAGATCCCTCAGAATTGTACTTAAGTACTGTACTCAAGTAAATGTACTCCGTTACTGTCCGGCTCTGTTGTATACACTATTAATGCAAGCCTGCTGTAGGACTCCGTCTGACGATCTAATTGTCTGAATGATGACACAAAATATACTGATGAGTTTAATAAAGTTTACTGTATGTCACACAAAAGATGAAGCATCAGTTTTTCTTCAGAAAATCACTGTTAGAGCTGAGTAAACAGTATAAGAAGTGCATAAGTAACTTACATAAGTTTCTGTTGAGTTGAGGGAGGATTTTCTTTGAAAACAAAATGAATCCACCTCGTCTTCACTGGCTAGCAGATTTCAAGAGTAAATAGAGAGAGCTATGTGAATGAATACATCCAGCTACAACACCTTCAACGCTTGGGAGATGCTTCGACGCTTCTCGTGAGTGCATTGCTGCAGCAATGGCTGATGTGTACAACTCGCAGTGAACTCGATCAGGGCGTGTCTAAGTTATAACGGCAGTGTCAGTCAACACTCGTGGGCGGGGCCTGTGGCTTTAGTGATGTCACTAAAGCCACATTCTGAAAACGGGTCGTTTGGAGAGACTGCTTTTGATTTATGGGGATTAAAAAAAAAGGAGTGAGTGGATTTTTATCACTGTAGGGTGGTTGTGTACACACACTGCCAACACACATTTATGTCCAAACACCATACAAAAGTGAATTTTGCATAATAGGTCCCCTTTAAGGTACAAACTGGAATGGAACAAATTTGTTCCTCTATATTAAGGTACAATTTTGTACCAGTAAAAGGTACCGCCCCAGTGACAAGGGTTTGTACCTTCTTTGGTACAAAATTGTACCTTTTTTTCTGAGAGTGTACTGATGAGGATTCAACGGTACAAAGGTCAACAGAATTAAACACAAGTACCCTGAATAGTTCTGAGGGGCCAAATCTACTTAGTTAAAGAAGTAAAAAGTTACAGACTGGGGGTAAAATGATCACTTTCTCTTTCTCTTTCTCCTTTAAAAAAAGAAAGACAAATGTTGTCAGTCATGATACTGCAACAGCAGATATACAAGAGCTTATTGTTGTAAAAATATGTAGTGGTCTTACACTAACTTGGCTTCTACTGTCTGTGTCTGAGGGATGTGAGAGAGAGCTTTGTTCCTTATTCTTATGCATTTCGTGCAGCAAAAATGTGTAAAATAATAGACCTCTAATGCAAATTAAGCGTCGAATACTTATAAGCATGGCTCATTTTAATTTTTAAAATACTTGCATGCCACCAAATCAAGTTCAAAGTTAAAATCATAATAAATTCAATTTACATTCGTATTTGAGATAAAATGTTCATCGTAGGGATGATCCTGCATGATTTTTTTGTTATCATGATCGGCCAGTACTTATCCCGATCATTCAAGCTTTATATAAGTGATGTGTAAGCTCTCCGTTGACTGTCACGAGTAACCTTTTTTTTTTTTTTCTGATAAAGTAATACCACAGATGTTATTATTTACAGTAATGTTGTAGGCCTATATTATTTTAATTGACAATCAAATACATGAGCACAACACATATTCATTTTATAATGACATTTTAATTGGCCTTTAAAAACAGTTTCCGCAAAACACTATCCATATAAGGATGCTTCGGCTTATCAAAGAGCCTAGAAGACTTTAAACAGTAACTGTTTCTATTTATTTTTGAATATTATGAATGACTCCTCTTGGCACCGGCCCTGGCTCCATCCAGAGACAGCGCAAAGAAAGTGATGGAGTTCATTCAATAATACACTTAAAAACGCTGATTCATTCATCAATGAAACAAGGTGTTGAAATTATTTTAACTTTGAGCACCACTTTACAAGGCTCAATCGTTGTGTTCAATGCATTAAACCGCGTTGACGGATGGAAAATCCCCTTAAACGTTGAAAGGATACTTCAACAAAGATATCGCTTTCATCTTCTGACAACTGATGGCAAACTGATTTTTTTTTACAAATATATGACTTGACCTGATGAAGGACAGACGCAGGTAATCGCACATGCTGTCTGCTCTGTGTGTGTGAGTGTGTGTCTATGTACAAGTGTGTAAGAAAGAGTGTGTGGAGGAGGCGCTGCCTCAGCCACCAAGAGCAGATGACCAAAAGATTTTCTTCTGAAAATGTGTATGAAAGCTCTGTTATATATCCCCCATGTCTGTTGGTTGTTAAATGTTTTTTGTATATTTCTTGAAATGTTATAAAAAAAAAAGTTTGATGTCATCAAGTGTTTCACGTCATCAATTGGTATAGGAGATTGGCCAAATTTAGTGACTGTCATGCTGATAGAATCATAGGCTGCATCCAAAATCGCATACTTCCCTACAATATAGTAGGCAAAAAACAGTGTGTGGAAAAATAAGTAGCCTATGTCCAAATTCACAGTACTCATAAAAGAGTAAGCTAAAAGTACCAGGATGACCCATTTCTTTCAGTGAGATTCTGAAGTGTGCATATGATGGACAGCTTACCATCCCATGATGCCATGGAAGAGGATTTATGACTGGCAGTAAAGCGACATAACTGAGGCTGGTACTGTCACGTGATAATGACAACATGGTGAATGTAGATTACATTCATACTACACACATTAATACCTTATGTAACATGCTTTTTTTTGCAGTTATTGAAAATAAGTGCCTACTCAAGAGAGTATGCGATTCAGACGCAGCCATCAAATGTGGTTATCGGCAGATAATGATCTGAGACTGCGACCGATCGATTGGAGCATCCTTAGTTCATTGTACATAAAATTTTTACATACTGTAACTTTAACAACTCAAAACTCCCCAGTGAAACTAAGCTTGCGCAACATCGAGATGTCATAAAGATGAATACATTTAACACTGGGATTTAAAGTATTTTCATGATGTAAAATGTATTACTCCATACCTTCCCTGAATTCAAACCCATGAACTTGGCATTGCTAGCATTATGCTCTGCTGTATGAGCTTCAGAAGCACCAACAATATCCACTTAGACATGGTGAGGTAATACAGAGAAAGTACCTTTTTTTGTTTTGTTTTTTTTACATAAAAAATTGTGGAGATGTAAACCTGCAATTTCAGGGAAAAAAGAAAATAAATTGTGAGGTAAAAAGTTGCAGTTACCTTTTTTATTTTATATTCTGTGGCAGGAAACAAACCTCTACCCAACAAAATATAGAGTGACAATGACCTAACATTTATATATATATATACTAAAAGGGCTTTTACTTAGTAAAAATAAAATCAGATCAGTCAGAGGGCAGAAGCAATGTTTTGATCATGCAGGTAATTTAGAGGCCTTAGAAATTAATTCTTCATTTTAAGGTTTAAATCTTGGAAAATGAAAATTAAATAATTGTAAAAATATATGACAAACTGTCATTATGCTCACATGATGATCTGCATGCTTTACATTCCTGGAAATCCAGGTTATTTTTTTCCATTAAACATAAATAGTGCCACACTCCCACATTTATAAAAAAAAAAAAACTGAGAAATGTACAGCTTCATGGTGAATGTCTTTTGTCCCTTCCTCCTACACCCCCACCCCTGAGAAACAACTGTGTGACCAGTGAAACCTTTGGTTTCCACACACACACACACAACCTCATCTGACTAGCACACAAGCATGTGACTTATTGCCAGATAAGAGACCGCAAACAACAGTACACGGGGTCATCTGTCATCTGAACAGAATAAAATTCCACAGGAAATGACATAGGCTACTTTCTACATTAGATATAGATAGATAGATAGATAGATAGATAGATAGATAGATAGATAGATATTACATCCATAGGCTATACAATGATAATATGTCGTCTGTTTAGACCTTAAGAATGTTATTATTTTACACTATACAAAAGACTAGTTAAAAAAGTGCCTTTAATGGGTGAACTTTTCAAACATTGGCCAAGGCATTTAGGCATTTACTCATTTACATACTTAAATCAGGTGAAATATGCATAAGTAAAAAATCACGGTCTCCATATTACATTCTAAATATAAATAAAACAGGCAAGAATTGTTTTTCCCCCCTGTAAATTTTGAAGTAGGTCAAGTTCTATGAACTTCATGCATGACAGGGCCAGTTGTTAAATATCTGAATGAGGAACAAAAAGTGCTGACATTTACGAAAAAATGCCATTACCAACACTGTGAGAAAGCATTTCTGAGCTCTTAAATCAGGATTTAACAAATGGCAACAAATAAAGCAGAAACTCACAGAAAAAAATAGTAACAAAACCAGATATGACTGAAATAACTCTCACCTGACATTATAGGAGTGTGTTTATTTAGTTAAAAGTTCAGCTGACGGTTGGTATTCTTTTAAAAGACACACAGCTTTTACGAAACACACTGTGATAACGTGTTTATGTATTTTGAGCTCTGTTTTACTAAGTAAAGAGTAGAAGTAGCCAACCTGCAGTGTCCCATATGGATATGTTGTAGGGTCCCCACTGTTTAAGGAAGAACGCCCCTCCGACGGTGCTTATAGTGTCCTTAAATTTCCTCTCCGTGTATCTGTGGAGGAGAGAAGTCTTTCCTACGTTCATGTCCCCCAGAATGACGACTTTCACGTCGGGTTTCTTGGTCCTTGAGGCTTGAGGCATGTCTCCAAACACATGCCACTCATGCACACTCAACTCTTACAGGTAAAACCTCAACATAAACAATTCAGAGGACGGGCTTTCGCACCATGCGTTTTAAAGTGCATGATCTTATTACGTCCTCCGTATAAAGCTTGGCGAAATAAATCCCATTTGTGTGGGTTAAGTCAAAAAAAACAACAACAGATTTTACATAAAATTAGTAACGACGCCGATTTTCTAACTAAAGAACTTTCAAGTTGGGTTCAGCGGTAATGATGTGCTGTCCGATTCGTTAACGAGTCATTCTTTTGATTCAAGATTCGTTCAAGAATCTGATTGAATCAGTCCGAGTGCTTCTTGTGCCAAAAACTAGCTCCCATTTAAATGATTTTTTTTTTATTATTGTTTGATGTAAATGCTTATTGTGTTTTTATAATTGTAATGATGCCTGTAACATAAACTGGGACACATGAAAATACATTAAATGTGCTAATTAATAAAACATAATCAAATCTTAATAATCATATGTATAAATTAGCTTTATTTAAACATTTTTGAGCATTTTTTTTACAACAATAGCCAGGTGGTATATAAAGACATACGAAATACAACAAAATAAAATAAATATATACAAAGAATAAAATCATCAAATGATATTCCTAACATTTTAGAGCATGCTTGGATCAAGGGACCATGTGATAACATCCTGGCTTAAAGCAACACTAAGTAACATTTTTTACCTTAAAATAATGTTTCCAAAATCGTATCAGTGGTTCATCAAGTCATAACAGGGTGAAAGGCACTTCTGGATTCGCTTTGCAGCCCTATATCTGCTAGAACCACACCATGAAAGTTGCCAAACCGGGTCGCGTTTCTGTAGTTCGAATGAGACATAAGAAAACTACAAATTTGACTTGCTTTACGTCAAGCGTTACAATAGTCATTATTTAGTTTTCCTTTGTTTCTGATGTCGCAATACATCATACTTTCATGAAATCATGCAACATAATCTACCTTGTCTGTGGACATAGTTCATTCCAAAGCCAGTGCTAGATAAACAGCGAGTGTGCGTGCGACAGTAGACTGCGGGCGGCGAAATTATTTACGACAGCGGTAATGGACAATTCCGCTTCCAACCTGTAGGGCGACCGAAGAGGAAAAGTTCCTTAGTGTTGCTTTAAAGGGATTATTCATCCAAATATGAAAATTCTGTCATTAATTACTCACACTCATGTTGTCCACCCGTAAGACTTTCGTTTATCTTCTGAACACAAATGAAGATATTTTTGATCAAATCTGAGAGATTTCTGTCCCTCCGTTGACAGTCTATGCAACTACCACTTTGACGTAAAACTAATCCATTTCAATTGAGCGGTTAATCCAAATTTTCTGAAGAGTCTCGATCGCTTTATATGATGAACAGATTTAATTAAGGGCTTTTATTCACATAAACATTGATCAGGGAACATAAACAGAAGCCAAACCTGCATGACGAACAAGAACAAACCTCTTGTGGAAGCTCAAACGTGCTGCGTAACACGAGAATGAACCTCATTGGTTCTTGCTGAAGCTCAAACTTGCTGCATAACACACAAGAATGAACCTCATTGGTTAATTGACTAAACCGCTCAATTCATATTGATTAGTTTTAGGCTACGATCTCTTTATGAACTATTTGAAGCATCGAAGTGGTAGTTGTGTAGCTGTCTGGGACAGAATTCTCCGATTTCTTCAAAATGATCTTCATTTGTGTTCTGAAGATGAACGAAAGTCGTCATGAGGGTGAGTAATTCTAATTAATGGCATTATTTAAATTTTTGAGTGAACTATCCCTTTAAATAAATCCACTGAATCACTTTTGTAACCGGTTCTTTGAAAATGTCTGTTCAAAAGAACCGATTCGCCTACATGAGTCAGAGTTCTTTCCAGCTTAACAGTGGCGGGCGGGGCAAATGGAACTTCAGTGCCGACGTCACAGGAAGTAAAACAGTAAAGGCGGCGCTAAATAAATATTGCTGTTTTTGCTGTTTTAATATCATTGTAAACAGTCGTCGCTACTGTGAGTGGCATTATTTTGGGTGTATGTCATGTCACATGTGGACTGAATTTCGCTTATGTCATCACGCATAAGCAGCAAAAGCAGAGCGTCAGCGGAAGTCTGACGATTGTAGAGGGAGGACAATTCTTCTGTGTCTATCTGATCGAGAGAAGTCCTGTCACAGATTCATTAATTAGAATAAATACTGAACTTTGTTCCTGTTATCTGACTGGATACTGCATCTAATCCCTGTACAAAGCTCCACAGCGCCCACTCTCTACCTGAACAGTGTTTGTTTACCCGTGAACTTGATGAATCTGCTCAAACGTGCCACCTTCATTTTCTCTGAACAGCCACTAATTCTGGCAATTGGTAAGATCGGAGTTTATCGTTGGTTGGTTTCCCAAACTATGAGTAGGTTGAGGAGGACGGAATGCATGGACGTAAATGCTCACTTCTCGGCGTGATAACTGTAACCATTGCGATTGTAGCAGTGTTGCTGTATGATAAAGGTAAATGCCAAAGGAAAGTGCCACATTATAGTAGTGGAGTCCAGATGCTTCCGATCTATTTTTGACTGAATGCATTTTCATTATAAATGAAAGAAGCAACGTTTTGAGTGACCACGAGTTGATGTAAAGCCTGGTGATTTATGTACGATTTGAGTATGTTCCGAAGGAGTTCACATGTCACAAATGTTTGTTTTTTTTCATTAATGTTTTATTCATTTAAGATTCTTCAGCTTATTGTCCGGTTTAAACTGAATCGCATATCCTCACCCTGTAAGTTTTGAACCACAATTTTATTTTATTTTATTTTATTTTATTATTATTAAGCTTAACTCACTTTTCAAACACCGAACACGATAAGCTGAACATGCTGAGTGAAAGTGTTTTCCTAAAAGTATTCTTGGAAACGTTCTCCAAGCTATTTTACGGTTTTCGCCACTGAGCCGTGGCGTGGAGCGCACGACTGCGATGACGTGGTACACACGTTGTGGTGACGTTCTTACTGTTGTTGGCGCGGTAAACACTGGCGAAGTTCTAAGCAGCTTTGCATGAACCAGCTCAGTTAATCTCGGCGAGGCCTGTATCACTATGCGCTCGGAAACTGCATGAGACGTCGTCAAAACAAGGCCTAGATATCGCCGCCGCCTGTTCGATGCGAAACCGAGTTGCATCCGTGCTCGGTTGCTTCGACCATCATGCTAGTGAATGCAACGCGCGGTTTCCTGTGGTCGGACATGGAGACCAGAGCGCTGTTGAATATCTGGGGTGAGCACGACGTGCAGACCGCGCTGGACGGGAACTTTAGGAATAGCCACGTTTACCGAGACGTCGCGAACCGTTTGTGCGAACTGGGCTTCGATAGGACACCAGACCAATGCAGAATACGGGTTAAGAGCTTAAAGAGGCAGTATTTCCAAGCGAAGGAGGGATCCAGGAAAAATGGGCAGTACCACAAGATGTGCAAGTTCTACGACGAGATGGAGAGGATATTGAGCAATAGACCGTTAGTAGAGAGGCAGGATATTGATAGTGTTGCCGTTGGGGGAGATGAAACGATGGATGAAGATGCTGAGAGTACTGAACTCTTGCAGGAGGCTCACATGGATGGCAGTGGTGAATGCTCTTTTATGGAGCACACAGTCAAAACTGAGTATCCATCCTGCCCCATTCCGGTGACAGTAGGAGGCATGAGTATGTCAACTTATTCTGATCAGTCAGAAAGCAAATGATCTGCCATCTTTATCCCAATCGGCCTGGTTTCCTTTATGTATGTGCATGTTAATATCTGTATCTTCTTCTTTCCAAGGTTCATTTCCAACCAAACAGAGCAGCCTAACAAAGACCAACCCGCCCGCATCCTCGTCGAGCAGGCCACGGAGAAGCAAGAAGCGATTCGCGAACATGTCGCTGGAGAAGCTGATGGAGAAGTTCTTGGAGCAGAGCATGGAAGCAGAAGACAACTTCTACCGGCTTGAGGAGCAGCGTCTTCAGGCTGAGGATAAGCGCAGGGAGGAGGAACATTCCAGAGAGTTGCAGATGCTGCAGATGTTGGGCCAGATTTTCGCTGGCATCAGCACATCCTCTCCTGCCACTCCGCAGCCCTCTTGTATACCCCAGACTAACCCCACCGTACCACTCATGCGTCCCTCTTTTGGGAATCGTAACCATCCGTCTGCCTTGAACGAGTTTGCCAGCCACAGCCAACCAGCTGGCCCAGGTCTGCTCATGGAAGAGGGTGACGCTAAATGTTCGTCTAGAGTTGCCATTTACTTTCAATTGCCAATTATGAAATCAAAAACCGTCAATTTATCCAATGCTTTACTGTTAAAATCAATGAAAAGGATAGTTCATCGAAAGATGGAAAGTCTGTTGTTATTTTTTAGGTTTTTTTTTTCGCATTGTGTTCAAGCGTCTTTTCACCCTATTTTAATATTAGAAGCATAATTATTAGAAACGTTTCATTTTTCAAAAAGAGTCCAAAAAAACAACAACAACAAGAATTCGGCTTGGTGTTTCTTTTTGAACACAATGGACATGGACATATTTTCCATACATTGATGATGCATACATTGCAACTGAAAAGGCTTCAAAAAACATAAAAGTGGTCCATACAGCTATATTCCAAGTCGTCTAACGCAGTATTATAGCTTTATGTGGAACATACATACCGATATTCCTCACCACACAAGCTTTGAAACATAATTTGGGTTCAAGCTCAAGATTTAAAAATTGTGGTAGGTTTGATGTCATTGATGCCTAAACGGTATTGGTTCTTGAGTGTAACATAAGCGAACCTGTGGGTTGAGTATGTAAAATACAGAATTATGAGCTAGAGCAGTAGAGAATATTTTCAGTGAATAAAATCCTAAATTTCGAGTTCAAGTGGCTTCAGAAGACTCGGATAAAGTGTTCAAGCTGTATGGACTGGTTTTATCATTCTTAATATTATTTTTTGTGTTTCATTGAAAAACAACATGGTTTAAAATGAGATGAGCAAATGATTTTCATTTTGGGCAAACAAGTTGTTTTAAACAGTAATTTTAACAAACCAGCTAAAATGGCTGTATCTCTGTCAACTATTATAGTCCCAATGCATGGAACCGAACATAGCTGCTCTGGTTTGTGATGAAACCAAAGATTGTTATTTAAAACTAATGATTGATTGTTACTGTGTTCCTCCCTCAGTCATAGAGCGCTCTTTCTCTCTGGGCACGGCAGGAATGGACAGTGTCATTCCTCTTGTAAGAAAGACAATTCCTCCACTGACATCCAAAAAACACAAGGGTCAGGATGGACGCATTGGAATCATCGGAGGATGTCAAGAGTAAGTGACGCACAGATCTTTCTCAGGGCTATACACTTACCAAATTACTAGGTAAGCAGCTGTAATGGAGCTTCAATGGCTTATATTAATTCATGGCTAACTAAATAATCACATATTTGGGGGAGATATATAAAAAATGATACCTATTGCTACAATTTCATCCCATCGTACATTTCCTCTTTTCACAAAGTTGGTATGTGTAGACTGTCTAATTTCTAGAGCTTGCACCTAACTCACTTTTTCACTTTCAACCACATACCATCAAATCATTTTCTGCCGCAAATAATATTATTATAAGGTGCTATGTGCTGTGATGTGAGTGTTATAGTTATTAGCAGGCTGTTTTCTTCTGTTTTAACTCTCTGTATGTATTATTTGCTTGGTGAAACTTACATATTTGAATTTTTCTTGTTAGGTACACAGGAGCACCTTTCTTTGCAGCTATTTCGGCTTTGAAAGTAGTAAGTATTCTGTTCAAAATCCACTGCATTATGTCTTTCTCATCTCCATTTTGTCTTTTTATTCTTTAGGGCAGGGGTGTCCAATCCTGCTCCTGGAGGGCCACTGTCCTGCAGAGTTTACCTCCAAGCCCAATTAAACACACCTGAAGCAGCTAGGCAAGGTCTTACTAGGCTTCAGGCAGGTGTGTTGAGGCAAGTTGGAGCTAAACTCTGCAGGACCGAGTTTGGACACCTCTGGTTTAGGGAGATATGCAGTAAATTGTCTTCAAAATCCTTAAGTGATAGCATTTCCAGATCGACTCATATTTATCAAATAAATCACCAGTCATTAACTTTCTACTCTTCCTGCCTGTTTTCCAGGGAGCCGATCTGTCTCATGTGTTCTGCACCAAAGAAGCAGCTCCAGTCATCAAGTCCTACAGTCCTGAACTCATCGTCCATCCAGTGCTGTGAGCAGGAACTTTGATTACCATTGGCTTTTATTCAATATCTAGATATTTCGTGTCATCATGCCAGCTTAAACATTTTTTTTATTTATTGTCATATCGAGAGAAAATTGAGTGTGATGGTTCTTATGTGGTGCTGTTTCGCGCCTGGCTGTGTGTTCCTGCAGAGACAGTCCCAATGCTGTGGAGGAGATTGAGAAATGGCTGCCCAGGCTTCACAGTCTAGTTGTGGGTCCAGGTCTGGGAAGGGAGGATATGCTTCTGAAGAATGCAAAGGCAAGAGAAATTATGCTTTACGAACATGTCTTCTGTGGTAATGTAGTCAATACTAAAAGCATTTCATTTTAAAAGGTGAATTTCTTTCTGAATCTACTATATATTATCAACCACAAATTTAGACATAGTTAAAGGGTTAGTTCACCCAAAAATGAACATTTACTCACCTTCAAGCAAATGCAATCAGAGTTATATAAAAAAATATCCTGTCGCATTGCTGGTCAGCTGACCACATCGTAACACTTATTATAGCAACAAATAAATATAAATACATCCAAATTAAAAAATAAATGGCGATAATACCGCATATCGCTATTGAGCCACTCAAAATTACTGCAAGGGAAAATCCTTCACCGCGACAGCCCTAGTTTTACAATTGCCTTATTTTTTTTATTTTACATTTAGACATCAACATGAATGGCACATCGAATGACTTAGGACTGGGTTTACCTCGTAAGAAAAGTATGGGCCATTTTTATATTTTGCTCAAAGTAATAAACTGCTAAAAACATACAACGTACATAATCTAATAATCAAAACTCTCATCATGAACACAAAACAAAGTTAACTAGTAATTTTTTTTTTTTGTCTTCCTTTGCCATCCCTAAATAATTTTCCAAATTATAACATTGTTTATGAAATGCTCTTAATATGCTGATTAATAATGATACATGTATGGAGAAAAATAAATAAAAAGGCACAATGTGGTAACTTGTCACACAAACCTAGTTTAGTCATCTGTATGTCAGAAAAATAATTGTAGGCCTATTTGCAGCATTCTCGTTTTTTGCAGTATTTTATCAAAAGTATCTATTTTTCTGCTCACCTTGTTTCTGCTACTGTTATTAAAAATAACCACGTCATCTGTAGCTCTTAAGCCCAAAGTATACTTCGGCCGTCCGTGTTCCGCAACGGTCCGCGCACAAGTGCTTGAAAACATCCACTAGACAACGCGCACAAGCTGAACGCGTCTTTCCGCACTCATGCCCAAAGGAGTGGAAAAAGAAGTATAGACCTTATTCATAGCAGCGCTATGACGGGTATGAAAGCCAGGCTGTGAGAGACAAACTTACTCTGTTTTCAATGGCATCTGCTGTAAAAAGCTGTATAAAGCTCCTAGGACACTTATAACTTCCACATTTCATATATTTTGTCTACTGAATTGTCTGAAATGAAAGATGCAGTGTTTTGTCAGTAGAACAATTCAAAAACACATTAAATAACAGTACGAACCCACTGAAGAGGTGTGTGTCTTTCCCTCACAGCCTCGCCATTAAAAATCAAAGATAGATGGCGCAAAAGATCATTACCATGAGCGGCCCTGAGCACCTATGATGTAAACCGCTACGTTGTTTTGACTTGCTGCTCACTTTAAAATGTAGAAATGGTAAAATGGCGCAATTATGATGGAACCAAGCTGGGGTCCAGAACCTAATTCTAATGAATCACTGACAGTAGCAATAAATGCAAAAACAACATTACAGCAATAGGCAATAATATAATTGTGGAATAGTAAATTCAATATTAATTTGAAATACTTAAATTCAGGGTAGGCCTATTTAGTAGCCTGATCAGTGAAAAACAAATCAGTGCAGTGGGGTAATTGTGGGACATCATATTCACAATGATTTATTCATCAGTCACACACACACACACACACACACACACACACACACAGGGACGTGTTATCGTGATAATGTAGCAATGTAGAATTGTTGCCCAAATGCCCGTACAATAACACGCAAACCAAACATTTCCCTTTTGTCCAGTCACAGAACTATTTTAATTGTATTCATTAATGGAACTTGCGTTAATATCACAACATGTTATTAAATATAAAAATAATAGGCTGAACAGTTAATATACAATAGGCTGTGTAGACCACAGCAGTTCTAATTATGTGCCCAGCAACATATTTCTGCTTAAAATGGCAAGCGCAGTTAACAGTGCGCAACAATATTTTATTAAAGTATAAAAACATCTTTATGAATTAATGCCGTACCAAAGATGAGGCGATTTGACCAATCAGAAAAAAGGGTCGTTTCGGTGCCGCCCACATGTGCAAATTAAATATTGAACATATTTATAAAACACAAACAAAAAAAAGATATCAAGCCAAAATCTTGCTTTCCGTTTGTTTAACATAATGAAAAAAACAAGCCATTTTTCCATTTATCACGTATTCCTCCACGGAACACCAGCATTTCATTTTTCAGATTTAATGGATTAACTGAATGATCGATGATGCACGGACCAGGAGTCTGCACACTTTTAACAGCCTGTGTAAATTAAGATTTTGAAAAGTGTATTTCTAGAGAGCTTGCTCATAATAGCTACATAATAGCTTATGTATTTTCACATTTGTGTTTATGTTGGTTTAATTTATGTTTGGCTCATGTTTCTTTTTAGGAGATAATTGAGAGGTCAAAACTCAGAGGAATACCAATCATCATTGATGCTGTGAGTACTGTTTTCACTGACACTGGCAGTCGTGGCCTAATGGTTAGAGAGTCGGACTTGTACGCGGGTAGTACGACTCTCAATACCAGCAGGAAATGACTGATGTGTCCTTGAGCAAGGCACCACACCCCCAATCGCTCCCCGTGTGCCGCAGCGAATGGCACGGGTTAATCATGGTTTGCAGTGTGTGTGTTCACTACTCGCTGCTCTAATGTGTGTGCACTAACTTGCATGGGTTACCATAATTGGCCTTCACGTCACTTCACTGATCAATACTCGGATCTTTTTCAATTTTCAGCCATCCGAATAGGCTAGTGACAGGCAGCACACATGGCACGACTCGTGTTTGTCATTAATCTTGTATTTTTGTTTTATTTATACAACTGACCACAGGTCATAAACCTGAAATAAGAAATAAACCAGTGTTACAAATATATCCATTGAATATATAATGCAAAATAAACAAAACATGAAATAGTTACAATAAAATAACTAGATCTATTTCTGCTGTAAATAAGAATACACTACATAATACACATATAATCTCCTATACAGTCTTACACAGCTGCGTCAGAACACTGCAAAAACTACATTTCCCATCATGCATAGCAGCGCTCCTGCGCAGAGTATAGCTATCACAGGAGTCAGCAGGCAAAGTGCATTAATCATTATAACACTTCAATTCAATGTTTTACTAAATGCAATTCCGTCGCTTACCACACAACAGTCTGCTACAGTTTACTTGGTAATTTGTTAATTATCCAGTGTTCGAACATATCGCAAACCGAGAGAGCTGAACAGTACACGCGCTAACTTAACTACAAATTAAGTCTCTCAGCACGGACTAAGCACAGCCAATGTCAACAATTACACAAGTACAAAACATTCCTAAATTAAAGTACAGCAGACCGTAGCTCATGGTAGACATTTCAAAAGGTTGTAAATCGCTACATACCAACGGGCTGTGTGCTCCTGACGATGGATTGTGAATAAACAATGAACGCTACTCTACGTTTTTTATGAAGCTTACAGCGCAACTGCGCATGCTCATACACAAGTGACCATCACGCAACAAAATAATCATTATGAAATAAATATAATTTGCTTAAATAAATCCTACTGTTCCCAATATTTTAAGCAGACTTTTTATAACCATGAATTTTACCAATATATTTTTTCTAGTGACCAAAAGAACCAAACAAATACGCTTTCATACTTGGCATAAAGCCAATAGATTCAGTGTCCCGGATACATTGGGAGAACTGGGTCAGAGATAATAGCTCTGTCATGGCTTTTAAACATTACAGTATTGATGCATACTGCATGATCTAAATTGTGTATAAAATAGTCAATTGTGTAAACTAACGTGTTTTTTTTTTTTTTTTTTTTTTTACAGGATGGCCTTTGGTTAGTGGCAAAAGAACCATCAGTCATTCAAGGGTATCAGAGAGGAATCCTCACACCCAACTTTATGGAGTTTACTCGTCTGTATGAGGCCATGGTGAGAGTTTTGGATGTGCTAAAACATTCTATGTAGCTGCACAAGTTCTCTTTCTACGTAATATCTGAAGCGCTGTTTGAATCTGGAATCTCATATGGTTGGGACTTACAATTATTTAAATTAACACAATCCTAATTAAAATACTAAAAGAAACCAAAACCAACAATATACGGAAAGCCTTTGAATATTGTCTTGGATAAAGGGTGAACCCAAAAAGGTTAAGAACCTGTCCTAGAACACAGAAATAGAAAATCATAAAGGCCCAGATTTACTTAAAGCAAAATCGAAAAAACTGCAATGATGACTCTTTCTGGAACAACACAGCAACTAAAACCAAAGAATTCACAAAGGTTTGTTATAATATTGTTCTCTTTATAATGTTATGTAATATGACAGTCCCAATCATAGTTATTATTAGTCATGCATTGCTGTTTGAGCTGCATGCGCTCAATGAACACCGTGGTAAACTGAAGCACTTTGCTAGTGGGTTATTTAACTCAACGAAAGGCATCTCTAATGGGATTAATTAATATATACTAAATAAACATAATATTACAAATTATATCTGCACAAAATGATGTGAATGTACAAGTGAACATGAACAAAGTTACATGCTATTCAGAATGTCTAGTGGATGTGCTCTTCCGGAGCAACGTGCTGAAACGGCAACTAAAACCCAAAGATCTGACAATGTTTTATTACAATATTGTACAATAATGTTGTGTATTATGACAGTTCCAATCCTCATCATTATCAGTAACTTATCATTAGTCGTGCATTGCTGTTTGAGCTGCATGCGCTGAAGATGTTCGTCAGCGCGCTTTATACAGCGGTAATTCTTAACCAGAGATTAATCAGATGCATATAGGCCTACACAAAATAAACACCATCTTACATTTGCTCAAAACAAAATTCTGTGAATGCACACACAAACTTATAGTCAGGTGTAACTAGCCTTTAAACATAAAACGACCCCATACATAACCTCCGGCGCGCTCGCTTCATTTTTCCTCCTCTGCTTTGTGTTTCGTGGTTGAGCAGCACACGTGCATGACCACCTGCGTTTTATCAATTAAATTATCGACAAATGAATCAATCATCGATTAACCGTTAGCATCCCTATTTAAGTTATTGTTGAAAGCAAAGTGTGCAGCACATATTTTCATATTCGTCTAAACTCAGTGTGGGTGGCATCGGGTTGTATTACCACAGGTCACGTATTTCAATCTTCTTTTCACCCTTAAGTAAAAAAAAGAACTTCACCCAGAGTATATCGCGGCTTTTACAGACACCCAGTGCATACAGTTGCAGTGTACGTGCTAAATTATTAAACTTTGATTTCAGCATCATGAACCTCTGGACAGCACCGACCACAAGAGAAGTGCTCAGCAACTGTCCATCGCCTTGGGCAATCTGACCATGGTTTTAAAGGGGGAAGAGGACATTATTACTGATGGAAAGAACAGTAAGTGGCTTTCTTGAAATATTTAGACTTTATAAGGTTCCAATGCACCATTTTCTTTCTCTAATGTGTTGTGTTTCTACATACTTTCAGTGCTGACCTGTAGTCAAGAGGGCAGTGGGCGGCGCTGCGGAGGACAGGGAGATCTGCTCTCTGGTTCCTTGGGAGTTTTCGCTCATTGGGCGTTCAACTCACCTCCAGATGCCACTAAAGGGTAGAGTGCTCCATCTTCAGTAGTTATTTGATGCGTCATTGAATATCACTGAGTTTAAAGAGGACCAATTATGCTTTGTTACATTTTCAACTTTCTTTAGTGTGTAATGCTGCTGTTTGAGCATGAAAAAGGTCTGCAAAGGTACAAAGTCAATCCAAAGGGAGTTATTCTCTAATATCAGTAAACACCCACTGTAGTCTTTAGTTTTCGACCGTAAACGTGACAATATTCTTCTCTTAAATAATTCCCACCCAAAAAACTTGGTTGACTTGTGTTAGTAGTGTGTTGAAACTCACGGTTATGGTAAAGGGCATGATACTTCCAAAACACACTTGATGCGGTTGACCAATCAGAACACACTGCACTGTCCAGAAGGCGGGGCTTCATAGAGACAGGAACTAAACAGTGTTACTGACAGACTGGGAAGAGAGGTGCTGCAATCATGTCAAATATGTGAACAAAGATAACATTTAAGCATTTAACCTATTCTAGTAGACCTGGAAAATGGAGAGTTTGTAAAAGAGTGTAAATTTTAACTTTAAGTGTGAAATTTTTTTTTTTTCAGCATGAATCCCTCGCTGGTAGCTGCATTCGGTGCTACGTCTCTGACAAGGCAATGTAATCGCCAGGCCTTCCACAAACACAGCAGATCAACCACCACCTCTGACATGATCCAGGAGATAAGCAGCGCTTTCAAGAAGTTGTTTGAAAGCTAAACTGTGTGTGTATCCATTCTCTTTTTATGGTCATTATAAAGACTAAAGGTCTGCATCTTAACGCTACTTGTTAAATAAACATGAAGTACATTGTTGAGCATCTATGTTCTTTTTTTCTTTTCCCTTTTATTTTAAAGTGCCTCTTGTAGTTCTGCAATATAGTATCAACTACTTCTCCACTTTCATATCTGTGTGGTGGCCCTCTATAAACGTCCAAACACTGTTTTTTTTTAATGTATGTCTATAGATGTGTGTGTTATGTCTGCGAGTGTTTAGATTTGTATATGATAACCCACAAAGAGATAGTTTTAACACTGTCCCTCTATGAATGAATTGCTGTCTTACTACCAGCTGCAATTTATTTGTTGGTCTGCTTGAAAAATGCTCACTTTCAAGTATTCAAAAAAATACCTTTATAGTGGATGTTCTCCTTACAATAAGCTGTTTAACACCTTGTTTTCTGTCAGTAACTCACAATCCTCATTTAATGTGTGGGTCAAATTACAAATAATTGAAAGTGGCTGTCACTTTTAGATATAGTTTGTTATTCTACATATTAAACTAACATGAAAGTTTTACTTATAACTGTTTATCTTTTGTATTATTCCCTCTGTGTGGATAATGAATGTGTCTGGACATGATTTTGGTTGGTATGATCGAGATAGTTGAAACAAAAATCAAATGGGGAAAAACTGTACAAAAAGTGTTAAGTTTTAATATCATTCCTGTTTGTACTCACTCTGATAGTTTTTGTATGGTTGAGAACCATAGAGTATGGGGCTTTTGTTAGGTAAATTCATACCTATTTTATGTCTCATTTGCAATACACTTGTTTAAAAAAAATGCATTCAAATACCCTTTTGTAATAAATTAGTCACCAAACAATTTGTAAATTGTAAGTCAACATATGACAACACTTGAGAAAAGGTGAAGTTTCTAACTTTATCCAACAAAAATCTATTCATTTTAATTTTACAAAGCATTTAACGGGGTAACATATATTTTCGTTTACACTTTATTCTAAGGTGTATTTGTTACTGTTACACATTTAAGAACGGAGTAATATCAAGTAACTTCCAAGTACTTCCTATAGGGTTAGGTTTGGTTTAGTTGCATGTAATTATGCATAATGTATAGTTAATACTGTAGTAACTACATGCAACATATGTAACAATGAAACTATAAAGTAAAGTGTTACCGTATTTTCTTATAGGAGATAAGCATGTGATTTTAGTACTTTCAAAATATATATTTTTAAGTGACGGACGGTTCTGCCACATTGTTGCAACCGTGCTCTTCGCCACACCACGTTCAGATTGCAAAGCGCATGCGTGACTTCCATGAAAGCCCGTCTACGGAAAGCCTGTTCACTCCAACGCCCTATTAAGTCCTATTGGTTGTAGTTCCAATCAGAGTTCCACTGGGGGCGCTCGCCATGAGTGCAAAATGAATGGGAGTCAATGGGGCTAGACGGCTAAATTTGTCTCCCTCACCCGATTGCCGTTGAGAAATCTCAGATTTGATTGTAGGTTTTGCAAGTTCAACATGGGTTATAGATCGAAAGTTGAATGAACGAGTACTTATTTCTTTTCGATTTCTTACAGGTTGAGTTGTTGTTGCCCATAACACGCTAGCATTCTGCTAATGACGTCAGAATTGACATTTTGAAAGACTTTTTAAAGCAAACAAGTGACTCTAAAGAATCTAACACCCAGCAATGTGTAATTTCTTTGCATCCCCTTTCGAAAACAACATTCAAATTACTAGACAAAAAATTATATCCTGAGAAAAGTGGATTTTGAGAGGTATTTCGCCATAGACCTCCATTCATTCTGCACTCGCCTGCGAGCGCCCCCGCATGGACAGAGACGTGTTACTGCAGCCAGTCCAGAAACCGGAAGTAAGCAGAGAGTGCCAATTCTCTTCCTTTTAGACATTCTCTGGCCACACCACGTTCAGGTTGCAAAGCGCATGCGTGACTTCCATCCTCCGGATCGTCGAGATCTCCTTTTCTGGTTTTGTGGTACGTTTATTTTGTAGTGAGCATGCGCAGTGTCAGTTCGAAGTCTCAAGGGATCCGTTTCTGGTTTTGAGGGTCGTTTAGTGGACACGCGCAGGCTCAGTCCGCGTCTGAAAGGTTTATATTGTAGTGGGCATGCGCGAAGCCTCGGTACGGAGTCTCAAGTGATCCGTTTCGGGTTTTGGTGCACGGTCATATTGTAGTGGGCATAGCTCCAGTCCTGAATCTTAAATGATCCGTTTTAGGTTTTGAGCGATTCCCAATGTGAAGTTTCGTTCCTTCAGCGAGCGCGCAGTGTGTGATGTGTGTATGTGAGCACGCTGTGCGTCTAGTCTCGCGTCGCCTCCCCCTTGCAAGCTCTTTGTTTGGGCGGTGCACTTAATAAGAGCAGACATCGTGTACAGTCCACCATTTTTGAGACAATTCCTGTTTGCACGCATTAGTAAAAGCGAGTGTTCAGTAATGTCGGTGGGACTGGAGTCTGGGTTTTCTAGCGAGGAGGTGCTGAGTATTCGCTTCCCTCTTCACCGGGCGTGCAGAGATGGAGATGTGGGCGCGCTGTGCTCGCTCCTCCAGTGCAGCGCAGACCAGCTCTCGGTGGAGGACTCTTTCTACGGGTGGACGCCTCTACACTGGGCTGCGCACTTCGGCAAGGTACAGCATCGTCATGCACAGTTAAATTATCACCCAGCCACAATGTGCACGAATGTGTTTGTTACTCCCGTTAAATATGTTAAGTTAATCGCGATGCTACTCAAACCGCATCCGACATTAATCCATGCAAATGTTATCGTGCTGGATCTGACGCGCGCCGCTGACGACCTATTTGAAAAGGCGCATTCATTCAGTGCGTGCCGCCGTGAGCCTCTGGCAGTTTGGCTTGATCTTTCCTTTTCATTTGTTTTTCCATTTTACGAATGTGTCGTGATTTTTACAGGCTTGTCAAGTGATTATAAACCATTAGTGAATATAAAAGAGCAAGAACGAAAGAACGACACGAAGGCGAATGTTTTTAACGCTGCCGTTAAAACCGTTAACGTTACCGATCCTTTTCGTATTTCGAAGACGTAGAGAAGAAATGCAGTTGTTACTGATGATGACATTAAAAATAGCAGATATAACGCACCAGAAATGCAGCTAATGAACAGTTTTTACTGACAGTAACTCTATCGCATTCCATATAAAATAAAATATCACACGAACAAAAGTTGCATTGATTTATTCATTCATTTTATGACTTGTGACAAATAAATAACACTCTTATTTACGTTGCCATATGAATAACCGGCCTGTGAATTATCGTTTGGACACGATGGAAGTAATACGGTTCCACTGCTTTAAAGGGATAGTTCACCCCAAAAATTACTTACCCAAGTTGTTCCAAACCTGCATGAGTTTCTTCTATTGAACACAAAAGAAGATGTTTTAAATAATGTTGTGAACCAGACAGTGGACGGTACCCATTTACATTCATAGTAGGAAAAAAATACAATGGAAGTCAATGGCTAATGTTACTGTCAACTGTCTGGTTAACAACATTCTTCAAAATATCTTTTTTTTTTTTTTGTCTTCAACAGAAGAAACTCATACAGGTTTAGAACAACTTGAGGTAAATAATGACAGAATTTACATTTTTGGGTCAATTAACCCTTATGAATAAGTGTTTTTGATTCACGTGGTCAAACATGTCAGTCTTCATACAAGTGTATTTTTCGATTGATACCTGTGGGTGTAGTCTTTCCTCAGGTAATGATGCTGAACTTCAGGTTCCCCTCACTTTCTCAAGAGCTACATTATTAATGTAACTGATGCTTGATGTGTTGTGTTCTCAGATGTCTCAAAGTTACACAACCAGATGAAGTACGAGAGACAGCAGGCTGATATAAACACCAACTCATCGGCTTATTTTTAGAAATGTGTTACTGAAAAGGGCAAACATTTTCTGCACAGTTTAAAGTTCCACAGGATGCATGCTTGAACTTGCACCGCAACCTTTCAAGGCAGTGTCAGTGTGTATGAGCTTGATCAAAAGGGTTTTATATAGATTCCAGTTGAATTAAAGTGATGCCAAATCTGATTTATGACTTATAAAAGAGAGAATGAGGAAGCTATAAACCTCTCTGTTCTGGTGCCACTCCCACTTTCTCTGTGTTTGCTTCATCTGGATGGGTGTAATGTCTTCTAAGCATGGGAGTGTCTAGAGTAGAATCGTTTTTAAGGCAATGCACTGTTGATTAGATGAATAACAGGAAGAGTCAGGGTGAAATTTGAGATCTTGCAGGAACGAGGATCAGGGAATGTTGAAAACACAACAGTAACCATTTATCAAATGTACTAAATGGCTCCTTTGTCAAATGCAGTTGTTTTCTTAGCCATGTGCGTTAAAGCAAGACCAATTATTATGTCTGATTTGGATGTTTAACAGAGGTGTTGTTAACCCTACTGGAGAATAATGGACCCATTTCACAGACTGGCATATGGTTATCGTGTTTTTATATTGTTTCACATGTTCATGTTGAGAAAAACTAGAATATCCTCATGCTCGGGTGAAAGCTGGCTCCTCGGAAGGCCAGAGAGGCTGCAGAGAAAACAACACAGATGTTGCAGGGACACAAGTAACGGTGTGCTAAACAAAGTTTCTTATCAGATAAGTTATCTTCTCCGCTATCTTCTTACCTGTAGTAGTGAATGCAGTGACGGACAGCTGTCTTTCCTCATTCGACTGGTCAAAACGATGATTGTTTAGATTTTATGTGGCCTAAAGGGAGTGACGGCAAATTTGACATTTTTCTCTTCTGACCAACGTAATCAATCTCTAGCTAGATATCTGTTTCCACTTTTGTAAAGTCATAGAAATGTCATTGTGGATTTTTTCTTTTGCTATTGGAGCAAATGGGAATGTAAAAATTATATTTGTTGTAGTGTCTGTTCACCAGTATACCCAACTATGTTTACCCAACTATGACGACTTCCACTACTGAGAACCTCGGAAATGTGAAGGATCCATTTACAAAAAAACAGAGATTGTCTACAGAAATTTCAGCAGTTTGTCTACATCTCATTTGTTATCATTAAATTGTATTTTAAGTATGCATTTATGTATTGTATTTTCAATTTCGGAATTACATCTGCTATCCTGCTCTATCGGTATCGATTACCATCAGCTATTGAAAATATCAGTTGAGCACTATTTAAATGCACTTTTCCTTTGTCCTCTCCCATAACCCAGCTGGAGTGTGTAATGCGTCTGGTGCAGGTGGGATGTGGTGTGAACTCGGTGACCTCTCGGTTTGCCCAGACGCCTGCTCACATTGCTGCCTTCGGGGGTCATCCTCAGTGCTTGCTCTGGCTGCTGCAAGCTGGAGCTGATATAAACAGACAGGTAAGACATCGAAGAAAAGACAAAAAAAACTGTATGGCCTAACATTGAATTGTAATTTTACAATAAAATAACATTAAAATTAGTTTGTAGTGTCATAGTAAAAACTAAGAACTGTCATATAATTTTCTGTGAAAAACTGGAATGATGTTATTTCATACATTTGATTTCTTCTCATTTTTGTTATCAGTAATGTACATTAGGGTGTTTAGTGTTATTTGTTTAATGTTTATTGCGTTATTTTAGTTTTGTGTTGTGTTTGTGTGTATGACCCTGTGTCTATATAAGAGTTGTGACCATGTTTTATCATTATTATCATGGTGGTTAACAGTACATTTAAGGTAAAAAAGCACATTTTGGTTGTTCGTAAGTTTGGTAGATTGGTATATTAAAGGCCCAGATATACTCACGATGAAGTTCTTTCATTTTTCACTTTTGAAGTTTGAAATGCCTGAGCAAGGTATGTTACTGTTGGCGAACATCCAGAGCCATCCATACTGCTGAGAGCGCATTTAGATAAATATGAAAATATGTCCTGTACGCTTTCATCTCAACAAAATAAACGCGCAACTTAAATGACAGCTATGAGAAAACAGCAGTTAAAAAGGTGTATAAATAAATATGATCAAATGCCTTTTT
Source organism: Squalius cephalus (assembly GCF_949319135.1). Lineage (NCBI taxonomy): Eukaryota > Metazoa > Chordata > Actinopteri > Cypriniformes > Leuciscidae > Squalius > Squalius cephalus. The sequence continues at coordinate 27,334,217 of NC_137130.1, forward strand.
AACTGCTGTTTTCTCAAAAAAGGTCGAGGTCAGGTCAGACGTCCGCCAGTAAAAACACGAACATACTGTAGAGCCACTTTATAGTAGAAATTGAAAAGTTGTGATGAGAAATTATTAAAAGTATGTTTTTTTTTTCATGTTTAATACTGGCGGACGTCTGACCTGACCTCGACCTTTTTTGGATATTTCGCTTTGGCAAGCTTGTTCAAACTCCAAACGAACTTCATTTTGGCCTGATTTTGTTTGAAATTTTCACGTTCGTTCTTCGATTTTGCTTTATTTATATAGGGGCCTAAACATTATATCACTTCATGAAATAATTTGGTTATGAGTTATAAACAGGGTCCGAAATTAACACCCGCCAAGCGCCAAATGCGGGTCGATTTTCCGTTTGGCGAGTAAATCTCAAAAGGCTATCCGCCACATTGGCGGGTGAATGTTCATACCAAAATATGAAATATTCAGCGCGCACGCGCTCTCATCTGTTGACGGCGCTGAGGAAAAAGGATATGTGAAGCTCCCGCCACTGGAAGAAGCGGAGAGCAAAGGCCGCACACCCATCTAAGCCGTGCAGAACGTCTTCAGCACTCGCGGATCGTGCATACTCCGCCGCTGGCCAGGCTGCTTCTGCTTTACACACCATGGCCGTTTTTTCTCACGAAAAGGAGTTTTCTCATAGCGTTTGCAACGCAATACTCGTTCCCTTATCTCTCAGGGAACCGAGGTTACGCAAGTAACCGAGTAGGCTACGTTCTGCCTTCCCTTCCACATGAGTCAGGTAACAAAACTGACAATTTTTTTTTTTATTTCACCCCAATGATAGTAATATTTCATATATTTCTCTCATTTTGATCAATATATAGATTTTTTTTTATTATACATTTCAAATTTTGCTCTGGACAATTTTTTACATTTATATTCAACATAATACCTTATTATCTCAATTAAATGTACTGAAATGAATGTATATGTGACCAAAAAAAGGCTGTTTATTATTTTGGCCGGTAAAAAATATGCTTGGCTGGTGGATTTTTTCATCTACCAGTCCCCGTGGCAGGTGAGCCAAAAAGTTAATTTCGGACCCTGGTTATAAAATATAAAGGTACCAATATGCCATCCTGTAAAACCTGAAACATTGTCACTGTAGTTTTTAAGGTGAATTTCTGCTGCTGTAAATTTAACAAGATATCAAGTTCTAGCTTGATTTAAGATTGTAGTCATACCATCAACCCCTACAGTTTCCCCATTTGAAAGTAGAGGTGTTTATGAAATATGGCATATACTTGTGCTTATTTTTGACCCAATCAGCCTGGATTTACTCAGTTTTTTGAGGCCCTGGGCCCTTCACGACTGTGCTCATGCACTGCATCACTATTATGCTTTCCATATGTGCAGAATGTGGTAATCCCCATCGACATATGAGCACATTTCCGATTGTTCATGTATTCTCCACCCCTACCATTCATTGGTGTGTTACAGCAGAGAAATGAGATTACTAGGCCATTGTTACATAACCAGTGATGTGTTCTCCAAATATAGGCTAGTTTCACATCCCTGGTGGCTCAGACAGTTCAGCATTATTCATTTAAGGGCATGACCCTTCCCATCGACCGATCTCTCACACGGTTTGATACTTCAATGAATTTTGCACACATTCTTTTCCGGTGAATCGCTGATTTTGCTGAAAGGGCTGGGTGAAGCTCAGCCGCTCATTTAAGTGTTTACTGTAGCTTTCAGTCAAAGTGAAAAGTGTATTGCTCCTGCTGGGAGCGCCTTTGCTGCTCTGCCAGGATGATCCACCAGCTTCTAAATAAATTATGATGCTGGGTTGTGACGGAGAGATTGCACTTTCACTTCCAGCAAGATTGTGAATGCTGCCATATTCAGCACTCTGGGTAGTCTACACACTTATTTTAAGGTGGCATAGTTACATGTTACTACATGTTCTTACTATAGTAATAACAGTAAATTATGCATGATTACAAGTAACTAACCCTAAACCTAACCTTAACTGTATAGTAAGTACATGTTGTAAATTAATACGCAGTACTTCATTAAGTACAATGTATCTACATCACTTTACAATAAAGTGTAACCAAAATTGACATAAAGCTGAAGAAAAATTACATACAAATATTAGATTAAAAAATAAATAAAACATAGCCAAAAATTAGAAATGTTGCCTTAGCAACTAGCTAAGAGGAAGACAGTTTGAAGTAGAGTTGAAGTGCTAAAATTATTAAAACTGAAAAGCTAAATAGAACAAAACAAAAAATGTTTACTAAATTACTAAAACTAACTCAAATTAAAGTGAATTAGCTCCTTTTATTAATAAACGCTATAATGGTGATAATAAATAATGCTAAAATAACACATTGCAGAAATTTGCTTTATCTAATAGATCAGCTCAGCCTGTCACGATTATTCTGATTATTATTGCAATTAGTTGAGTTGATTTAATCTAGATTATTTTGAGAAACACAATCATGGTTCGCTTTAAATTTCAAACACATTGTCCCACATTTTAAGCAAATACAAAAGGCTGATTTCTTAGCATTTCTATATGGAGTTTCTGCTGTGCGCTGACATTACAACTGTGACATTCTGCTCTCACTTTATTTTAAGGTACACATAATGTAAGTTTTGCTATTACTGGTTATTTTTACTGTTTTGGTTATCAGACATGCAGAAGAGGATTTAAAAAGTGAAGAATTTGAAATAGAAAGATATTGCAGTTGCAAAACAATTAAAATCATTTGTGTGACAAATGATCCCAGCTGGTGCTTTAGATTTTTCTCTCTTTTTCTCTCTCTCTCTCTCTCTCTCTCTCTCTCTCTCTCTCTCTCTCTCTCTCTCTCTCTCTCTCTCTCTCTCTCTCTCTCTCTCTCTCTCTCTCTCTCGTGTCTCTGTCTCTCTCTCTCTCTCGTGTCTCTGTCTCTCTCTCGTGTCTCTGTCTCTTTTGTAGGACTATGTTGGTGAAACCCCCCTCCACAAAGCGGCCCGTGCAGGCAGCATTGACTGCATTACCACCCTCCTGGTCCAGGGAGCCAAGGCAGAGTAAGTCATCTCTAACTGCTGCGCAGAGTAACTGTGTATCTCTCTCTCTCTGTCCCTTGCATCCATTCAAATGCCCCACTGGTGCCTCATTTAAGAAGGGCTCCATCAAAACTGAAATGTGGATTATCTTGAATGTAAGGCTCTACACGTCTTTTCTTCTGCTGCATGACAACACGGGCTCAAGACACTAGTGAATTATAGTGAGACCATCTTGAATTAAGATTTTCTTAACCCTTTTCTGTAAAGGCAAATGAGCCCCATTGTCCTGAGTGGTAGAAAACTTACTGGTTTTCAATCTCACATTTTCACTTGATTTTAAAACTTGCATGCATGAGTTATAAATAAAAGAATTTGAACTATGTTTATATTCTCTTTATTATGCTGTTAACTGTTAAAGATTTACACCATGGAAGTGAGGCTGTTACAATTTGTACCTAAAAATGTCATGCGGCGTTGCAACCAATATTAAAAGACAGAAATATTGAACAACATTGTAATCCAGTCAGATCTGTTAGTCAGATTTTTCTGCTGATTATTTTATATTTTATAATGATTTGAAAGCTTTTTAATATGTGAAGGAAATTAATTAAGTTTATGAAAAATGGTACATTCTTGGACAATACATGTTGGTATATTGGTACTATTAAAAAAAGTGTTTTTGGATGACAAGTGTTTAGATTTTTTTCATTGAAGTTAATGTGTTGACCTTTAAAGGGATAGTTCACCCAAAAATGAAAATTCTGTCATTAATTACTCACCCTCATGTCGTTCCAAACGTGTAAGACTTTCATTCATCTTCTGAACACAAATAAAAATGTTTAATGAAATTGAGAGCTCTCTGTCCATTGACACCCTACACAACTACCACTTACAAGCCCCAGAAATGTATTAAAGACATCATTAAAGTAATCCATGTGACTCCAGTGGTTTAACCTCAATTTTATGAAGCGATGTAAGTGCTTTGTTTGCGCAAAAAAAACATAATTTGCCACTTTATTTACAAACTATTAATCTCCGACGCACGTTCAACGCAACAACGTCTGCTCTCGTGTCAACACAACATGAATGCGTCGTGGTGCTCTTGTGAATGCGTGTTGGTAAAGTGTCTTTTTGCACAAACAAAGCACTCGCATCGCTTCGTAAAATTGAGGTTAAACCACTGGAGTCACATGGATTACTTTAATTAGTAGTAATTAGTAGTTGCTTAGGCTGTCAATGGAGGAATAGAAACCTCTCAGATTTTATTAAAAAGATATTCATTTGTGTTCTGAAAATTAATGAAAGTCTTACGGGTTTGGAACGACATGAGAATGAGTGATTATTCACAGAATTGACAAAAGTTTTGGGTGAACTAACCCTTTAATGAATTAGATACCATGAACTAACAATTTTTACAGCATTTAATTAGTTAATTTATAAATCTATTTTTGTTTATTGATGGTTGTTCATAATACATTATGGGTAATACAAAAATGTATTAACATTTATCCAAGATTAATACATGCTGTTCTTGTTAGTTCATGACAAATTGAACCCTACTGTTATGTATCACTATACACAGTATAGGACAGCTTTTGTCCATTGTGCTAGACCAGGGTTGCCCAATCCTGCTCCTGGAGATCTTCCTGCAAAGTTCAGCTCCATCCCTGATCAAACACAACTGAAGCAGCTAATTAAAATATTCAGGCGCAAGACGGGTGTGTTGGAACTGAACTCTGCAGGTGGACCTCCAGGAACAGGATTGGACACCCCTGGTCTAGACTCTATATCAAGATTCAATGTTGAATATGTGTATTCTTTTTGTCATTAAAGCTGAAAATGTGATTTTGAAAAGTGGCCTAAATACACTCAATCCATTTTGAAATGTATTTTGATGGAGCTCTTCTGAAATATTTGACCAGATTTGGTGTTATTGGCTTGATTTTGCCTAAATGTGAAATGTATTCTGAATTTAGTAATTTGATGATCTCTATCATGTCTTCTATAATCCCCTGTGAAGTGCTGAGGTACAGTAATATCCTTTTTGTTTCCTTCACTTTTTGATTTTAAATGTGTTGTCATTACAAGGTTGCAAACGGTTGCACATTTCCTCATAGCTCAAAAGCGAACAACAACTGTTGCTATTTTAAATTGTCCTTTGTTGAGAAGGATTTTTTTTTTTCCTTGTTGGGAGATGAGTTGAAATGAAGTGTGAGAGCCCCTATAGTATCAAGGATGAATTGAGCTCCAGTCACAATGTCTCTGCACTGTCATTATTTGGCTAATAAATGCATTTTATTGCATTTGATATTTTCTTAGTTTTTCCTAGAATTCTAAAGGCCCGTTCACACCTATAACGATAACTATATTAACGTCCACACCAACGTACGATAACATCCTGTTTACTATAAGCACGCGCTGCAGTTTTGTTGTCTGCTAATTAAAATGCTCGATCTCTTTAAAACAGGATGGATTCTGATTGGCTGTCAATGTTTTATCATTCATCAGCTGGAAAATTGTTCTGAAAGTGATTAGAACGATAATTTTTTTTTTTCTCTCTAATCTGTTATCGTTATAGTTGTGGTGTGGACTATTACTTTTACTTTCACTTTTTGAACTATATCTGTATCGTTATTTAAAATAATGAAATATTTTCTTTTCAAATAGAAGACAGTCTTTTTATAGCTCTAAAAAGGGATAGTTTACCCAAAAATGAAAATTGGCATCATTTACTCACCCTTATGTTATTCCAAACCTGTTCTGCTGAACACAAGAGAAGATATTTTTAAGAATGTTGGTAACCAAACGGTTGGAGTAGTATTGAAAAAAACATACTATGGAAGTCAATGTGGCCCATCAACTGTTTGGTTACCGACATTCTTCAAAATATCTTCTCTTGTGTTCAACAGAAGAAAGAAACTCATAATGGTTTGGAACAATTTGAGGGTGAATAAATGATGACAGAATTTATTTTTGGGTGAACTATCCCCTTTTAGAGAAAACACTGTATTCTGTTTTAAAAGAAAATAAATTAGAAATTGTACCAAAATAATGTTAGAACACACATGTGAAAATAACAACTTCTTTTAAACAGAAAAACTAAAGAAATGGTAGCTACAAATCTATGCCGATAGTGTTCATCATCCAATCCTGAAGAGTTTATTTCCAACCTTCTGCAACACACGTGTTTGAAAGTTTCTAGTTATCCTGATATCCTTGATATGCTGGTTCTGGTGTGTTTTATTAGGGTTGGAGCTAAACTAAGCAGAACAGTCAAGGAGCAGTATTGGACACCACTGACAGTCATATGCCATAGGCATGTGTAGATCTGCTTCACATTCTCTTAACCAACACTTTGTTCAGCATTTAGATTCATGTTAGTATATGGCTGTAGTTTGCCCTGCTCATACAGCATTTGTTATAAAACGTGCAGTTGACTTTGCAGAGGGATTCTGATGGAAGCTCATTCATGATCTTGAATGTTTGTCTACAGATCTCCAGAGTTTTGCAACAAGGCTCTCGTACTAAGATGGTTTTGGAAGTATAACCTCCTGTATATTAAGAACTGTCACTTGAATAAACTGCATCGCACACATTCAGTGGTGCAGGAGTGTCCTTGTTGCTCATTCTGGAGAAATGCAACGGTTGAATCTTAACAGACTCTCGCCATTTCATATCTCTTGACAATGAAAAATGCCACTTGGGAATGTAAGGCATACTTTAGTGATGATAGTGGACATAATGAATAACTGGAAATGATCTGTTCTTCCACAGAAGCACATCTATACTTCAAAACAACCTTTCTATTACTGACTGAAACATTTTAATACAGTTTGGCTCAATTTGTATAATTTAAAAGGGAATGCTTGAAATTTAAAATCTGTTCATTGTCATTTGACACTACCAGATCATGAAATTGCAAAATAGTCTAAAATCTATTGTGCTTGAGTGGTTCGTAATATATGTGTTAGTTGACTCAACAAAGTCCTAATGTGTAAAACAAAGTATGATGTGTTTTGTGGAACAGCGGTCATCTTAGTAGTGTTTCTTGCAGGCGTTTGGTCTAAAGAACACAAGTCTGCTGAAAGCACTACAACAGCTAATTCGACCTGCAGATGTTGTGCTCCTCTTTTGAATGCCATATGGTTGTGGTCAGCAAAGTGTTAACATACATTAATATCATTTATAACAATAGTCTATGCCATTTAATTAAAACTGGTGACACTTTACTATTACCTTTAATTTGTTAACAGTTGCATTTTGTATCATGAACTAAAATAATTAATTTATTAATCTATGTTAAGGATAATTTGTAAATGTACTATTGTTAATTCATGTTTATACCATGGTCTGTCTGAATACTCGATTCTGATTGGCTGGAATGTGTGCAATAAAACCTTTTAATGTACAGGTAGTTCCAAGTCAGTTTATTCAGCGATCTATATTAATGTTCTGTTTTTTAATAAAGCGCACTCACACACACAGATCACGCTGCACACAGAAACGTTCAGGAGCACAGAAACTGATGAACGCTGCCCCGCGACTTTTATTAATAAAATAGCTTCATTACTGAATGGCTACATTATATTTCTCAGCAGTGGGGGTAACAGGTTTTGAAGTAATTAAACTCACAGCTTTGCCGTTAATAGAGAGAGAGAGAGACGCTGCACAGATGCAGGTAATTCACACACACACACATCCCCTATTTCTCTCTCTCTTTCTGTCTAGATAATGAATTCAAATAAGTGCTATAATTCATCCATTCAAATAAATGTAATGTTACCGCACTACTGATTCAAAGCGGTCAATGCTAGATCTAACGAGCCATAACTGCTGAAAAGAATGTAATTTTTATCCTTCCAGTAAAATATTGCACTGAAAACATTAATTACGAGTCGTCAATGCTGGCAAAAGGCCATGGTATAAGCGGGATAATCCTCGGCTAGCTGTGCATGAAACGATCTGAAACTCTGCTTTGTGTCGGGCAGTTCTTTGCCTTCACATTGTGCATTAATATATACAACTTGAAAAGCTGAAAGTATATTATAGTATAGTTTATTGATTACCATTTACATAAATTAATCAATGCTATTCTCATATTGTTCATTGTTAGTTCAGGATACCTAATGAATTAACTGATGTTAACAAATTGAATCTTATAGTAAGGTTTTGCAATAAAACTAAGATAGTTGCTACATTGAAAGAAAAAAAAAAGAAATCAATTACATTTGTTAAAAATGTACAGTATAGAAATGACTAGAAGGCTGCATTCTGTTATTGTCACATGGTACATTTATTTAAATTAGCAGTACACTAGAATTTGTTTTAAAATATAGCAACTGTTTGGCTAAATTGTGGACTTCGCAGCATTTAATTCACTTCCAGTCAATAGGAAATATTGAAAAACAATGCAGTGTAAAACCACTTCAAACATTCTTCAATTCAGGGGTAGCATTTTGTCAATTGAAATTATTCTAAATATGATATTGCATTTAAAATGATTCTAAATCCGATATTTTCATTCTAAATTGACATGGCAAATCTGTTTGTGATTCATAACAGAGAATCTTTTAATTATAAGAAGCTTTTAACTTTTTTCTTTAGATTGAATAGTTTAAGGAAAAAGAGAGACCTCACAGACCGTTGTCTAGGAAGACAAACAGGCACCAGAGAGAGACATAATTGCATCAAAAGTCTTGATTAATCTGTTTATATCCTGCCCAGTGGTACCATACCTACTATCTAAATTAGACCTTGGTATATTTTAATTGATAACCTTTTATTTTTTTTAAACAAATCAGTTTTAGAAGTAGTCTGATTACTTAAGGTTATATTGCTTTATACCATCGTCTGTCTGAATACTCGATTTTGATTGGCTGAAAGGTGTGCAATAAAACTGTTTAATGCACAGGCTGTTCCAAATCAGTTTAATAACTGTTTTATATTAATGCGCTGTTTTCATTGAAGCAAACTCACACATACGTCACTCGCACAAACGCACACAGAGAGCAGAGATCGCGCTGCACACAGAAACTTATCAACGCTACCCCGCGACTTTTGGTGAAATGATTTCACTACTGAATCGCTACATTATATTTCTCAGCAACAGGGGTGACATCTCTGGTTTTTAAGTAATTAAACTCACAACTTTGTTTTTAATAGAGAGAGAGACGCTGCACAGATGCAGGTAATTCACACATGCATCTCTCTCTCCCCCTCTCGCTTTCTCTCTCGCTCTCTCTCTTGCTCGATAATTAATTCAAATAAGTGCTACAATTCAATCATTCATTCATTCATTCATACAAATAAATGTTATCTCTGTGTTTGATTCAAAGCGGTCAGAGGGCTAGATCTAACGAGCCATAACTGATAAAAATAGCCGTAATTTTTACCCTTTTGGTCAAATATTGTACTGCAAACATCAATAACATATTATGCTGGCAAATGACCATGGTATAAGCAGGATAATCCACAGCTAGCTGTGCATTAAACAATTTGAATGCACTTCGATTCACGTCGGGTGGTTCTTTGCCTCGACGTCGTGCATTAGAATCATTTAATTCATAGCTAGCCGTGGAATATCCCTTACTTTCCCCGAGTACGTGGCATTCAAAAAAACTGAGGAGAAACATCTTGGAACTAGGGGTTGTTTTTTAAGTGTTCAATTTATATTAGTGCATGTTTATTGCCCTATTGGAAATGCTTTTGAGATAATGATGAAATGTGCATTTAGCAGCCACACAAATAGGATTTTTATTATGGCAGTATAAGCAATGTTTCAAAAGTCTTGCAGTGGTAGTGGCACTGAAGCCCCAGGCAACATTAATTCTGATGACAGCTATAGTGTGTCAGATTTACCCAATTCAAAGCAGAAGGGAAGGTTTTAAATAAAAGGGTTTTATAATATATAGGCCTAGGTAGGAGATTGAAAGGAACGAGGGTTTTGGGTTTTTATTTAAAAAAAATCTATTTAAACATTTACATTGAATCCTAGACAAAATATAATTCTCCCTCTCTTATTTTTTTTTAACAAAATTAAAGCTACTTTTTTTGAGATTGCTAAATCTGGAAACTTCAACTAACTAGTTTTAAGTTGAGTTAGTTTGCTCCTTCTCATCAATAGGGAGGTCTTGTCTTAACACTCACTTGCATTTTATTGTCTATTCTGAAATCGTTTACATAATTTTCATTAGATTTGTAAGTTCAAACACATAGGACACAAACGTCAGAATTGTCCTGTTCACCATATTATCAGTGTAATATCTGGAAACTTGGAGTTATTCTTAGTACAGACAGAGTAATATGATTTTTTTTTTTTTTCTAAATCTACATGACCTAAAAAAAAATGCAAAACTGGATGTTTTATCTGATTCCTCACAATCTATTTCTAGCTTTTATTTGAATTGATTTCTTGAGACCCGAATACAGATGATGCTTTACTTTTCTGGAGAAAACATGTCGGCCACCAGAGTAAATATTCTGGACACTTGAACAGACCACCATATTCTTACCTTAAAAGCTGGCTAAAGAGCACCATTTCATTCTGATCAAATTGTCTGATATTCCTTGACTCTTGGACTGAAACTGAACCCTAAACAACAACATAAATGGCGAAGAGAAGACAAAGGAGCTTAGAAGAAACAAACACTCATTTATTGCCTTACTGCTGGACCTGTTCCACCAGATCCCAGCAGATTTAAATAAAAAAAAAAAAAAAAAAAACAACAGCAACAAAATAATTGCTTAATGTCCTCTGAAAAAATTCCGAATTTTTTTTTTTCTTTTTTTCAAAGAGAGTGAGAATGGATTCCCTCCAAATTCTGCTTGAATCTTAAATGCACTGGAATCAGATTCACAATTATCAACTGCACAAATGTGTATTCTCATCTAAATATGTTTTTCTTTTTCTATTGGACGTCTCCAGTTGTTCATGGCTTGCTGAAAAGACATCCACACTTGAACTATGTTTGATGGATTGACACATTTCATACATCTCCCGTCTCGTCATTGAAATCTTGTTTCTTTCTTCACTCAGATGTCTTCAATAATTCTGTCTTTATCAAACATGTCTATAAGTTCAGAAGGCCAAGTCCTTTGGGGGAAAAAAGTGCTTTGTCACAATTTCTTTCTTTCTTTCTTTTCTCCCTTTCTGTGATACAGAAAGGTTTGCACTCCCTTCTCTTTTAAAGCCTCATGGTTCTCATGTTGGTTTAAATTCTCTTTGTTCAGCTTCTTATGTTCTTTACCAGTGACGTCCAAGGCTTCTAGTGTACATTTGGACAATTATCTTTCTTTATTGCCTTGTTTTATTTAAATTGTGCAAAGGAGGTATTTCAGATAAAATGTCCAGTTGAAATTACAGAGTTTGGCCTAATATCCTTATAAATATAACTCCATGTAAATTTAACTTATTCTTTTTAAGGCACACTATATTGAGGCTTAAATATGTAAATCTGATTTGCGGATGGCACAAGTCTGATTGGAACATGCACAATTTCTCTTTATCACTTCCTGTCCCTTCTCTAAAGGGAAAAACAACACCTCTGGTTAGTCCTAAACCATTTTAAAACATACAGTAGATGTCCTTCTGCCATTACTAGTGTGTTGTTGATTTTTTTTTTCTTTTTTTTTTTTCCCAAAGCCCTCGATCCAAAAGTCTGACAGGAGAAAGTGTGGTTCAGGTACTATAATAGTAAAGGAGAGCAGGGTAAAGCACAGGCTTAAATATCAGAGGGTTTGCATTACTAGACCTTAATAGTATTAATAGCATTACTATTTTGTTTTAACCTGTCTGCATCTATTATTCTGAGAGTTTGTTCATAGAGAGAAACTGTTTGTATTTACAATGTCGCCTGCAGAATTTAACCTATGATATGATTACCTTATAATAAAACATGTTCTTTTATGAATCATCTGTCACCTTTGTCCTTATGAAAGTGGCATGATGACAAAAGAAATGGAGATTGCATTTTGTTAACTGTTACGGCAAAATTCTAGAGAACATCTACACATCTCAATGTTTTGCAGCTATTGAATTCGAAATGACTTGACTTTTTCAAGTAATCCTAGAAAAGGGGGAGAGCATTCCAAATAGACACTGCTGACTCACTCCAAGTTCCCTCAACGAAACTACACTGTTGTGGCATTAGGAGTGTTCTCACTATCGCTCCCTTCAGTATCAACACACTGGCAAACTGTTGAGGTATTTCATGCGGTGATTGGTTTTACTGATAGGACATTTTGTACCTAGAACTTTCAAAAGACAAAGTTTTTTGTTGTTTTTTTTAGATCTAGTTTTTGTTTTTGACCTGCATGCTTTGCTTAATTGTGCCCTTAAATCAATGCAGTTGATGTTTATTTATTTCCTCTTTTTTTTATAGACTAACCATAGGACGTATATAGGACAGGTCTAATCAGTCCCTTAGTCACGTCCAGAGTAAGCATGGTCTGATGCTCAGGAAGATATGTGGTAGGGCTATGGAAGAGCATTTATGAAGTTGAAATAGAGAGTAGCAAAGCATATCAGGAATGAAGAAACAAAATGAATGCTTCTGTTTCATTACTGAAATAAAACTTTAATTCACCAAAGTGAAATTGTAATTTGCCAAAGTGATACAGTTATTCACACTGTACTGAACATTGAAATGACCAGGAAATATGAAATGGCAGTCCTGGCAGGTCTAATGTGTATATAAACCTATTTGACTTTTTATGTAAGAAAATTGCTTAAAGTTAAAGGAATTGTTTGCCCAAAAATTTAAATTGTCATCAATTACCCACTCATGTTATTCCAAACCTATTTGACTTTTGTTAATCTTCGAAACGACATTTAATGAAAACTGAATGATTTATATCCCTCCATTGAAAGTTTATTCCACCAACAATTCAAAAGGTCCTAAAGAGATTGGAAAAGCAATCCATATGACATAGAAGTCTTCTGAAGAGACATGATTGCATTATGCAATGAACAGATTTAATGTAGGCTTTTATTCACATAAACATTGAACAATGCACATACAATAGAGCACATCAAACATGGTAAACCGAAGCTCAACCGAACTTGTTTGATTCATGAGAATAAATCTTGTTGGTTCTTATGCCTCAAGCAAGCACGTTTGAGCTTCTGTTTGCTATACCACTTGATGAACTCTTTGTTTGTTGGTTGAGCGTCAAAGTTTTGGTGTAATGGACTTTCAATGGAGTGACAGAAATCTCTTAGGTTTAATTAAAATTTCTTCATTTTGTGCTTCGAAGATAAATGAAAGGTTTGTAACGATATGAGGGTGTGTAAATTATGACAGAACTTTAATTTCTGGGTGAACAAACCCGTAATGTGCAACTCCTTAGTTTTAATTAAAATGATTAAATATACATGCATTAAAATCAACCGAATCAATAAGCAGTGCAGGGACCAGTAAGTACCATCTCAATAGCATATCATAAAGAAAATTCCTTAATTAAAAGTTCAAGTGTGGGTATATGCAGGTTGGAGTAATGGGCGTGCCGAAAGGTCTTTTCAATTGGTTGCTTAAGCTGTTAGGGTGTGGGGTAAGTTTAGGGGTTAGTTTCTGTTGTAGCATTGTTACCTTTCAGCATGCCCATTACGACCCTGTCTCTAAAAGTTAGCCAGCATAAGTAAATCAGTATGTCAAGGATTTGCTGTTCGTTACCACCGCTTCCGTGTCCAAGTTTTAACATGTCTTGTGTGAAAAGTACCTGGACACATGACCGGTGGCAAAACTGCAAGAAAAGCTTGACCTGCATCTATACATTATTTAAGGGTGTTCTATTTGTTATTGTAAAGTTTAATTCAAAATGGGTTTCCTTTAAACCGGTATAAAATACACTGCCCAGGGGAAAAAGTCACTCCTTGGATTTAAATAGGCAAAAGCTTAAGAGTTTATGACCGGATCATTATTGCAGAGATTATGTTTCTACCATGTTATATGTTTGGCAACAGGTCTTTTAACCCTAATTGATGCAGAGTGTAGCTTTTCATTTCTTAAACAACCATGTAGGAAGACACATCATGGCCATATTCCAGGATGACAATGTCAAGATTCACCAGGCTCAAATTGTGAAAGAGTAGTTGGGAGGAGCGTGAAGAATTATTTTCACGAATGAATTGGCACCTTTGAGTCCAGACCTTAAATTCATTGAAAGTCTTTGGGATGACAACATTAATTTACATCAAGATGTGCACCAATTTTTGGTCAAGATCTTGTATCGACAATGCAAGAGTCTAGCACTCTATAAAGTCTACTCTAGCACAACCCAAAGACTTTCAATGAATTTAAGGTCTGAATTTAAGATCACAGCAATAAGGATCCAGTCATAGACTATATAAATTATTTGCCTATTCAAATCCAGTCAGCGACTATTTTTTGGCCGGGGCAGTGTATTTCAGTAGGCTATTTTCCCTCATAACCGGTAGTATAACAATCCAATAAGCGAGCCTAATTGTTATGCCAAAATACTCCTTCACATTTCTCGTCTTCCGAGTGGACATTACTGATTTTCCCCCCACTCCAGATATGCAATAAATAATGTATCATTTTAAAATGTAACATTAATATGACAGTACTTTGAACATGGGCTTTGTAACAACATAAAGCAAAACATAAATGTGCAAAAAAAAGATTTAATGTATACTACTAGTATTTCCAATGTCGACTTGGCAGCATCATCGTTTAGTCGACAAGTCTTGCACATCCCTACTGAAAATCATGAAAAATTGTGAAGGTATTTGTGAATCCAATCCAGACATTTAGCAAAACGCCATTTGAGGTACTAAATTGAATGAGAAGGCCACCAGAATACATCTGTGGCAATAAACCATCTTAGTTACATATTTAAGAGGCTAATACAAGCAATTTGTGAACTACGACAAAATTATAAGCAATAGGTTAGATTTAGAGTAATCCAATATATTGATTATTATTTAAAGGAACACTCCACCGTTTTTTCATATTAATCTGTGTTATTCCCTTAACTAAGACGAGTTGATACATACCTCTCTCGTCTCAGTGCGTGCACTCAATCGCTCTGGTGCGCGGCGACACTTTGATAGCACTTAGCTTAGCCCAGTTCATTCATTAGGGTCCAAACAGAGATGAAGTTAGAAGCGACCAAACACCTCCACGTTTTCCCTATTTAAATACAGTTACACGAGTAGTTACACGACCAAGTATGGTGACACAAAATAAAATGTGGCGCTTTTCTAAGCGGGTAAAAAGGATAACTATAATGTATGGCGGAATAGCACTTGGGAGCACTTCGACTCAGCGCAGTAAAAAGTCACGTTGGTTCTAATGACAGAAGTGAGAGGGAGAGGATTTTTCAGGAGTGACTTTTTACTGCGCTGAGTCGAAGTGCTCCCAAGTGCTATTCCCCTATACATTATAGTTATCCTTTTTACCCGCTTAGAAAAGCGGCACGTTTTATTTTGTGTCACCATACTTGGTCGTGTAACTACTCATGTAACTGTATTTAAATAGGGAAAACGTGGAGGTGTTTGGTCGCTTCTAACTTCATCTCTGTTTGGACCCTAATGAATGAACTGGGCTAAGCTAAGTGCTATCAAAGTGTCGCCACGCACCAGAGCGATTGAGTGCACGCACTGAGACGAGAGAGGTATGTATCAACTCGTCTTAGTTAAGGGAATAACAGAGTTTAATATGAAAAAACGGTGGAGTGTTCCTTTAAAACCTCAAGAATGTTTGACATATCTGCGTGTCTATTTATGAATATATGCATGTATCTGAACACAGTCTTCGGACAGTCTTTGTAAATTAGTGTTTGATATTGTCAGAGAGGTTCTATATTGTCGGTTAAAATAGCTGTTAAAGGGGTGGTTCAGGATTTTGGACATCGGACCTCATTTCCAAGTTAGCCTGGGTGTTATTTATCAGTGGAGACAGTTTTCAACATTTTTCATCCAGTCCTTGCAGTTGCATAGTTCGCCGGTGCTAGGCTAGCGCGAGTCAACGGTATCTGTTAGCCTGCCATTAAAAACAGTGTTACCCACTCCACAGTACACCAAAAGCAAATAAATTATAACGCCAGACTACCGATGTAAATGTCTGTTGAGAGAATAATGTTAGAAATCAAACTACTCTTGCATGATCGCATTACATTTACAGGAACTAGTTTCTCAGCTGTGGCGGAATTTTACTTTGCTCCGGTTAGTAGTACTGCGCCTAAAAGTAAACACAGAACAGAAGCGCACTACAGTCGGGACGTCTAGCTAGCTAGTAGTAACCTTGAACTCCTGATGTTCTGTCCCGGTTCTCTACAGCATCTCCAGCTGCTGTTGTCTCTACAGACATTATTTCTCTTTCTGCCCTTTTAGCATCCATCTCGATTAGTTCTTCGTCTGTGTATTCCGGCTCATTTTTGCTGAATAACACACGTTCCTCGTCTTCATCGTCTCCAAAGTCCGAAACATTGGCATGACTTTCAAACGTGACCATAGTCCTATGTCTTGTTGATTTCTTCATTAAATATAATATGAGTGTCAGCGGCAGGTAAATACACTTGCGTGATTGTCATGTGGACCGGCTCTCTCGGTTGCCTAGGTAACTTAACATCACTCCGCCGCTGCTGTAGACTGTCCTAATAAATACAGGGAACAAAGTTTAACTATTGCAATGCGATGAAAGGGTAGTTAGATTTCTAACATTATTCTCTCAACAGACATTTACATCGGTAGTCTGGCGTTATAATTTATTTGCTTTTGGTGTACTGTGGAGTGGGTAAAACTGTTTTTAATGGCAGGCTAGCAGATACCGTTGACTCGCACTAGCCTAGCACCGGCGAACTATGCAACTGGATGAAAAATGTTGAAAACTGTCTCCACTGATAAATAACACCCAGGCTAACTTGGAAATGAGGTCCGATGTCCAAAATCCTGAACCACCCCTTTAAAGTGATTGCTCACCCAAAAATGAAAATTATGTAATTTACTCAATCCTCAAGTTGCTCCAAACCAGTATTCATTTCGTTCTTCTGCTGAATGCAAAAGAAGGTATTTAGAAGAATGTCAGTAACCAAGCAGTTGATGGACCCCCATTGACTTTCATAGTATGGAGAAAAAAAAATGCTATGGAAGTCAGTGGGGGTCCATCAACTGTTTGGCTACCCATATTCTTCAAAATATCTTATTTTGTGTTCAGCAGAAGAAAGAAATGAATACCAGTTTAGAACAACTTGAGGGTGAGTAAATGATGGCAGAGTTTTATTTTTGGGTGAACTTTGAATTCACCTAAATCTGATTAGTAGAGAAAAAATGGTTACGTATTTGCAAGTGCATAGTTTAATGCAATAGCATAACGAGCATAAACAAAACGTTGACAGCAGTTTACAAAAAAATTGCCAGATATTAGCATGTTCAGTTGCTAATAATTCTTTCATTAACGGTTTCATAAACTGTTGGCATCACATTTTCTTGTTTACTGCCACATAATGGGAAATTACCTAACTTGGCCATTTCGAGACTGAATCTTATATTCTGTACTCACAGAATGAGAGGGGATTCTGAAAACCATAGTGTAATCAAATTACTGCAAAGTTTGGCCCAAACACTAAAATGTCTCCGTTCAAAAAGGAAAATAAATATACATAACTTATTGTATTAACTGCCACACTTCTAATTACATTTATTTCAATTCCAAATAATAAGAACTCAAGCAGCAGTGAGGAAACTAAATGAAAATCAGAGCAAATGAATAACAGGTTTTCTGTTCATGTATCTTTCACATTTACATTAACTGAAATGACCTCTAATTAAAGGTACCAGAAATCTGATGTAACTCTGTCAACATTGTGGACAATATATAAACAAAACACCAAACCGTTTTCAGAAAATTTGGCTTTCTAAACTGAACTGGCACTTAGGTTCCGGGATCTAATTTGGGGGACTTTACGCAAGAAAATTACACCCATTTCTTTTTTTTTTAGTAACATTATATTATCTGTGATCTACAATTGAGTTGTTTGCTGCAGCAATAGCTCAAAAACCTTTCACCGCCGTAGCAAGGGTAGACATCTTGCAACCATCAAAGTAAAATGTAGCCTACTATTTCAGATTACATGATACGTTTCTCATTTGTTTAAGTGATGTTTAACAATGGGATTTGTCATATATTGGCAATATGAATGTAAAATATAAATAACTATTGAGGTCATAAAAGCAGCAAAAGAAACTATTCCAAATTAATCTGAGTTGTATTTTATGTTCAAGTCACAGATTTGGGCCAATAAACAGCAGTGGATAAATTTGAACTATTAAGCTGTTGTCCACATGATCATTGTGTTTGTGTTGGTAATTATTTCAGATTTCTTGCACCTAAGAGGTTCATTTCCAATTGAGACCTGCCAGGATGGCCACACACCTTCTGAACTATTTGTTACAAATGTCTTTTTGACATCAGAACTTCCGAGAAGCATTCATATTTTTCTTCAGATTTGGGTAGGAATAATTGGGGAGGGTCTGTTCAATGGAAATTGTTTTAATTTTACTTTATTTGCTGGAAACTGTATTTTATTTTTAGATGTATGATTTGAAAAATGTTTTATGTGTTGGAATGAATGTGGGTGTGTGGACTGTGATATAGTTAGATATTTAAAAAAAAAAAAAAACATGTTCTAATGAATATTATGATGATTGTTTTATAATGAATCCATGAATGAACAAAACTTTTTCTTAAAGCCACAAGCAAACCCCTTACTTCATGTATGTAACTCAGTGGTAGCGCATACAGGACATCAGTTAAAATGGATAAAGTGAATTTAATTGTTACCTAATGATTATTTGCGCAATCTAACATTTAATATTAAACATATTATAATGTAACAATGCGTACTTTAAAATATTTATGAAATGCTTTCTTTTGCACAAATTCCACACAGGTTCAGATTCATGAAAATGATATATAGGGTTTTGGAGACTGCCAGCATTTTCCTTCCTCTTTCCAATCAAATACCAAGGTCTTGGCACCTAAGCATCATGTCCTCCTCACTCACAGTGATTTGCTTGTCCTTCAGACTTTTTGTTTCCTCACGGTACATTGCTATTGATGTGCTAAAAGATCTTGGACCGTTTTGGAGGCAGACCAACAGTACACATTTTCAGACTCTTCCTAATCAAACACAATTCAGAACATAAGCTTGTTGGTAGAGACTTAAAACAGAGATGCCCTTTATTTGAATATGCCTAGCCTAATTCTGTACTTTACAGTTGGGAAATAACAGTACATAAGTAGTATATCTGAATTCATAATTTTCATAAAACGGTAAGTGTAAAGTACCCAGATTACCTACTACCAAGGTTCTGAAGTGCACATCTGATGGACACTTTAATGTCCCATGAGACCACAAGATAGGTGTTGTGAATGGAAGTGAAGCAACGTAACTGGTGCTGTAGGTCACAAGAACTGTGCAGATGTAGTATGTCCGGACTTCATTCATCCAATTTTTTCCTAACCTTGGAGGCTCCGCCCAAGTCGCTCCTGAAATGGATGGTAAGGGATATATCCAAAATGTGTTCTGTTTGTGTACCTATAGCAAAAGGGTTGGAAAACATTGATTTAGGTTATGCTTTTCTGCAATAGATTCAGTAAAATGTTCTTGATGGGTCCTTAATGCAATGTGGAATGATGTCTTGTAGGTATAAATTGCTCTTATCCCCAGTCAATTTAAATGTAGTAAAGGTAACAAATCTTGCGTCTAGTCCTAGCTTCGATGTTACATGTAATATGAATAAAGAGTGGAGCAAAAGCTGGCAGTCACTCAAACCCCAAACAGATACACACATTTGCTTATAAGAGATAACAATACACAAATTAGTGACATTAAACAAATTATCGGTGTCTGATATAAATTGGTTTGGATTGTCTGAGGCTAGTCTGTGTGTATACAGTGTTCTGCGCTACCAAGAGTGACATTTCTGTATTCTCACTGCATTCAGGATAGAAGTGTTAACTGGAGCCCCAGGGGTAAGTGTGAACACTGTTATTTTGCCCTTGATTTTGTTCATTCATGTATTCTGGTTCTTCACTGCAATAGAAAATGACTGTGTTGATGCCAAATGCACACTCTCAATCCTTTCTTGTTGTCATGTCTAATTTTAAATGGGATTGCATCTCACATTACCCTTTTAATGCTTTACGGTATCAGCGTTCACCATTTGATCAAATCTTCCTCTTGATGAAGCCAGGATGCTTTTCTCTTTAACTTGCTGTCTTTGAGTGTTTAAAGAAGAATTTCCTGACCAGGTCTTATTCCCCTTGTCGCTTCCAAGCTGTCCTTTTTCAGCCATGCAAATGAAGATTCAACCACCATTAAAATCTCTTTAAGGGACAAGTCTCTCTCTCTCTCTCTCTCTCTCTTTTTATCAGAAGATGGATTGCCATGATATTTTTATTCAGCTTTCCAGGCCACTTATTACAGATTCAAGAAGACTTGTTCTGACTTTGTACGTCTACATTTCTATCTACAGTTATTTCATCTTCATTGCAACTTCTTTACTATGTTTATTAATTGCATTAATAAACAATAGCATTATTTCCTTTTCTCTACTTTTAAATGAATCATCTGTCCAGTTCATCTCTTGCGTTGAAGAGAATTCTTGGAAAATTTAATTTAGCAGTGCCAAACTCCCCTTGCCAGTCAATCTTGTGGAAATAATCTCTCCACTTGTGCAAATTTGCCATTGACAGATATTTACCATTGACTGGTGTAATTGAATTATGGTTATTTATATATTTTTTTTTTTTTCATGTTCTTGTCTACTTGTGTATGCTTCAATGGTTTTTCATTTTCTATTGCAGTTGAGAAGTCACAACATTATAAATGTCTTTAAATTATATACATTTTCAATGATTTGTCAATTATTTTATTTATTTTTTACCTTGATTAAAGAACATATATGTCAGAAATAAAATAGGATATGAAATGCAGAAAGGGACAGTGTGTGTGTGTGTGCGTGTGTGTTTGTATGAGTGGTTTACAAACATTTGCCATAGTGCAGCAGTGTTAACACGCTAATTTTATCATTGCGCAGCATGAGGAACGCTAGTGGACTGACCGCAGCTGACCTAGCCCATGCCCAGGGCTTTCAAGAGTGTGCCCAGCTGCTTTCCAATGCCCAGAACCAGCAGCTCAGTCAGCTTAACGGGTTCTCAACCAATGGCTCTGTGTGCTTTGGGGACCGCAAGCTAAGCCAAGAGCGGAGCACCCTTAATGGGGTTCCCAGCCGAAAGAGGTCTCTTGATTGCATGGAGTCCAATCACATTAAAAAGGCCAGAACAGATGGTAAGTATTGACTGAATATTTCAAAGATTCAAAATTCAAGCGAATTTACAATTCAAGTGCAAGGAGATGCTAGACTGGGTAAACCCAGTCTGATCTGCCGACGATTTGATTTCGCCCTGCAGCTCAGGCTGGAAACCTGTACATTCTTCTATACTGCTTCTGTTACAAATTTGCGGGGACCAATCACAAACAGGCTTATCCACCTGGCGCGCTATTGGCGGGTTTAATCCAATCCAATTCCTTTTAACCTGTCGACGATGCTCAATGGCTTCTTTAGTTTAGCAAACAAATCGCTCGAGTGGGTGTAAATACGTACGTCACCCGGATCGTTGGTCTGATTGGTCGAAGGACTATCCAATTGCGTACAGAGTCATTTGAGCTATGCCCGTTGATCATGCCTCTTGTCCGCGGATCCTTAAAGTCTTAAATTAGATTTTTCAAATTTAAAGCTGCACTGTGTAACTTTTTTAGTTGATTCTTAGCAAAAAACACTTAGTTCTTTCAAAAATATATGTGCTCATTAATGTATATTTACTTCTTTCAAGTAATAAAGTATTCTCTTAAGTTTATAATCTGCCATTGAAAGTACATACGGGTGAGGGGTTCGAATGCCGATCGCCATGTTGCCCCTCCATCTTGAAACTACATTAGCCAAAGAGGGACATACCTGTAAATTCAAGCTTCGCCTTTCGCGCTTTACACTCAGTGACACAGAGACGAATGCGAGGGGGAGATTACTCGCGAGCTTGCGAGTGCCGGCAGATTTGAAAGATAGTGTGGTGTGTGTGTGTGTGTGTGTGCGCGTGCGTGCGTACTCACACTTGAAAGAGAGAATTAAAACGTCAACGCGACAGACAAATCAGCAAGACCATAGTCAATATTGGAGTAACTTTTCCCAGATGGAAAGAGCTCATGAGGAGAAAAGATTTTAAAACGGACGCCGAGGTTGCCTGCTTCTTCTCGTAATTCAGCCTGTTGTAATTCATTTGTGTAAATTCGAAGTTTTATAGTTGCTTGTCTAACCATAGCATGTTTGTGCATAACGCCAGAACGACCTCTAGTATAACTTCATCCTCGTGTCAATGGTGAAAAAGTATTGTTTACCTTGTAACATAAATCTGTGCTGCGACGGATCACAGGTGATGAATAGTTTTAAAGGCGCAATTTTTTAAGCTATATAAAAACAAGGACAAGGTAAATTTTAGTTATTTTTAATTGCTTTTACTTTGTACACATTGTAACGTTAGCCTAATCTGATTATGCTGGGATAGCCGATTCCAAGGGTGACGTTTACCTCCTGACATCTGTCCTGTAGTTTTATTCATTTTAGACGTATTGTTTATTATTGTCATGGACGAAGTGATAACTGGAAGCCATGTTAATCTTGGAATAATACGGCCACCGTAGGAGTGAAAACGCCCTCGGAATTGAGAGGAACAGAAACAAATATTCACTGGGTAGTCATATACAATTTCACCGCTAGATGGGGGTAAAAATCACACAGTGTAGCTTTAAGGCCATAAAAAGTCTTAGTCTTATTTTTACTTATGAAAGGTCTTACATTTTCGATGGCAATTTGACTTAGACATATTTAAATTTTTTCCAAATTAGAACCATCTAATTGGCGTACTTTTTTATTTATTATTCTTTCTTTGTGGATTTGCTTGTTTGCGTGACATTTCGCGTCACGTTCGCGGCAGCATTACTTCCGTCTCCTGCACGCTAAACAGGAGGAGAGAAGGAGAAGCAAGTTGGTAAAATGTCAGTTGTTCCCAAATGAGTTTTTGTCTTATATTTATATCATATTAGGTTGTTATCATAGGCCTACAATATCACATCAGCAAGAGTTCTGTTTTCCCTTGCACAATTGCAAATGTGATATTTATTTTATATAACAGTTAAATTAACAATCAATTAACATTGTGAGTTACATTTTTATAAACAATATTGTCAATATTGTTTGTTTTCCCTTTATTTCGCTGACGAGAATTTCAAAATAAAGCCATAGCAGAGTCTCAATGCAACAGACAGCGATGATTTTTTTAATGGAATCCGTGTTTTGAACGAATCAATTTAATGATTCAATGAACAATCACTTGCTTCTTTCAATGATTTTTTTTTTTAATGGAATCCGTGTTTTGAACGAATCAATTTAATGATTCAATGAACAATCACTTGCTTCTTTCCCAAATGAATCAGCCATTTGAACAAATCGGTTGAATGAATGACTCCCTCAACTCACTTATTAAGACAGTGACTTGCCACCACCTACTGGCAGTTTTAGTTTCACATTTAAAGTACCCTTTAATTAGAACGTTAAAATTAGAAATCAGTTCATATTTAACAATCTCATAGCTTTATTTATGCAATTGTAAATGCAGTGTAAATATATTAATGCCAGATCTGATGCCACTTCTGTGTCACCTCTGCACTGCAAAGATGGATTTTGATTTAATGATTTAATTATTCTAATAGAATTTAATTTGAATGTTAGAATTTGACATAAAAGGTGATGCATACTGTACATCTACAAATGTCCATATATAGGTGAAAATGCCCCTGGAAATCAATTTAAGATGGCAAATATTACCCCTTAATAAAAAAAATTAATTTCTGTCACTGCTGTGAACTGACCTCTGCATAGAATATGAAAAATATGAATATCTTCGTCAGTCAGCCGTCAACAACAGGCCTAAACCAGCCATGGCACCAAGCACAGAAAATATTATCTAATTATTATCAACAAAACTTTGAATATATCGAGACATATTTTGTCAATATTGCACAGGGCATTATGCAATATTGCATTAGGGCATGGTATTAATTTTGATTTCTTCGGGTCTTAAAAAGGTCTTAAAAAGCCTTAAATATGACTTTAAAAAGTGTGCAGAAACCCTGAATGTTCAATCTTAAAAGATTGAGCTTGGTCTGGTGATAGCCAGAATAAGGAGATGCAACACAAAACTCAATTTGGTATTTAGAGTACTTAATCACCGAATTGACAGAATTCTCTTTTGTTTCTCCTTACACTTGAGTGGACAAATACACACAAAATGACAAAATACCCATTGTGTCACGTATCCTCATTAACAGTTGATTATGGCTACGTTCAGACTGTCAGTCCAAATCCGATTTTTGTGCATATCCGATTGAAATCCGATCAGATTTAGCACTTGTGAACGGCAAAAGAAATCACATTAAAAGGTTTTTTTTTTTTTTTTTTTTTTTAAAGCTACGTCAATATGCGGTTTAAAATCCTATTCAAATTGCATTTCTCGAAATACGTTTCAGTCTGACTGCTCTGATAGGATTTCGCGTGGTTTATGTGACTTTCTCACGCAGCATAAAACGTAACCGTCAGACATTGTTATAGGAAACATGTTGAAAATCGCTGCCGAAACAAGTTTGTGTTGTTGCAAAGTGCCGGATGAGCTGAAAATGACAATATAACTGAGACATATTTTGAAACCGGCAGAGATGACAACGTGGAAAAAAGCAGTGCATACCAGCCTCCTCCGGATCTACCATGGCCTCAGATGATGCATGGTCCAGCGCAGCGGCTACACATTTCCATGTTGTAAAATTTAAATAAGACATCTCTTTTGCAAACCCCTCCATGTTGCGGTTGTTGTTGTTGTTTTTGGCGGATGCCTACCAACGCAATATCATTGCCATAGAAACCAATGCAGATATTTTGGAAAACGAAAGCCACAAATCGGATCTGAACAGTTGCGATACACAGTGTGGACATCAATAATTTTAGATCAGATTTCAATCGGATACACATAATTTGGACTGACAGTCTGAACGTAGCCCAAGTTTTAAGTAAGTGTAAACAGTTGAGAAAGAAATCAGGTTTGTATCATCATTATATTAAGTGCATTCGATATTAAAGGCTGCTGTCTGTATCATTATCATTAGCTTTAACAAGGATTAATCAGTTCACTTGTCTTTAATGTTTGAACTTTATATTAGTTAGGCTCGTTTTTGATATTGTATTGAAATTGGAATCGAGAATTGTGAAATTTTGGTGTCATAAGCTTATTATAATACAAGGTTACATGGGTCGAAAACAATAACTACTTTTTTGACAGGGCAGGTAAAAACCCAATCGAGTCTATACAATAAAATTCTTCTCGTGAAACCCTGCATTTGGTCCTAAAGCAAAATCATTGGACTGTCATCACCGCATGTTAATGCCTCAACATGTGTCATTGCAGATCTCGGTTATCAGCCAATAAACGGATCCAGCGGAAAGGACCAGATGGAGAGCATGCACATGGAGTTTGGCCCACCACTGAGTACCACAGGTGGGAACCGACTCTTAAATGGATCCTTGCCTTTGGCGTCCAATGGCTACATGAGTCCAGAGCAAGACAGGGGGGTCCACATGGAGAGCTCATCCTCAAGTGGACCTTCAATCCACAAAGAGTTGGAGGTCTTCACCGTGACCTCCATGCAGATACCATGTCGTTGCACTAATTCCTATGCCTATTTGTAGGGGCATTTGCCTTGCGTCATTTAAACTCTTTTGGTGATGTGTGTCTGGGAGGGAAAATAATTTAATTTGGCACACATCACATGTATAAAACATTTGATCATAAGTTACTCGCACCACCCCGTCCTTTTAACTTTTGGTGGTATGCACTTTGTTTTAAACTAAAATGGAGAAATGATTTTGCTGAGTAGGAGCAAATTGAGTTTTGTTTTGCACAATGACTTCCTTGAATGCCATTTTAATTTTGAATCCAAAGCGTTCCAAGAACAATTAAAATATTCAGATACTTGTCCTTCTCTCTAAAGTGGTTTCATTTTGTTATGAGGCTTTTTTTTAATGCCCTGAAAACGATACTTGGAAAGTTTGTCAATGTTATTTTCTCTTCAGTCTTAGTACGATACTGATTGACAGCTTTTGCTGTGAATTTATATTTTCCCTGCCAAGTTCCTGCCCTTGAGTTTTGTAATGTTGTTGGATTTTGGTTCAGGCTGTTGGGTAATACTTTTGATATGAGTGGCCCATATTATTTTCCTGTAAAGTAGTAAGAAGAAAAAAAACTAATTCCTGGTGAATGCATTTTTTTCAATGTTTGAAACATGAAATATTGTGCATTTTATTTTCAATCTTTTTTTTTTTTTTCTTTATTTCTTGAACTTTTAATTATCTTGTTATGCCAAAGCATATCTTTTCATGAATGTATAGAGAACATCCATGGACCTTCGCTGTGCAGCTTTCATGCGTGTGTTCTTGTTTGGAGGTTAAGGTGCTATTCAGTCACTTCTTAGACCTTAGACTATTTTACTATATTAGATTGTTGTTCTCTTTCTTTCTGTTGCTGTTATTGCAAAATCTGTCGAAGAGGGTCTTTCTCGTTAGATTTATTCAGTCTCAAGTGTTTATCAGTCAGGTTACTGTACGAGGCTTTTTTTTTTCCCCAGCTAATGTTTTGCATAGAATTTCAGTGTAGAAAATATTTGCTAAACTGATTTCGTATGATAGTAGCTATTAATTGAGAAAAAGTTGGTTATTTGATTACATTGTACTTTATATAAATTCATATAAAAATTGTCATATTTCACACAGAACAAATGGCAGAAATGTAGAACTGCATTATAGACTAACGCATGATTTCCTACTGAAACTATTCTGAATTACAAAGGGACGTCTGACTGTAAGTGCTCATTTAAACATGAGATTGAGATGGAAAATATTGTTCATGTGTGGATGCCTAAGATTGATGCAAATGTAATTTCTATATTCATTAAATGTTCTGTCATTTAACAATCATCATTGACTCTTGGGTTTGTACTTTATTAGAACTTATTAAAATAGAAGCCACGTGCATGGTCATTTGATACCCTTTTTCGTAGATTATAATCCAGTGGTTTGCACTTTCCAACTTTGCTGCTTCCACACTTAACATAAATGAGATTAAGATTCAATCCCTGTTATTTAATATTGAATACTGAATATTGAATATTCATATGGCAAAATGTTTAAGGTTGCAGCGACTTGATGCAGGACTTTAATCTCGGGTTCAAATGTTCAGATGTAATCATGCTATGTAAACCAAACTGGATGTGATTTTGAAAACCCTAAACTGAACGATCTACAGAGTACCCCTGAAATGTCCACTAAAGAACATTAACGATGCAGAATTCAGTTTGGATCAAAGTCGAAATTGTTGTGCAAAACAAAAACATTCAGTTCAGATTTGAATGTTAATGAGATTATAATTCATTTGTTCTCTTTGACAGCAGGACTTCCTTTAAATGGGCGCTGCCATCCTGTGCAGCACCTCAATGGTGGTGACCTGACGCGTGGGAACGTAAATGGGAATTCAACCGAGGTTGAGAACTGTGATCATATTGGGAATGTGGGTGTTTCTTTACATCTTGGTTACTTTGACAAAGGCCTTCCCTTTGGGCATCAAAATGGAGATACAGCTGAGAACATGGAGGACGAAAGCAGTCAGATAGAGCACCGCAAGTCAGTCAGTGTAGAGGAGCAGTATGACCACATCACCTTCAACACCATGCACCTCTATCATGGTTGTTAGGATGTCCCATCCGGACTCATATGCCTTTATATATCCATAGAGAATGTGCTGAATTGCTATACGTCCATGTACTTTTACAGAGTCACTCGATTTGTATTTATGTTGTAAAAAATGTTTTTGTTTTTTTATTATTATTTTCTAATTTTGGCCATTTAATTCAGTTGAAGAATCCCAGAAGCTGTTAATTTGTATGCATTGTTGTTTGTAAGAACATTTATTGTATTAATTGTGCCTACATATAAAACGTAATTGTTTACTGCCAGCATTTTCTTACATAGTAGCTGTATACTGTATGAATAAAATGGTTGATGAATTGACTGAATCATGAATCAATTTCCACCCTCGACCATTTTTACATTTGTAACCTCTTGTAGTATGTAGAGCTTGTAAGATATGTTGGTGTTCACTGGTTTTACTGACCTGTATAATTTTGGTTATTTTTATACTATAGTTAACACACTTCTAAACTCAAACGGCCCTCCCTCCTAATTATTATCAGATATATGACTGCAAATGTGAACAACAAACGAACAGTAATCGTTTACCTGTTGTGAAATATCATTCACGTCAGAGTACAATGATCGTCGTATGTTGCATTTCCCGCCCTTAACCGCTAGGAGGACATTGACCTCATTCCTCCTACGGAAACGTCATCGAGGCTGTTCCTCCGACTAAGACCGTACCAACTATTAGAAAAATAGGGGGAAACTCTGCCATTTACGTAGTCTGAGATGAACATTTCAGGCAGATTATCTTATTGCTTCTCTTAACCCATAAATACTTCAAACGAGTAGTGATATTTCAATCATTGCGTCTCTAAAAACAAAACACAAAATTGATTTACATACATACTGTATGATGATTCTATATTGTCAGTCGCAAATATCCCCCTGTGTTGAACAGGTGGTATAATCGTGTCTCGTGAAAAGACGTCTTGTACTCAGAAAGGAATATTAATCATCACTGTTGTTGTGACATATATACTGTTACATTAGGATTTGTTAGTAGGGCTCTAAAAATAATCCCTGACGCTTTTAGTGTAGTTAAAGATGTCTACTCCAGCTAGAAGGCGACTCATGCGAGATTTTAAGAGGTGAGTAACGTTAGCTGTGAAATGATAAGTCTGTTTGGATTAGCTGGCTGGCTAGCTAGTTAGCTTCATAACGCTCGGTAGGCGATTATTAAACGTAAAATAAACGATTAAAAACACGACATTTAATGTTGTTCTTATTGATGTGAGTCTGTCGGTAGTATCACATTGCCTGTTTACATTGTGAGGGTTCACAGAAACTCCACGTTTATCTTAGCTTATTAGCTAGCTAGTGTAAGCCGGTCAGAGAAGTTATTCAAGCTTGACTTGTCTGAATGTGATTATATTTTTTAGACTAGTAATATTTTTAAACTAGTAATGTTTATAAAGTAAACAGAAGCCTCACTTTGTCATGTAATATCACACGTTTTTAATAAATTAGCGTGATTGAGGCACTGAAATCTATGTTGGTTCCGCGCAGGCTCCAGGAGGATCCGCCAGCCGGCGTTAGTGGAGCTCCATCCGAGAACAACATCATGGTGTGGAATGCAGTTATATTCGGGTAAGAAGAGAGCAAATCAAGCTGATCGAGTGGAGGCTGAGCCAAACAGGCTTCCCACGATCATGGAAAATATGAGAGGATTTTAAAATGGACATTTTCAGGCCTGTAAATGTTATGTTTAAAAATGATGCAACTCCCTGTTAAATTTAGCTTGGGGTCAGTGAGAGTGTTTTTTTGAAAGAAGGAATACTTTAATTTAGGAAAGACTCGATGAATTGATCAAAAGTGGGCATTAAGATATTTATAATGTAAAAAAAAAAAAAGATTTCTGTTAAAGAAATGCTGTTCTTTTGAACTTCCTGTTTATCAAAAGGTCAATTCAGACTGGACTGACAGATGCAGACAGTCACCAGATTACTTACTGCACATCCCTTCTCAGACATACTAATTCAACATGTGCAATTGGCAAAAACAAGCTCCGACAGGTGTCACACACTGACCTGACGAAGTGCCTGTTGGCCTAAAAAAATCCTGAAAAAAAATGCATCACAGAATTCTGCAAAATCTAAATCAGCACAACTGTTTTCAAGATTGATAATACTGAGAAATATCAGCATGTTAGAATGATTTTTAATTATTTTAAAATATATCAAAGCAGCAAACAGTTGCACAAATTGTAGTATTTACAATATTACTGTCTTTATTGTATTTTTTTTAAATCAAATAATATGGAGCGTAAGAGAAAAAATCTTACCGACCCCAAACTTTTGAAAATTAGTTTGTGAAAATAAACACTTTTTTTGTATTATTATTGTTGTCCTTTTTTCTACAATATTTTATTGTGTGCATATTGCTCCTTTGAGTTTGAGGGCTTGACAAGAGTAAATCTGGTTCATATGTGCATTGTTGTTATTTGATGTCGTGGTCAACATGCTGTACTTTTAGCGACACAAATGTTTCATGCCAGTTTCCTCCTGCCTTTGACCTGATTATTGTGTTTCATGTTTTTACATGCAGTCCAGAGGGAACACCTTTTGAAGATGGTAAGTGTCTGTCTGCTGACCTAGACACAATCACGTGTGGTCAATTGCATGTGTAAAGAAAATTAGTTGTATTTGTCTTTCACTGATTAAAGATACAATGTTGTTTCTGCTCTGCACACAAGGTACCTTCAAACTCACAGTTGAGTTCACAGAGGAATATCCAAACAAGCCCCCAACTGTGCGGTTTGTCTCAAAGATGTTTCACCCTAATGGTGAGTGGTGCTTCCTGTTTGTCTCAAATTAGAAGCCTTGTCAAAGACAATCTAAGCCCCAGCGCTCTCTAAAGTCTACTCGAGATTAAGTACGTTCCCACACAGAATCGGCTCCTGTAGGTTTTATTTAGTCCCTCATTTACAAAGTTCTGCACATAACGTATATAATAATAAAATGTTTTGATCAAAAATTATTTTAGTAATAAACCAATTCAGCAAAAATATTTAATAAGTGTATTAATGCATATGCATTTCCTGGTCAATAATATACATTTATGACTGTATTTACTAGGGCTGGGTAAAAAAATATCGATTTCACTATTTTAATCTATTCTCGTTTTTATGAACCGATATGGATTCTTAAATCACAAGAATTGATATTTTAGTCTATGCTGTCAAATGATGAATGAACAAAACATTGTATTTTACATGTTTGTAAAACAATGAACAAAACGTTGCATCACTATAACTTTTGAACTTTACTTTTGATATGAAACAACGTCTCAGATTTCAAATTGAAATGAACCGAAACCCAGTGTATAGGCACTTCAGCACGGAATAGGCTATATATTACACCTATATAATATATAGAATATAGCTCATTATGGTTTATCCCTTCAGTATATATTTGAAGTCTCCATGAAATCAAAATTAGTTAATTTTTTTTTAATAAGTATGAATATATTAGCCTTACTAATATCTATAAGCTGAAATTAGTCACTTGTTCTCACAATTACTGTTTTCTACATGATGAATGCTACTTAGTGCACTATATAGGGGACAGGAAACGATTCAGACATTGTAAATATGATTTCCATTGGGGCAAATGAAGTCTGGTTTCACGTTAGGGTCACGTGATCCACTGCAGTACGCACACTGCTTCAGTCTAGAGACACAAAAGCACAGAGCGGATCTCATGCGTGAGTCTGCGCAGACCACAAAACGTCCCATTTAAGCGATATGGAGGAGATTAGGAGGAGAAACGGTTAGACTCAGCATTTCAAACAGCACTGACGAGTAGAGAAAAAAAACTGGTGCCATTCACCAACATAAACTACTACACATCCTCAGCATGTTCACTGTTTTGCTTTAGTAACAGTTTCATGTTAAATCTAAAAGGGGAATCTATTAGACAGTGGCTGTCAAATGCGGCTTTACTGAGCTCAATGGCTCTGGCCGAGCTGTGATATAAATGAAACGCTATTGGCTGTTTTTAAAAAGGGGAGGAGCTGTACGATATGTCCCGTCCTGTCTTCATGTTTCAGTGGAGAATACGTCAACACATTAAATAATACTGTGAAAATAGTTCAGTGGGCCTTTAAGAAATTAAATTAATATAAATGAGTGATTAGTCGATTAATGGCTTAATTGTACAACTAATATTAGACTAGAAAAATCTTTAGTCAGGGGCAGCCCTAATTAATACCGTTTTGGCGCTCTTTAATGTGGCGTGACGGATCGCTGAAGCAGCAGTGAACTGATCATCTCTTCCTCTTTACTACTAGTTACGGCGCAAAATAAGCATATATGGACATCAGAAGGTATGTTAAAAGATATAGTACAACTTACCGACATGCCTACTGTATTTAGTACCAACTGACTCACCGTATAGTTTACACGGCATTAGTTGAGTTTTTTTTTTCCCTTTAGAAAATTTGCCAATAATCAATATTGATTCTAATTGAATCGGAATCAAATTGCAAGCTTGTGAAGTGAACTGAATTGTGAAATTTGTCAATACCCAGCCCTTTCAATATTTGCAAAGCCATTATCAGTTACTGCGGTCATATTTTCTGTACAGTATTAGGAAGCGTTGTTAATGTTTTGGAAGCATTCTGAAAGTTATTTTAGCATTTAAAAAAAAAAAAAATTCTACTTTATTTATTTATTTATTTATTTATTTATTTATTTATTTATTTATTTATTTATTTATTTATTGACAGGGAATGTAGGGAATATGTTGCTCTAACTTTTCTCTTGCTGTCTTTCTCAGTGTATGCCGATGGCAGTATCTGCCTAGATATTCTTCAGAATCGTTGGAGTCCAACTTACGATGTTTCTTCTATTCTGACATCAATTCAGGTGTGTTAATTAACTTTGTTTTATAGTCCTTTTATACTAAAAAAACAAAAAACAGCTTTCTGTTGCATTTGGACATTATTAAATCTGAGAATTGTCCAATTAGAATGCTTGTTTTGATTTGTGGTTTAGAGAGTTTTAGAAAGTTTTGCTTGCAGTTGTTAATTTAAATTTCCAATGGACCCTTTTCACATTTCCGGGGTTCTCAAAGCGGAAGTCGTCATAGTTGGGTAAACTTCTATAGCGGGGAACGGGAGATGACGGCAAATATAATTTTTGTATTTCCATTTGCTCCAAAAAATCTGTGATAGAGTTTCCACGACTTTCCAAAAGAGTAAAAAAATATAGAGATTGATTACGTTGGTCAGAAGAGAGAAAGATGTCAAATTTGCTGTCACTCCTTCTATTAGTTCTATTAGAAACACCCTTTAAAAGCGTTAATTTTTTTTTTTTTTTTCATTTATTATTTTAAACATTATATAGTTATACATATGTATAAAAATGTTTTAGTGAAAATATAAAAAGCTTTACTAGACTTGGGATGTTGATAACTGGAAACGTGTCATCACAGTACTGTATGTGAAAAGGTTATACCTTTGAGGCCTAAAACTTGATTTCTCTTTCTTTACAGTCGCTTCTAGATGAGCCCAATCCCAACAGCCCCGCAAACAGCCAGGCAGCACAACTGTATCAAGAAAATAAACGAGAATATGAGAAACGGGTGTCAGCGATTGTAGAGCAGAGCTGGAGGGACAGTTGACCACATTCACAAACCCATGTTCTCACTGAAACTTTGTTTTCCTTTTGTTTGGCTCTGTTGTTGGAGGATAGTTTTTCTAATCTCCGTTTTTAAGTTTTTATGCACTTTACTCATGCAAGATTGTGATTTTTCTTTTGTTTCGTTTTATTTCTCTCCCACATTTTGGCCTGGACTGATTTTCAGCCCGCATTAGGATCACTGAAAGGGGTGTAATTCACCCCTGGTGTATAAGGCTCGACTAATTTTGCATCCGGCATGAACATGCAGTAATTGTCCATTTTTGCAAAATGCATTTGCATCTCTAAAGAAAAACACATTATGGATGATTCAATCAAGGCGTTCTAATCGGGATACACATAAATCTTAAGTCATAGTAGTGTTGATGAAAATGTTCTTGGTGCTTCATTGTCAATTTTAATATCATGCCGTTAAAAGTGTCCTTTTAATTTCTGTTTTGCTTCCATTTCTTTCTGGATTGGTTATGCTGATTTAGTCACGACTCTTCTTGGCTCTGCCAGAGGAGGGTTGGCATGTTACCACAAGAGTGGTAAGAATCTCTAGTACGCACTGAAAACACATACAATGTTGGTAGACAGATGTGAGGGTTTATATAAATGGTCAAAATATGTTGACAGAAAATGGCAATATGTGTGGAGTATAAAATATATATTTACTAGTTGAAAAAAAATGAGATTTTGCTGGAATTACTCAAAAATGTCACGAATATCCTTTAAAATACTATTGAGATATACGTTAACTGCAGTTATTTACTGTTCATGGCTTGCATCACACAAGTCCAATCAATCAAGTCAAATAATGTCTTCAGGTCTTTTTCCAAGCCCTTAATCTCTGCAGATGTATTCCCTGTTACATGCATGAATGGCCGAGTGTGTCCTTTCCTCTACTAATCTCTTGTATATACAAAGTTTTGTGTACAGATTTTGCACTGGTTGGCAGTCTCATTTTCCAGCACTTGTAAATAGGCTACTTAAATAAAAGGTGAAACTACCTTTGTGAGTAATGCATAATTTCTGTTCAGTGTTCACACCAAGAATACTAACTACAAAAGATACCTATAACAGTAACTTTATTAGTGTTTACACCAGCAGACGATATTTTTTTTTGTTCTAAGCCTTTAACGTTCATCAGCTGTAAAAAAAAGAAAAAAAAAAAACTTTCAGATTTTTCCAACGATATTGTTTCTCTGTGTCGATATAGTTGTGCTGAGGACTGTGCTATTCTTTTATATTTAGAACGATTTTTGGAACTATATCATTATCGTTATAGTTATTGTACTTTAGTCTGTCATAATAGCAGTAGTCTTTTCTATTTACTAAAACAGAGCCTTTCATCTTTCCATTTAATAACAGACAATTTTTTGATTCAAATTAGTTGAAACCATAGACTGTAAAAAAAAAAAAAATTATTGTAAGAAACCGAGACCATGCAAAGTGGATCATGCAACACAGAAGAGCTAAAGACACATTTTTGGTCCACATTTGCAATGTACTTTAAGGCCTCGTCTAAATGTTTACTTTTTTTTAATAAGCCATAAAACAACACTACAAGAAGCATGGTTTATTATTTTTTTAATGAACATATGTACAGTTATGCAAAGCATAAATACAAAACCGATAGTTGAAAATGATTTTTACAAAAATGCACTATACTTGTGGCTGGATGAAGAGGATACTTCCAATACTGTAGAACGTTGATAACTAAGTAACTGACCCTATCTCAAATATATCCCTAAAAGATATACATTTACTAACTGATGACCAACTCTAGTTTGTAACATCTCCAAACTGGGTACTAAACTCCTGAATAGAAAAACATTACATGGCAACCAGGTTCACGTGTCACTACCTGTTGTACGATCGGTCTTTTTTCGACCTTTCTAATGCTTTGTCCATTGTCTTCTCGTTGTCTCCTCTGCACTTCGGACAGTACCATTTTCCTTTGGGCTTGTGGTACAGGCCAACGCACGAGAAGTGAAACCATTCAATAGTGCATTCTTCATTATCACACCCTATCATCTCTCCAAAAGACACTTGCTCGCACAGGCAGTAAGTGGGTTCATTGGGATCGATCGGCAGGTCTGTCGGCGACGGCTCCCTGTCCTGCTTGCTTTTAGACCTCTTCTTCTTCTTCGAAGACGTGGATGACGTCTTGGCCTTCTTCTCTTTCGGCGTGCCTGAAGCAACCTCCTCGCTTTGCTCCATGGTGTAACTGGAGTTTTCCCGGTTCTCGGAACCGTTTTTCTGCCTGCGTGAACGCTTTCCGCCGGATTTGTCAACTGGAGTCGGGGTCTCGTCTCGTCTCCGCTCCACAGACGGCTTACTGGCCGACAGCATCGCAGCAGAAAGTGGTGTCATAGTAACGGTTGCTATGGCACTGGGGGTGCTGCCCACCGACACGGTGCTCTCCGGAGAGTCCTGGGAGGCCTGGAAAATCTCACCCTGCCACTCAAGCTGCCGGCTGCGATTCTCCACCATTTCCACCATTTGGCCTGCGATCTGGATCTTTTCGTCACCGAGTTCTTCTGTGCGGATCAAAGAGCGCTGGATGCAGTGAAGGAGACGCCGCCTCTGCACAGGGTCTGATTCATGTCTGTGCTTTTCATAAGCCTCGTCCAATTCATTGAGGATCTCTGCAAGATAAATAACCAAAGATCCGTGTAAAAAAAATATATAATACTGGCACAATGTTTACTGATACTGTATGTCAATCTATGCACTTTTTTTTTAACCTTTATTTAACCAGGAGAAAAGATTATAACTTGATCGAGAGCGTAATGAGTAATTGCCAGGCAAATGCAGCGTTATTTAATTAAATATGCACTCATTTAGCATCTGAGCTTTCTTTAAAGTCAGGTTAATTGTTTTTTGTTTTTGTTTTTTTGACATATAGAGACAAATATGTTTAACAGAAGGGATTTAATTAATTTAGTATCTTTGCCATCATGTTTTAGGAATAAAATGTTATATAAATACATGAGCAATGCCCTCTATAAAAACAATGTAAATAGGAATAAAACTGAAGTTCAGCATTTTTAGAAAACGGCCTTTAACAATTTGTATTGTAATTGAAATTAACAGATGCAAATAAATTAAGTGTAGTAAAATAAACATTGAAATGTAGCCCAAAATATTAAAATTGACCAGTGCATGAAAAAACAAGTTTATTTATTTATTTATTTTTTCTTCCTGTAGCGTCGACATTTTACATTCGGTTGACACAGCCGCTGACCATTCATGCGTATATGTGCAGTCTTTATGATATTTCAAAGACTATATAGTATTTACGCAACACTAGCACACAACTGTGATTTCAAGCTAATAGTTACATAAATTTAGACAGGAAGTTTAGTGGCGCTCTAGAATCTGCCAGACCCCTCGACTTCACACTCCATCCGAACAGGATAGGCAGCGATTTCATAGAAGTCGCTACAAAATTGAGTTATAAATGACAAATACATTAACCATACATATTTAACCAACTTTGTAGATTTAACCTCTCAATCGTGGGGGAAACTGCGAGTTTCACGTGCTAACAGTTAGCCGCTAGCCAGCTAGTAGTAAGTGTGACATCTAACACCCGTTGCTCAAACAATGCAGTGTTTTCTTCTTACACGAGTGCGAGTGTCCGTATAGTCTCACCTTGATATCTGGCGTCTATTTCCTTCATGAGAGACACACATCTCTGTAGGTCCAGCGGCAAAGACTCGACCAGCTCCAGATACTCCTCAACATATTTCACCACAACATGAGACGACTCGCCGTTTGAAGAAGGGTTCAGCATCTTTTCACACGCATTTAAGAGGTTGGTAGAGCAATAGAAATACGTTTTTAATAATTATTTTATCCTAGTCTCAAGAATTAAAAGTCTGGGAAGCTGAGAAAAGTTACTCATATACGTGTTGTATTGATTTGTGCAGGACCAGTGACGCTTCTATGGCGGAGACTGAGCTCATGAATATAAATTACCTTACGCTGACGTTCCTCCGTAACCTTCCAAAGGGGTGTCTAGGCACGGAGTCTAATTAATATTCATGAGCAAAACCTTTAACGCAGAATAACGGTAGTTGCGCGTAACGACGCTTGGTGGCGTTTAATATCAAGACTTCGACGCAACGGTAATGTTAGATGAGTGACCGACATGTCTATGTTAGTTTTAGGCTTGGGTTTAGTTGAGTTTGATTTTGAATTGGGAACTGTATAAAAGTCTAGAGAGAGAGAGAGAAAAAAAGATTTACAACAAATGTACAAATGAATAAATAAAAACGTGAATTAAAATAAAAAGAAAATCAGTAATACTGTAAGTATACAGTAATAAATTACAAATCATTTTGCAAACTATTAGTTTATAGTTAATTCATAGTTTCTATATTGAAGTCTCTACATTGTTAATATATTAATAGGCTATGGTATACAAATACTGAGGACTTCATTCATTGTCATTGTAAATAACCAAACTATTATTATTGTTTAATTAGGCCTTGCTCATATGTAAAGAGTTAGATCATGTTTGTTAACAATTAACCGTAAATAGTTCTCACTTGATTAGGTCAGAAAATGGGAAAATGTCATTAATTAAAATATGTTCTTGAAAATATAGTTTGTATGTGTATAAAATCCATTCGGCTTATTGGGAGTCCTTGTAAACCACATATACCAACGTGTGTGTGTGTGTTTCTCCATTCTTGTTATTCTGATATTTTAGCTTCGTTATCAAGTTTGTAAGATATTTAATATAATTACAGAATAGCCTATTACATTCAGAGTACTGTCAGTCAGTCTAAACACCTGTGAATGCCTGTAGTTTTTCATGTATTATTTTAATATCTCACTCAGACATCTTGAATTTTGTCCTCTCTAAATATTCTTTAGATACTTGGATCATTTAAATCTTATGCTGAAAGGTTAAAAGGGTAGTTGCATTCTTATAACACCATGAATGCCCTGCAGGGGTCACTTATGTTAAGGCAATGAGACTCTGGTCCTCAACTCTGTTGTTTACTGGAACATCATCTAGATATTATTTTCTCTTGAGCGTATCCTTGTTTCCGTTACGACCCTGAAGAGAAATCCAAAACAGTTATCCTACATTTTTTACCGTGGTGAGAATGACCTTTAAAAACGGTAAAAGTAGTTCTTTGTACATCTGTATTATTAGCAGTAAGAATGTCAGATGACTGAAATGTCATGGTGAGAGGGGAAAATGTGTATAAAGTTCTCCAGAGGCCAGCACAGCTGTCTTCTAGTCTTACAGACTCTGACCCAAGTGGTGTTGTAAAAAAATCACCTCTTACGCATTTCAGTGTCAATGGAGGATTCAGAGTTTGGACCAAATAGGTTGCTTTCCACATTAACTTAATGTCAAGAATCAGGGTGTTGAGAAGACGCTCGCAAGCTAGGGATACTGACCATTTAAACACCTAAATATAAAGAACACATTCTTTTGAAGGCTTTTCCCTCATTTAGATGGTGGTGCGGTTATCAGGGGAAATGTGTTGAAATGTGTTGTCAACAGGATGACAAAAAAAAGTCTAAATGAATTATTTGTTTAGCTCTTAAAGGTAAAATACATGGATTCCAACCCCAGTTAAAAGCAGGGTAATGTAAGGTTTTTTAATAAACATTTTTTGTTATACTGGTTGAAACTCTCACTATTCACATGGTGATAGCAATCAATAGAAGTGGTCTAAATATTAAAACATGTGCATAGATCTTCTGCGGAAGTCTCAGGCAAGGCCGTAACCAT
The DNA here is from genome assembly GCF_949319135.1 of Squalius cephalus. Lineage (NCBI taxonomy): Eukaryota > Metazoa > Chordata > Actinopteri > Cypriniformes > Leuciscidae > Squalius > Squalius cephalus. The sequence continues at coordinate 27,373,511 of NC_137130.1, forward strand.
GTCTTTGTCTTTGTCTTTGTAACCACGTTTGGGTTTTTGAAGGAGGCGTGGATTTACAGACTCTCTGGTGGTAATATTGTGTTGTTGTTTTTTATGAATAGTCATACTTTTCACTTTTTTACAATTTCATTAGTATTCTTAGATTTTGTTTTTCTGTCAAATGATCAGATCCCACGAATCAGCATACATTTCCTGATACATATAGTCAATTCACAACTTTGCTGCATTTCAATTGAATAAATTCCCCACTTATTATAGTTCAGTACTTTATCTTATTGTGCAAGCTCTTAATCTTAATTATTTGTAATATCTTTGTTAAATCTTAATATTTACCATATAACATGCTGTAAAAGGATTTCAGAATGTTTGCTCCTGTCTATTTATTTTCTTGAGGAAGCTGCCGAGAATTAACGACTCCAGATTTCCCATGACGTAAACTCATTGTTCAGGCCCTTTCAGTACAAACAAACCTATTGTCTTTGATTAATCTCATGGCCCTTCATAGAGTCACAATGTCCTAGATTACAGTTACCTGTAGCTCACTTTAAGTGTTATTCCACAGTCAATTCAGTTCTGTTGGGTAATATGTAATTAGGCTCATGGTTTAGAGTCATCTGAATTGGTTTTCAGGTATTTGGTAATGGGTGGTGGTGGCTAGAAAGGTTAGGAACGGTGAATGACTTCATCAATAAGTTCATCAATACAAGTCAAATAAGTGCTGATGGTGCTAAGCCTAACTCCTCTCCAAACTCTCTCTCTCTCTCTCTCTCTCTCTCTCTCTCTCGCTCTCTCTCTCTCGCTCTCTCTCTCTCTCTCAAACACACAGACATAATGGCTCTGGAATTTATTGCTTAAGTGTAAATAATTAAATCACTTCAGATTACCATAAATAAAGGGAAATAGAGACCCAGATTTCCTTTTTTTTCCTTTTTGTGGAACATTGTGTTTTATGCATCTCAGTTACTTTAATTTCTTTAAAAAAGGATTTGTGGGCATTTGTGAGACTTCAAATTACTGCTAGCTTTACAATTGACCCAAAAGCATTTGGACTCTTAAACTACACTAAACTAAACTACACTACACAAAATATCAAATGGCATGGCATTTATATTGAAGAATGACAGCACAAGCAAAATGTTGGACTATATGACTAATAAATACTGTTGACTCAAAGGCCAAATAACAATTTAATTGTATCTTTATTCAAGACAAAAATAAACAGAAAACTAAGACCATAAATGACATTTTTAATGCCCTCTTTGGTGCTTCCGCTGTACTTTTTCAGATGCTCTATATTAAAATGTAAAGTCAGCGGTTCTCAGATAAACACCTCCCTCCAATTCATGTTCTTATCGTGCCTGCTTTTGCCACCCACTTCCTGTTTATCCTCCGTGTTTCTTCATCTCTCCTTGGGTTGGTGTTTCTTCCTTCATTCTTAGACAAAATTGTATTCCTGTACGACCCCAGAAGTTGTTGGAAAGAGAGAACACAATTTAGATGTGGAAAAACTCCCTGTACAAAACTTAAGATTTCTATTAACCAATTCATTAATAGGTGAATAACTGTGCAGTCACACTTGTGTTACTCTTGAATGTATCCTTGTTTGCCATAGCAGACATGGCCGACAAACATGAAGGCTCTCCCTCTCCACATGTTCCTACTAGTCAATGTACAACACATAAGCATTCAGACTATTTATGTAACTAGATTGCATAGTCTGAGAAACAGTGACTGCTTGTACGCACCATATGTGATCAGACATTTGTCAGTGATACAGCCATACAGTTCCTTATTCAGATTCACTCTTGTTGATAAACTTTAGATGAAGAATATCCTGGCATGCTGGCACACGTGTGTATATTGTATGTGTGTGAGAGTCCGTGTATATAGTGAAACCAGAGACGAAGAATGAGAAGCCGTTAGAGCGCTGTCTCCGCTTATGGTGACAAGCAGTTAATCAACATGATTTTGACTTTTTATGGTCTTGGAGCTGCCCAGTGCCACTGCTTGATAAGGACATTCATTCCCTCTCCTGTCATTCAGTGGTTTCCTCTCACTGGCGGCTAATCAGCCTGGAGACCTTAAGCTTTAATGTAGTAACCCTAGATAGTGCTACAGTGCATTTAGAAAGTATGCAGACATTTTATGTTGCTGCCTTATGCTAAATATTTTCAATTAAAATGATTTTCTACAACAATCTACACTCCACACTTCATATTGGCAAAGCAAGAACTGAAAATGTCTGTCTACCGACGGTCCGAGGATCGTTTTTGCTTTGTAATTATGGGGCTTGGAGTGTAGATTGTGATTAAAAAAAAAAAACATTTTAACATAAGGCTTCAACATAACAAAATGACAACAGTATTAAGTGGTGTGAATACTTTCTACATGCACTGTAAATGTGCTTGTAGCAGAACGATTGTAAATTCCTGGTGTTCACCTGGTGTTGTGATATGCAGTGTGCTCTTCTGTTGCAGAGAGCCGGACACAGAGGGGTATGAGGCCACACAGCTGAGGTCACTGATGGTCATATCATCAGGAAGATTTACTCGATTCTCAATATAATATGTGTCAGCCTTCTTGACAGAAGCGTTGTTGAAGGAAAAGTTCAAGGCAGGTTCCCAGTGGAGAGTGGGTGCCGTCTTTTTATATGTGGCCTTACAGACAGCAATCCTCTGACCATTTTCATTGTCCAGATAAGTTTCCAGGCGGGTCACTTAAAAACATAGAACTTTAATTTAATTTGAATATCGTTATGATATCATCATTATATATTGTTGTCTTCATTGCTAACTCTAAATACTATTTTTTTTTTTTCAACAACAAATTGAATTCTTCACTGGTTCATGATGACTACAATGAAACAGAGAGATGTAGTCTATCACTGAATGAAAGTTAATAACATCAGTTGTTAGTGATCAGTTAGTGGAATTACACCTAACCTGCGTTTTCAAATCTTCACAGTTTTTACAATAGTGTTACAATAATTTGAAATTGAACTCACCGCTTACAGAGACATTTATAGCAGTGCTTCCTCCTTTTACTGATAAATCACAAGAGTAAGATCCTTCATCTTCCATTGAAATCTTGGGAATGAATAATGAAAATCCATTTGAAGTGTTGTACAGCCTCTTTCCATCATTACAAGTGTCGTCCAGTTGGCGTGACAAACCAAGAAAACATTTTCTGCCCCGCATGCTGATGTTCCACACAATATAAATGAATTCATTCCATTTGACATCAGTGACATTGGCGCACCATAAAGTCGCATCGCTGCCCGCCATAAAGATCTGCTCTTTGAAATCTGAAAGAAAGAAAAAATATACTATAAATTGTATTTAAATTAGATTAAATATTGGACTAAAGTAAATTGCTTGTTTAATCAAACTAAAATAAATAAATATATAAATAAATGTGATCTGCTTTTGACACGTTGAGGTAAATTATTAAAATATATTTCAAATATAAAAAAATGGGTATTACAATGTATTTTGCCTTTTTTTTTTTTTCTTTATACACAAAACCTATATTTCCCTGCCAAGCCAGACTGGTTTTAAATGTTTTCGCGAGGTCAATCTCCTCCCTTCACTGACCATTCTGTTTTTGGTTTTTCCTTTTATTTTCTATCGTTTATTCATTCAATATAGTTTTAAATAAATAAAAGTGTATATTGTCTGACCTGTCATTTTTTTTTCAGCATCTTGATTCTGTTGTGATGCAATGTCTTTTTCTCCTAGGACAGTTAGTGCACAGCATGTTAGTAACCAGTTAATGTGAGCGCTGGAAACAGAATCATTCACTCAAGTGAGTATTCCTGTTACACAAATGTAAATGTGGGATATTAAAGGTTAAGAAGAAGCTTTTATTACATACATTTGTCATATTTCAAACACAAATCCATCACATGCACATGAAATAACAGATTCCTCATTCTTCTGCACAACCATTTGCTCCATTAAATCAAAGAAGCATCGTGCTTAAAAGTGGAATATAAAAGCAGATTTTCCCTGATCAACAGTTACTGTCCGTTACACTCGTTTATCCACAACAATTTATTTGACACTGTTTTTGTGACAGATTTAAACAAGGCCATGATTTTCGCCATGAAACAAACAGTGTTTGGGCACTTTAGCCACACATAGAAATGTGTGAATCTCATTCTATAAAATATCAGTAAAATATAAGTGGCATCTGCAAACATTTTATGTTATAATACGAAGAAAGGCCGAACCATTTAATAAGAGATGTAATTGTAACCATATTACAAATTTAAACTCACCTCGTGGGTGTGTTCCTTGTCCAAAGATGCTTAGGAGGAAGACCACAGTCAATATCCAGCTGGTCGCCATCGCTTCAAATCTCTGTTCAGACTCCCTTTTCACTCACCTTTGAATGTGCTCTTTCCCTTGTCTGAGTTCTCCTCTTCTTGTTTCCTTCAGCGGTGAAGCTATTGTACACTGTTTTTAATTATCATTTCATAATCTTCTCTCACATCCTGTCTTTTTAACCACGGCAGTCATGTGAGAGCATCTTCAAAGTGCAGATTAGCAGTGTGTGATGTTAATTTTGTTGTCATCTAGCTGGCAGAACAATGAGAGTATAGTGACCGAGAAGATGAAAGAAAGATGAAAATGCTCTTTTGATCAATTTACAGTGCAGTTTCAGACTTAATCATTTTTCAAATGTTTTGAACATTGCTTGAATACTTTTAATTACCTTTTTTCACATCAATTTATCCATAATGAAAATCAAACACCAAATGTATGATCACTTTTTATCAAATTTTATCAACCTTTGCAATGGCACTAAAAATGTACCTCATTTGCATCCCATCTTTAAAGGCCTACTGAAGTGCCTTGAAACGCGCAGCTTTGTATGATGCATTGATGTTATTTCCACTGAAACAGGAAGCTAAGGCGGGATATATTGAATGGCTCCTCACCCTTATCAAATAGCCAATAGCGTTTAGTTTACCTCACAGACTGCAAGTCGTACCTGACAGCACAGATACCTTGGATTCAATAGTAGAGGTGAGAATAAATTCTAGCCATTTCATTCCTAACCAATGTAGCCTATATGGAAAACAGAATAAAACTCGAGCAACTGAACGCACATCTCCAATCAGTGGCTTAATTTTGTTTTAAAAAGTGGGTGAGACGGGTGTGGGGGGAGGAGGTTGCTATATAATGCTAATATGTACAATACTGTATGTACAATAACAATTTTCGGAAAAAATAACATTACGATGTCCAGAAATCAGTTTCAATAGTACATTGGGTTTAATGTGTCATTTAATGAGGTCTACTAATATATATTGTTAGTGCCGATCATTTTCACGTGAATAAATTCATAGATCCGCTAATATAGTTTGTGTACTTTCATGATCTAGTGGCAGAACTTTTGCCAAGTGTGTCAGAGGTTCTGGGTTCTAATCCGCACTCGTGTGGGTTTTTTTCCTCATCAAAACCAAATATGTTTATCAGTGGTTGGTTGTATGTCAAGCAGGGACACGTTTGTGTGCATTTTGTTTTGTGATAGTCTCCGTAACGGTGATAGATTGAATCGCACGTCCAAGTGAAGACTGTGCGCGAGTCACAAGAGAATGCTGTATCCGCGTCACTGATAGCAGCGGCAACGAGCACTCAGCAGCTTGATTTAAAAAACAACACATTTCAGCGCTAGAACACCTCTTATTCGACAAACGAACGAAATTAATACTCTGCTAGCTAACTGGAGATGTTTTATTTATTTGTATTAGGTACATCCGTGTCGCGAGTTATTTCAAAAAGTGGTGGGGACAATATCGACCTTGGCAAAACCCCATTTTGCTCCGCGACCTGTCAACGGTCGCTTTGGCCAGCTGGTATTTATAGCATAGGGGGCGGGACGCTTTAGATTCTAGAGAGAATTTGATTGGACAGAACATGTGATGAGAAGCTGAAGTCTGCGGTGATGTCATAAAAATCCGTGATCCATTTTAGCGGAAATGTGGGACTGTAAGTTTTGAATGCTTATATCTCCTAAATGCGAATTTTGGCATTGGTTTGGAACACACCAGCTTATTCATAACCTTAAAGGACAATTCAGGTGAAAAATGAACCTGGGGTAATTAACACATGATTACCGAGTCGATCGTTACCTGGGAAGCGTTTTCATGATAATCGAATATAAAGAGTTTTATCTCTAAAAACAGATTAGCTTATAACGCTAGTATATGGGGCATAGTGTAAGTAAAAGTAAATCGCTAGTTAATATCACTAACAAGGCTCAAAATAGCCTCACACTAACATGGTAGCATAATGAGGGGCCCTACATTCAAACCGAAGCATTGAGAACTTTGTAAGTAACTAGTCGAGCCACGAACGCCGTGCTACGTGAGCTGGTCGATAGGAATTACGTTTGTGAAATCTAACGTAGCACGGCGTTCGTGGCTTGACTAATCGAGACTAATAATTACCCCAGGTTCATTTTTCACCAGAATTGTCCTTTAACATGTTCGTACTAAAAGCTAAAAAACTTACATTTTGATTTCAGGGGGCCTTTAATATATTGTACACTTTGATTGGTGTCCTTTTGCAAATTCACTTGATTGGACATGATTTAAAAAGGCACATCAAGTGCATCATAAAACAATCTTCCCTACCCTGTTTTTGCCTTCCCTATCACTATAGAAAATCACTATGGAAAGCCTAATAATTATTTATATTTTAGAGCTATCTGGACAGATTTGATTGAAGCAACTGAATCTCAAAACAAAATGAGTTTGCTAGCAAAAAAAGGGAAAGTGAAAGTAACCATTATGAAACACGAATCAACATAATTTGCATATGATCACATTTGCTGTGCATTGACTTTAGGTTCACAAAACAATGTTTATGTTGGTAACAATCTCTAAACCACATACTACTTTGGTCTGTTTGCCTATAAATATTATTGCCAAGTTATAATTTCCTCCATTGTCAAATGTCAGCACTGGCAAACTTGTAACATTATTTTCAACAGGTCAAAACAACAGTGGCAACAACTACTTACCTACTCATAAGAATTTTTTTTTTATTATAGCTTTTTTAATGCCTGCTACAGACTGTTCGAGCAATCCTATAAGATCATTATAAAACACACAGTACGAAATGGATCTAATAAACTTGGGTATGACATATATGTAGACTGTATGATGATACAACTTCATTGTACAACTCAAGTTAGTATAGAGGAATAAATCGCTAGTGGTAAACAAATAGAGCAAGATTAATTTTTATGTGCGCTGAAAAAAAGAGGAGGAAGCGTAAGAGGAGAATATGGACGTGGTCATGGCTAGGGAAAAGAGGCCAGCTTGCCATGCAAATTTTGCAAATGGAGCTTGAGGTAGTTTTAAGTTTCAGTGCCATGTTGCGTTGATCAATACGCCATTTCATGTTACATTTTTATTGGCTAGTCGGTAGATCGTAGCAGCACACACACTGCAAGATTATCACCGGCTATCTTTGGTCACAAGACCGTGACAACATCCGTCTTTGAACCTCTTTCTCAGCACTCTCAAGCATTTTAGCATAAGACTGCAACATAAAATAGTATTCAGTGTGAATACTTTCTGATTGCAATATATTTCCTGTTCCCGTCTGCTTGGCTCTGATCCCAGTCTGCTTTCCAGAGCTCTGCTGTTATCTCAACCAGAGGAATGTGGGTTCGTACGTTATCAGTTGGTAAACCTCGAACTGTTTTTAGCACTCCCTCCTACCCTGTCTCTGTTTGTCTAGGTCGGTCAGACTGACCATGGGGGTGGGGGGCGTCATTGCAGGTGCGTCAGAAATGACCCAGTCCTACGGTGACACAACAGAGCAATCAATACAAACGCCTTGACACAGAGTGGTGATGGGTCACCTCCTAATGTCTGTTCAACAGAAAGAGCAGAGCTAGGTGTGTGTCTAGCCTCAATGTGAATTTTTTTTGTGATCCATGAGTCAGGTCTGTGCGTGCAGGGATGATGAAAGGCGATGACGCAGAGTTGTGACAATAATGCAGACGCTGGTCTATATGTCTCCACGTCTTTAGAGGTTAAAATAGAACTCAAGGTGTTCAGCTTCCACAAAAGTATGTGTGGAACTGAGATTTGACCTTTCATCAGTTCATTATGTTTTGAATGTGTGTGTGTGTTTGTGTGTCTCTGTGTGTGTACTTCACTAGTTTGCTGGCAAATCTGCACCCTACAGTGAGATAAATGTGACAACCTCCCTTTGGGAATATTTAGTGATGTCGTCATTTGACAAAAGGATTCATACACACACTTAATAGTTACCGCATTAGGTATCATGAACTAACAATAATACTTTTACAGCATGTAGCATTTAATAAATATTAACGGTAATTTATAAATATACTATTGTTTATCCATTCATTAATATTTGTATCAAATGTTAATGCATACAACTTAAAATGTATTATTAATAAATGTTGTAATAAATGTTGCTAGTTCATTATACCTAATGCAATAACTAAATTAATTAAATTATCAATTTAGATTATTAAACTTTCTACAACCATTTTATTGAACTTTTTTGTAAAGTTTTTCCAAATTAAAGGTGCATTCACGTCCATGTTGGAATTACCGCAATTACGAGATCCCGACGTAAAAAGCGTTCACGTCTTCGTAGTACTTATTATTACAACTTGTAAACTCAGAATTTTTGGAGAGCACCGACTTTTACCATGTGTGACCGTTGTACCATCTGTACCGACTGCTGCAGATTAATTTTTCCATTGATAGTGTAAATAATTGCATACAATTTCAGCATAATAAGGGTTTTATTCTAAAAATGCACAAACAGGTGGTTAGAGTTAGCCTGATATAAATATAATATCCTGTAAAAAATGTATAGTACAAAAAACAGCAGCAGTGGTTGCCAGAAATTCACCATAAAAAATATGGGGTCTATGTTTCTGGTATTGCAGGGATGGCATATTTGGCCTGTACGTTTGATAACTTATAACCGTGTATTTTTTAAGAGATATAATATTAAAAATCTAGTCTACCTGAACTACCTATATATATATATATATATATATATATATATATATATATATATATATATTAGGGCTGTCAAAAGATTAATCGCGATTAATCGCATCCAAAATAAAAGTTTGTTTTTAATAATATATGTGTGTGTACTGTGTATAATTAAATTTGTATATATAAATACACACACATCCCATGTATATATTTAAGAAAAATGTGTTATTTATATATAAAAAATATTATATTTATATATAATATAAACTATATAAATATATATACAGTATATGTATGCAAATATTTCTTAAATATATACATGCATGTGTGTGTATTTATATATACAAAATAATTATACACAGTACACACACATATATTATGTAAACACAAACTTTTATTTTGGATGTGATTAATTGCGATTAATCTTTTGACAGCCCTAATATATATATATATATATATATATATATATATATATATATATATATATATATATATATATATATATATGTTTTTTTTTTTTTTTTTTTTTTTTTTTTACCTTAAAATGTACTGATAACCATCACAATACAGACCGTAGGGCAGAAAGACGGGCTACACATTTCCAATACTCACACAGGGACATAGACGCAAAGACAAAAAATCATCAGGGTAACATACGACACACACAAAAAAAAATGTAATATACATTTATTACATAACACAAAATGTAACACAAAACAGCCTAATGTACATTACTGATAACAAAAATAAGAATAAACAAAACTAGAATTAAACCTGAGAACTTCTGAGACTTACTTTACTGATTTTCACTGGAATTTATATAGTAATTCATAGTTTTTACAAAATAAATGCAGATTTGTATTTTCAGACAGTATTTTACATTAAAATTACATATAATGTGATACTAAACCATTCATAGGTTTTCAATGTATATGGACAAAGAGAGTAAAGTGAGGACATTTTGGCTGGTCCTGACTTTGTGAGAGCCCTTTAAAGGCCTGTTTGAGGGTCAAGACTAGGGATAAGGTTATAATTAGACTAAGAGTAGATTTGGGGTAAGGGTTCGTATTATGCCTTTGAACAGTGATTCATGACTTATGATGAGACAGTAATTGTCAGGTTAGTGAGGTACATGGAAGGTCTAACAAAAACCTCATTATTTTCATGCTTCACTCATGGGAATGGCTTATAGGGTTGTGACGCTCGGGTGTGTGTACAAATAAAAAGGCCTTGTGCCGTCATGGTGTCACTTACTGGTTCGTTTCACACATGATAAGCCTCCCTGCTGGGTCCTGTGCATGTGCGTGTGTTTCATCTGTCTTGCGTAAATGTCACAGTGTGTGAGAGAGTTGTAGCCAATGGGGATGAAATCAGATGGGGCAGTGTGCCGCACTGTGAGCGTCCAGATGCTTTGAGAGATGAGGGTGTGAGGTCAATATATCAGCTCGCTCATGTGTTCGTTTGTCGTGTGAGGTCTCTGAGGTTGTTGTCGGGTCCTTGCCCTAGTTTTGTGTGTATGTGTGTGTGTGTGTGAGAGAGAGACACAAACCATGTGGGCTTGTGTGAAAACCCAGCAGCCCCGGACAGGGTGACCCCATCAGGAGGCAGGTTAAATATTTATACCAGCCTTCACTGTGAAGATTCAATCTGCCCAGGGGAGAGAACCAGGAAAACCGTCAAGTCCAATGCTTTTCACAGCATTGCTGGATCTGTGTGCTTGTGAGAGGAGGAGAGCGTGCATAGAGACGATGTTCTGCCCACAGTAAATGTAATTTGCATGTTCCTGTGTTTGTTTTTGCATGTGTGGGGGGAAAGAGAGACAGTATTGTATGATAACCGGTTGATTTTAATATATCACTGAATGCTTTTTTGTTTTAAATAAACAGAAAGTTCTGAAACTAAATTCTGATTGATGTGGATGAGCTTGATGGCTGAAAAATAGTTTATTCTGATGATAATAAACCAATACATATTTTATTAGGTTAGATCTTTTAACATAATACGTTGCTGCACTTTTATTGATGCACAAATGCATGTTGCACCAAAAATCTAGCCTTGCAATACACAATTGTGTAATACACAATTTAATTTTTTTTGCCTCTATAAAATGATGGTAACAACAGTTGTATAACAGTGTCTGCCCACTTTTTAGCAACCTTGTTTCCAAAAGTATTTTTCCCATACATTTTTTTGTCATAGGGATTTTTGAAATGTTTAATTGTTTTATAATAACCAGCCACGAGGTGAATCACAACATTACTTTGATTTTGTCACAGACAGCATTTCCCACCATCCTCCTCGGCACCTAAACTACGCACACCTGGATCTCATATAGTCCTCATCACCAGCACTATATAGAGTGTATGTGTATATGTGTGTATGCATGCACCATATAACTCGTACTATAACTTTTTTTGAAATAAAATTAGATCTTTACCCATATACACTCTCATAAATTATAATAATGATTTATTTTTTAGAGCTGTCAGGACAGATTTTGTGGGATATGTGCATAGATATGTCATTTGCCCATTTCTGTCATGTCATGCAAAATTAGCTCTGGCTACATTGGTAATTGTGTGGGAGTATTGAGAAAAAACAAGGAAAAAAATGACCATGGATCATTCAAAATGGCAGTCTGATTTGACCCTATGGCATTATTTTTATAATCCTGACTTGACCCGAATGTAAGTAGGTGTAATGTAATAAGCAGCGACGTCTGCACAGCCTGCAGGACCGGGTATGACATAGACCGAAATCAGAGAATACAAATAAGAAACATCATTTAAAAGTGTATTTTAAAAGAATTCCGGTCTTCAGAGATCCATTTTGTAAAAGCAAATTTATTTAAAACTGCCCAAGGCCTCTAAAACTCAAAACTAATACTAATACTCAACCCGTGTGGCACTTGGATTCTTGGACCCAAACCCACTTGGATCTGGGACGAACTCTATACTTTATAACTTAATGTCTTTAATGAGGTAAAGAACTACAATCCCATGAAGCTTCAACAAAGGCAAATACCATTTGCCAGTAGGTCTGTCTTTAACTGTTCATAAGTTATCATTAAAAATCAATTCCCCTATGGAGAAAATGTATGGAATTTTTACATTCGGCACCCAACTGATGTACTTTTCAAGATACTATATTCTATAAGATCATTTTGTAAAATCTAAATAAGCGTTACAGATCTTTTTAGGAAAGGGTTTTAAAAACCAGTGTTTTTCATGCTTGTTCAATGAACCATAAATAATTCTTGCACATGCACCTGTGCACATGCAACAGTCCTTAAGACACTAATAAGTTAGGACACAAAAGAGACTGTCTACTGACTCTGAAAAGCACCAGAAGAAAGATGCCCAGGGTCCCTGATCAGCTGTGTGAACATGCCATAGTCCTACTGCAGATGTGGCCAGTGCAATAATAAACTGTAATGTTAAGATGCCTAAGACAGTGCTACAGGGAGACGGGAAGGACAGCTGATCGTCCTTGCAGTGCCAAACAAGCATAACCATATATCTCCCCAGATTTGCCCCATCAATGTTCAGTCTTTATATGTTAATACAAATATTTACACATTAAGTTTTTAGTAATAATAATTTTAATTTAGCAAGTAATATTGTTCCTCTCTGTCCCTAGATTTCAGTTCAATCATTGTACTGTTGTAGGGCCCAAGATCTGAAACTCAACACAATGTCAGTCTCTGAGTTCATATTTCAACTCAAAAACTGTTTCCTTCTAACACAATGCTATATGTCTTAAGTGATGCATGCAGTCATTCTCAATGATTGTATAATTGGAAAAGTGATAATGTAATGTCATGTCATCATCATTTGTGTTTGCCTATGACTGTTCATTGTCTGTGTATTATTGTACCACTATTGTAAAGCATCCTTGAGTTCTGGAAAGGTGCTATATAAATTAAAAAAACGTTGTTATTATTATTATTATTATTATTATTATTATTATTATTATTATTATTATTATTATTATTATTTTAAAGGTTCCTACTTTTATTTTGGAAGTCTCCTACAATAGATTTACATGCATCTAAGGTCAAAAATACACCTTCATTTTCTCATAATATACATTGCAGAATCACCTCTTTTCTCACAGTGGGCCCTATCTTGCACCCAGCGCAATTGACTTTGTACACCGACGCATGTATCATTCCTATTTTGCACCCGCGCAAAGCGCGCTTTTCCCTCCACAGAAGCACGTCGCTAAACTAGGGAATGAACTTGCGCTCCCTGGGCGGTTCAGCGCAAAAAAGGAGGCGTGTTCCGGCGCAAACAATCCCTGGTGCTATTTTACTGTTCCATAAAACAATTGAGCCACTGACCAGAAAAAAACTAGTCTAAAGTCAGTGGCGCGTTGTGCGTTGTTCATTATGCTATTTTAAGGGCGCATGCTTGGCCATAAACAATGTAGAGTGTGCACAACGCACATACACTTTGATTCTCTCATCTACACAGAAGCAGCGGTTTTCATTTTTGCAAATCATACATTATTATGATAGATAGATAGATAGATAGATAGATAGATAGATAGATAGATAGATAGATAGATAGATAGATAGATAGATAGATAGATAGATAGATAGATAGATAGATAGATAGACAGATAGACAGACAGACAGACAGACAGACAGACAGACAGACAGATAGATAGATAGTTTATTATAAAAGCATACATCTAGCTTACACATTTACCCAAATTATCATACGCCTGTTTAACCGAAGTTAATTTGGGTGTGTTTCTCCATCCCCAACGTCCCTGACGAGAACGTCGGTCTCCTCGGCTGTGAACCGCTCCTGGCGAGCGCCTGGCAAATCCGCCGTTATAATAGGAATCCGCTATAGAAGAAACGCGCCTGCTCTTAAAGGGAATGTGAGCTGACGCTCTGATTGGTTTATTTCACGTTACGCCCAAACCAGACCTATGAATAATGAAGCTACTTCAGACCAACCCCTTTTAGATTTGCGCCGGGCGCAAGAGTCATTTATCCCGCCGGGGAAAATAGCAACAGCGCCCAAGACCCGCCCACAAAGTTACTTGCACTTTGCGCTTGACACTTGCGTTTCAGATAGTTAAAATAGGGCCCAGTGTCTGAAATGGTTGGATCAATGATTCAGTCTCTCTAAACCCCTCCTTTCTGAGAGCCTACTCTAACTCTGATTGGTCAGATGGCCCAGTCTGTTTTGATTGGTTACCGCTTACAGCGCATTTTGGAAGCGCAAACGAAACGGCCATTACCATATCTGAATCGTAGCTTCCTCGGCACTTGAATACACAGTGATACGAACTAAACAATGGCGTCATTTTTACCGTTTCAATACAAGCCCAAGTTCTTTGGAAGTGCATGAACATTGTATTCAAAGTGCTAAAACTAAAATATTCTCGACATGTCGAAAACATGAACCAAACTCTTCCAGGCCTCAGCTACCACTACAGTGTTTGAGAGAGGGTCAAAGTAGAAGCCAATGAAGACCATAGGCTGGCATTATGCCAAACAATGTAGCAACTTGACATATTAATATAGCATGTGCAGTCACAAAGTGTGCATTTATCAGCCTTTTATAACTGATGCAAATTGCCCCTCTGCTTCATGTTGTATCTAAAAGCATCCCTTACCCATGGTAAAATCTCTGTAATGCAATAATAATAACCCTCTACTGTATAATTAATACGATTCAGCTAACAGATGCTAATAATCCTTGAAGGGTTAAAATGTTAGCATAAAAGAGACTGTGACATGGTGCACTAGATTCATACCGCCAGTGTGAAATCATTTTTGTGTGATAGTTCCGGTAGCATCTGACAGCACACTTTTTCCATCACTGCATGTAGGGTATTTCGATTACTTGAAAAACTTACATGCACATTTTGGACGATTTATAAATGATTTGGAAGCAGATCATTCATGCTTAATGTACAGTGTAATGGTTTCTCGTGCTGTGGGTGGGTGCACATGGAGGCCTAACGTGTTTGGCTGTAAAGTAGTAAGCACGTTTGTTCATGTGTTCTCTAGAGCTCGAACTGCTGTCCACATTTAGCCATATGAGTGAGCCACAGACATCAACTGCACAGCGCATACGTGAGGCACCTCTAAAAATACCCGCAGCACACATCCGCCGACACACACTGGGGCCTTGCATTCAGCACATGCAGTTCTGGTAATGAATAGTGGGAGGCTGTTTTTGTTTTTGAAGATGTTTATTTGGGTTGTAGATTTCTGCCAGCACACTATGGCTGCTTACAACCCTGCCACGAACAAAGATCTTAAAAACAAATCAGATGGAAAACTTTGAATTGCCCAAATTTAATTCACACAAATGAGGGTTAATGTACAGTCAAATGGTCATTATCGCAAAATAAACTATAATCTGAGGGGTCTTGTCACTCTGAAGGGGTTTAATTTGTGAAAAGAACAGGCTGACTCTACATTATCCTGCTTATTTATTACTACTTGCCAGATAAATAAATATTTGGACATGGAATATTAATTTGAGTTATACTGGATATCAATTTCCATAAATACCAGTTTTGACTGTGGTTATTTTGATTGTTATTTCAAATAACTGAAAGATCAATATATGAATATATTATTTGATATTAACATAATATATGATATACTATTAGGGGTGTAACAATAGTGTCACAATATATCACAATTAAAAATGCAATATGTATTGTGTATAGTTTTTACTAAATTACTAAAATAAAAAATTACTGTGAGAAAAAAAAATCAGTTTTCAGTCTTCAGAGTTTTAGTGTCAGTACTACATTAACCTACTATATATAATGTTGAATATAATGTATAATAATGCATTGGGGGAATATTTGTGTCCTGATAATGCCAAATGTCTTATGTTACCAGTAAAAATTGGCTTATATTATTTTAAATATATCTAGCCAGTGACAGAGTGCAAGCATATTCGTCTAAAATTATTCTGTATTTTCAGCTTCAGAATAATAAATATTTTTATGCTGGTGTCACCATTGTCCTGTGCATTGGGTTATCAGCACCAAGTACAAGCATATTCATTTACACACACAATGTAATATCAAATTTAGCATTTTAAATCAACAGTACATTTTTTTGTTAACCTTTTTTCATGTGTCTTGGAGTATCGCAATAATATTGTATCTTGAGTTCAGTATCAAATCGTGACATGAGGCTATCGTTACACCCCTATATAATATATAATTTTTTCTTTGACTTTCCTCTGCCAGTAACTCCTTTGACACAGTTCAGTTTCAGAGATTTCCCAATAGTCATTCACTGTTAACACCTTGTTGGTCTTACACCAGTGGCCTGTTACACAAAGCTAGCTGAACAAATTCGGATTCATTTTACTGTGAACTACATAGGAAAATCATTAACATAAGCCAATTATAGGGATAAGCTGAATAGGATAACTGATTATTTTGGTCTTCACCTAATAACTCACAGCACAAAAACATTGTTGTCTGTTTATATGTATTTTCTTTTACCATGCGTAGTTTGTCCTTTTTGTAGTAACTGATTACATGTATTCTGGAAAATTACTTGTAATTAGATTACATTACATTTTAAAATACTTTTATTCAGACTACAGTTACAGTACAGTTCGAGCCCTAGTCTAAACCCTGACATATTTTAATATTTAATGCACTTCATGTTGTTGACAACAAAGATTGGAATATATTTTCTTTCTCTTTGCATATTTTTATATCAGTATGGTACGATATTATCCTATTCAAATCAATGTGATAAACGAGTTAGTTCAAAAGTAATCAAAAAGTAATCGGATTATATTACCTTAAAAGTGTAATATAATGGATTACGTTACTAACTAACAATTATTGTCATGTAATTTGGAATCAGTAACCGACTATAATTTGTAATTAATCTACCCAGCACTGTTTGCGGATTACGGCATTTTAACATTTTGACGTCAACAACAAAAGATATGGGAAAATACTTTTCCTCACTGTTAAAATTTGATAAGCCTGTTCATTTAGTTATTCAAACTATGCACATCTAGTGCATTTTATCATTTGCTTCTAGCATGCATTTAGTATTTCCCCCTGCTGATCTTTTCCTCAGAAAAGACCCACCATTTGAGACTTACTTTAATAGATTACCTCAGACAAAGTTTCCATTTTCTGTTTCTCTTTCTCATTTCTTTTCTTCATGGACTCTGTCTTTTGTTGCTCAAGCTGCACGCTGACGTAGTTCCTCTACTGTAATGCATCTGTGCGATGGTGTGTATGGTAATAGTATTTTGAGTAAGAAGGATGGAAAGTGTGCTCGTATTGTGTGCACGTATGCATGTGGATCAGATAGACGGTGGAGGAAAGAAGAAAAAAAGAGTGGGTGGAATAACATTTCTTTGCAGTCTGCATATGGAAAGTCTCCTTGTCTTGCAGGTGCATTGTTGAGATAAGAGGAAGAAAAGGAGGAAGAGAGAGAGAGAGAGAGGGAACCCGCGTGTGTGCAGCACATGAACAGCACATCCAGCTGAAATAGTTGAGGAAAAAATGAGACATTACACAAGACTTCCTGAGTATGAGGAGGGAGAGATTGATGTTTCCTTCTGTGCAGGAATGAAAGACCGGAAATTCTGCGGTGAACGTAACAGACCGGTATGTTAGCAATCATGCTCCTAATCCAAAAAACCTACTTTATTCCACTGGCGTTTCACACATGTGGCAGTTGCTCACATCCTCAAATGAGTCCAAAGCTCTGCTAAAACGACTTGGGCCTGTGTTTGCCTATGTCTCGTCCAGCTTCAGGTCTTGTACCAAAACGCAGAGGACAGGTTACATCACAGCCCTGTCCTCATACCTCACCAACTGTTTGGCAAGTTTAAAGCAGGCACTTGATCGCAAATGCTGCTGCAGTTCAGCTGAGGTTAGTCTTAACTTGCTTGATTACTGTGGAGAGCTCAGAATGAAAGGTCTTAAGAGTGTGGCTGGTCCTCAGTCTCTTCTCTTCCAAAGCCGGGTGATCTGCCTACGTAGGTAGCGTTTTAAGACATCATAAGCTCACTTCTGACGTTCTAAAAGGGAGTTCACATTAGGACCGGGCGGCATTTACCAGACAACTGTAGAAATGTGTCAACTGGTACTAATTTTAAACCTGCCTTTGCACAGACTTGTTATCAGCCCTATTTTGTTTCGCATCCATTAAGTTCTACAGTGCCTTTCATTTGAATAAAGTAGGCCTATTTATTTTCTGGATTACCTAAATGACATTACCACATGATTATGTTTTTAATAACTATATTGTGATACTGTTTATATTATATGAAATTACTGACATTACTGCCCATTGGAGGTGCATGCTTATTACACGGCTCTCCGAAACGCTTGATTCTGATTGGTCAGTCGTGACATTCTGAGGTCGGTTATTCCCCAACAATTACTGTCGTCAATAACACTGCTGTACAATGACCGCTCATCCGGGTATTTGAGTCCGGCGCTTCTTTTACGTCTCTTTTATGCCTGGATTTTAAGATAATAAACAGCTACATTTTTAAAGGGATAGTTCACCCAAAAATGAAACTTGTGTCATTAATCACTCACTCTCATGTTGTTCCAAACCTGTAAGACTTTCGTTCATCTTCAGAACATAAACGAAGATCTTTTTAATGAAATCTGAGAGGTTTCTATCCCTCCGTTGACAGCCTAAGCAACTACCACTTTCAAGCCCCAGAAAGGTAGTGAAGACATCATTAAAGTAATCCATGTAACTCAAGTGGTTAACCTCAATTTTATGCTTGTGCAAAAAAACATTTACCACTTTATTATTAATCTCATTGGGATGCTTTGGTATAAAGGGATGTTGTTCACTTCTTATGTGCTTTATCATTAATCTGCAGATTGTCGTGCGTTCGGTGGGTTCCTGGAGCTACTGAATCTGACATGTCTGAGTCCTGTCAGTTTTCATTTATGCAGACATGAGGGACACGTCCCTTCAGAGATGAATCATGTCTGTTTGTTGAGGGTTGGACTCAGTTCTATTAGCATGCAGTCTTCTTGAGTCACCGCCTGCTCTGCACATGCTATGGCAGCGTTCAGTCTACAAACACTTGTTCCTTGTGCTTTAAATCATGAGTTTCAGTAAGACTGGCTTCTAACAGTTCAATAAAAGAACAAAGCCTTCCCTTTCCTGAATATTTGACCTGGATTTCGTGAGATTAAATGTGACTTCCACGAAACGTGTAAATTACTCTCGTGTGTTACACCACTGCGGTCATTAACGGCAAAGCAACCCACACAGGCCACAGCCAGACAGAGCAATGCTAATGACACCCAGCTGCTTCCTCAAATACTCTCTGTGCATGTTGAGTGTGTTATCTTTTGTCTTCTTTCTTATAACTTGTGCACATTTTATGCACACCTGTGTTTCAGTGGCTTTTGCTTCTACTTTGTGATTGTGTAGCCTATTTGTTGTTTGATTGGAATAATATGAATGTATTACACCTCAGTTTGGACTTTTATTTTATATTATTTTTTACTAATCTGAAAGACGTTAACATTCTCAGGTCACATTTTACCATTAAATAACAGAACACAATTTATATATTTTAAATAAAGACCATTAACATTTTCAGCATTTTCAGCATTCACAATTTTATCCCCATTTTATCCCTTTTGATTTTCTTCTTTCAATTGCAATTTTTAACATTTGGAACAATAATTATAACATATGTATTGATTAAACATTAAAATGTATAAATATTAAAACACATTCATAGAAGATTATGAATATTAGAATATTTAAAGCAATAGTTTACCCCAAAATGAAAATTCTGTCATAATTTACTCACTCTCATGTTGTTCCAAACCCATTTGACTCTCTTCTGTGTATCATAAAATATGATAATCTGAGAAAAGTTTCATTGTTTGTTTATTTGCTTTTTGGCCATAATGAAGGTCAGTGGTCACCATAATGTTTGGTTGTCAATTCTTTTTTTGTTTTTTTGTTATTTGTATACAAGAAAATCAGTCACACAGGTTTGGAACGATATGTGAGTGAGTAAATGATGACTGAAGTTTCATTTTTGGGCGAACTATCAATTATATTGTAAATACTATATTCTATAAATAGTCTTTTGCACTTTTGTCTTTTTTTTTTTTAAATGCAAAACAGAATTTCTTACTTTGAGGTAAATTTTGAGGACCCAGGCATGTTCTTTACAGTTTGCATGAAATTTCAATCACCTGTAGCCTACATGTGGTCTTTTACGTCTCTTGTTTATCTATCGGTTTATGCATGTTTGGCATGTGACGTCAGCATAGCATGCTGTCTGTTTACACTCAAGTGTGTGTGTGTGTGTGTGTGGCCTCTACGCTGACACTCTCACCATTGGAGCCAAAGGGCCAGAGTCCCACATTAATCTCATTACCACAGGTAAGTCTCTTAACTCAAGTCCCAATAATCCTTTTATACAGAGGAGAGAGGGAGATTCCCTTTTTCGGGGAGTGACAGATGCACAGGGAAAAGGAGGGGGGCATTACTGATCAGTTATAGGCATCTTTTCGGTCAAAACAGCCATAAATATCTACAGCAATATGTGACTGTCAACAAGAGATGGTTAATTTATCAGTTTATATTGGAATATCTGGAGTTCCTGTGCTTTGGATCAGTGTGCCTCGTCTGGACTAGAACAGGCGGAGGAGGAGGGGATGTTCTCCCAGTGACATCAAGCTTTATCTACTCACAGCTCTCTGACGCCAACCAGTTCTCACGTGTCGAGGAGAGGAGAGGAGATGATTAAGACCGACTGCTTTATTGCGTGCACACTTACGCACACACACTCACACATAGTCAGATATGCTTATGCACACGAACACACTTATGTGGATGGTGCATCGCTGAGTCTGGGAAGAAAGACACAACCTCACCGAACTTTATTAAAAAGAGGACTACAGGCATATTCATTCCTCTTATGCACTTATTTTCATTTACATGAAATGGGGAAAAACCCACAGGAAAAAGAAAAAACAGAAGCGAGATCAAATTAATATCTCAATTGTTTCTAGATAGTAATGAAATTGAAAACTTTGCTTAAGTCTCCTATTTCTCTGATATTTCTAATGAAAATGATTACTCACACTACCGTTTTTAAAGGTTTGGGTTGGTAAGATTTTTAGTGTCTAAAAGGAGTCTCTTCTGCTTGCCAATGGTACATTTATTTGATTAAAAAATACAGTAAAACAGTTATATTGTGAAATATTATTACAATTTAAAATAACTGTTTTCTAATTGAATATATTTTAAAAATGGAATTTATTCCTGCAATGGCAAAGCTGTATTTTTATCATCATTACTCAGTCTTCAGTGTCACATGATCCTTCAGAAATCATTCTAATATGCTGATTTGCTGCTCAAGAAACAATTATTTTTGTTGTCAATGTATCATAAACGAAAGAATGAATGAACAAACAATCCGAAACTTTTGATTGATAGTGTATGATTCATTTAGAATTTTAGATTAAATGTCTGCAATAAAAATTAAAAGAAAACAAATCCTTCAAAGAGAGTTTATAGTTTAATGTAAAACTATAAATTAGTTTAAAGTTTACCCATAAAAATTAGAACAATGCATCCATGCATTGCCATATCAGTGCAATATAACCAATTAATTACGGTCTGTCCCTTTAAGGAAACACACACAAAAAAAAAAAAAAAAAAAAAAAATTCCTGTGAAAAGAGTAGTTTAATTTATGAGCAATATTTCCCTCTAATGTGCCGTGTGACACCCTGAATGATTTACAATCACAAAGGTGGGGACACTTAATCAACTGACTCATTCAAAAGGTGTTGTCTCAGCTTGTTTACCCACTGTCATCCTCTTTCTTACCCCTCATCTACTGTCCCGAATTCACCTCCCGGTCTCTCTCCCCATTCCTTTCCTCCTTCAGGTCAGCCGCCTGTTCAAAAGAGTCATGCGCTTCCTGACGCAATACTATTAACATCAGTGTGTTTTTCCCTTCAGAAATAACCTCACAAAACATTTGGACAAGTTGTTTACTACCTAAAGTAAGGCTTGTTAGAGCACCACTCGCATTTGTTCTCAGAAAAATGTAGTGCACGTGTATTATAACTCTCCAGTACACAGTGTTGAGCTCATCTAAACTGGAAGTAGAGAGGGTTTTGAAAGGTCACTGTTTCACACTACGTCACAAACTATAGTAGACGCTGCTGAATGTATGCATCCTTAAATGGTTCACATTTGAGGGAGCCTACAAAAGAAACACTTTGACATTAGACAGAAAGCTGCCTGCTCCATTACTTTTGACCTTGTTTAGTCAAATGCCAGAGAGTGCCTTGGAAGACGAAATGTCCTTTAAATGCCCTGAAGGCAGATAGATTGATCTTCCAAACGGACTTAACTGTGATTCATTTCTACAATTTGACTCTTCCCTTGTGTTTGAAGGCCAGACCTCTTACAGCTGTCAAGCCCGCTTGTCAGCCTATCAATCATTGGTCATAATGTTTTCAACAATGCATTGATTATGAGGTCAGATATTTCCTCTTCATAACCCTTACAGATGGAAGCTATTTTGCCCTGTACCTCAGGGTCTTTAAATGGGATTTCAAGGTTGAACACCATTAGTCAAAATGGTGCCAGTTCACACACTTTAGTTGGCAATCTCAGGATAATATATATAGTTTAGTTATCTTTTTGTTCCTATTTGTGCTTCAGTTCATTTTAGCCTTGATTGTTTCCTAGTTTGTCTCTTTGGTTACTTATTATGTTCAGCTGTCGATCATTAGTTTCCTTGATACCTATGTGTATAATTTCTCCCTGTTTTGTTCAGTTCTTTGTCTGTGATTGTCAGTATTTAATGTGGTAAGCATTAGTGTTCTTCTGCGTAACTCTATTTTGTGGATTAAAGTATTATTGGACTGAATTCCTGAGTTCTTGTTTTCGATGGTATTACCACACGTGACAGAATCACTGACCAGTTAAAAGAAGCAAAAATATGGACTGTCTCATGCTAGATGGATGAAAGCCGGAGGAATATATGGAGGGCTATCTTCAACTTTACAACAAGGCGCACTGGGACGATGAGACCCCGGAGCCAGAGCAGGTCGTCGCACCCGTCCCGAGCCTGGAGCCCATCGCCAGATCCAGCAATGAGTCAAGTCCAGAGAGATAGTTCTCTGATGAGCCAATTGAGCAGCGCTGGCTCAACAGTTTAGCCACAGAGCTCGTCCCTCTCCAGCCCACTACCCTCGACATCATAGATGACCCAATCCCACCCAATATCCTGCCCATTCCAATGTCACCATCTTCTCAGTCCCCAGACTTACCTGCACCACTGGTGTCTTGTAGCTCCTATAGCTCCTTATTCACCACTAGCACGGCTCTGTGAAGTGGATCACCCTGGCTACACCTTAAGCCTCCAGGCCCATTTTTTCACCTCAACCTGTCAGCCCTTCAGCTCCGCTTTGGATCGGAATCTTCCTTCCCTCCGGTTCCACGTTGGTCCTCGCTCCCAGTGTCGCCCCGTTCTGCCAGGCCCCCGCCTCCTCCAGTGAATCATCTGTGGCCTAAAATAGTTTGCTGTTCTTTGTACTTTACTAGAATGCAGTGCATTGTACGCTCTTAGAATGTAGTACTTGTAGTAGGAATAATATAGTATGTACATACCAATGAAAACTGTACTCTGCAATATGCAGTGTGAATTAAGTATAATATTGTGTGTGTTAATGCTTGTATACATTTATATAGTAAATAAAAAGATGCTATCTAGTGAGTACAGTTTTGGAGTGTGCCCTTTGTAGAAAGCAAATTGTAATTTTCCATGAAAGCATTCACTTTTAGGTATGTACAGTGTACAATTTGAAGTACTAGTGGGTTTATAATAAGTGAAGCCTGGCCCTATGATATTCATCAAGTCTTTCCCTCAGGACAACCACTGACGTCAGTCATGCCGTATTTTCTCTGCTTAACGACTTTATTTACTAAATAAATGTTGCTTTTAGGAAAATAAGGCTTTCTTGCATTTCCCAGCAGTGAAAGAGGCAGACGGTTGTTCAGGGTGGCAGAGCTGATCTCATTCTGTTAAAACGTTCTTAAGCTTTTTTTTTTTTTTCCACTGGCCAGACTCCTCGTAAATGGTTGCTTTATTTTGTTTTATTTGGTGTCATTCTGTTTTATATGATCTTTCAGTGTGGAGTTTTAGAACAGACTGACAGTAACGCACCCTATCTTTATGAGACTACTTGTCTCAAACAGTGTCAAAGTTTACTGAAAGTACCTGCTGTTATCAATACTGTAGCTTCTCTAGTACTACAGCCTCTCCAAATGGATTCAGTTTTTGGCTCTGGCCTATTTATCTTGGGTGCTATCCAATCTTTTTATTGCATAACATTACGCTATGATAAATCCATTCTCTGAAAACACATTTATAATCAAGGTATGTCAGAATACTTGTATTATTTTACCTTCATGTTGTATAGGTCCTTAATAAAACAATTCAATCCATATACATAATTTCCTTCACTGAGGACCTGAAGTGCACAATGAAAATGTCAGTCAGAAGATGTGCTGTGTTGCAGTGCTCTTGTCAGTACAGTGTCATTTTGTTGGAGCACATTTAATATTAATTTCAAGCATACTTTTACAGAAACACAGATAGCACTCTGGCTGTTCAAGTATGCTAAACACACAGTAGTCCCAACTCACAACTAATACAGTTTGGCATTAGCATGTTGCTAGGCTAATGATCAACAGTATTCTAAGGCTAGGGACACACAAAAACCGACGCCAAAGACTAGCACTGAATCGCTGATGAAAGCCGACTGTGAAAAAAAGAAAAAAAAAGTCAGCTTGGTGTGTCCCTGGCTTAAGGCTGCGTCCAAAATCTTGGCCAGCTGACTTATTGCCATCAGGCAATGACTTTGCAGGCAGCATTTGCTTATGAAGTAGCTTACAAAACTGATTTCGGGCAGGCTTCTGAGGCAGCATAACAATTTAATGATAAATGCAACAAAAATACCCCCTGAAAAGGTACGGCCTCGAGCAGTAAAAGGTCCAACTGAGGAGGGAGGGCCGGGGCTCTTGAGGAGGGCACAGAGCAGGCAGAGGAAAGGGAAACAGGGTTGAAGAGGGCCCACGTCACTCCTCTGTTCATCTCTCTGCACTGGCTACCACTCGCTGCTCACATCAAGTTCAAGGCATTGACGCTTGCTTACAGATCTATCACAGGCTCAGCTACCTACTACTTTCACTCACTCCTACGAGCCTACATCCCTACCAGAAGCCTATGATCGCTCAACTAGCGACGTCTCGTGGTTCCATCACAGAAAGCCTCAAAATCACTTTCCAGAACATTCTCATTCACAGTTCCATGCTGGTGGAATGCTCTCCCCACCCTCATCCGGAATGCAGAATCCCTGGCAACATTCAAAAGACAGCTGAAAACCCATCTCTTCCATGAGCACTTAACCTCATGGAAGAAAAAAATCTCTCCTTTTTCCTTTTTCCTTTAAATCCTCGCTTATCGGGCTTATGCTACTCTGAACAATGCCTGAACTTCGTATTTTGAGCACTTCTTGCGTTGTTTCTTGCCTCTTCACGATGACTCGCTTAATTTAGTCCATATTTGTAAGTCGCTTTGGACAAATGACTAAATGTAAATGTTAATGTGAAGCCAATGAAGGAGACCAGGTTGGCAAAGATGGTGGGCGGAGACAGGAGCAGGAGGATCCAGATGGTGACCCAGAGTCCAGCCAGAACGATGCCCCACAGTGGAGTTAAGGGAGGGAGGAGGAATGGTGAAGATTTCCTTTAAGCCATGGGGACGACTGATGGAGACAGAGCCAGTGGAGAGGGTGCCCAGAGCGTAGACAGAGAGCAGATGGACCAGAACGACACCACCGGCTTCAGAGGCCGCGACAGAGCCGTAGCGATGACCCCCCCGAGGTGGACCCAGAGTACCGGAGGGCTGAGGTGGAGCCAGAGCAACTGAGGGCCGTGGTGGAGCCGGAGGGAGGGCAGAGCCAAATGGAAGCTGTAGGGTGGAGAGAGACCGAGCGCAGCGGATGGCTCGCAAGTCCGTGGTGCAGGCGAGGTGACGTCCAACTGAGGTGGAGTCGGAGGATCGAGGGAGCCCAGTGGCTGTAAGTCTGATAGTCCCATGTGGAGCCAAGGGAAGGAGGAAACAAGGCGGAGGAGTCAGGGTGACGGGCCAAGGTGGAGTGATGGGGACAGTGGGAAATCCCCTCAACAGGGCAGATCTGGGGCTGAGGGGAACCAGCAAAGTCAGGTTTGAGGAACTGGCTGATTTTAGATGAGGAGGCAGGACAGGGAGGCTGGGAGGTAATTCTGGTAAACAGGAGACTCTGAGATGGCCGGGACCAGAATGAATTTGAATTTATTTATTTAAATGGGACAGTGCAAATTCTTGAACGTACAATCAAAGTTGAACGTAAATACACCAGATTTAGCACAATGCTAATTTCCATCCGTAGAATGGGCACTGGAGAGTTCATGCTGGGCGGGATCAGCTGGGACAGGAGAAACAGGGCTTGACAACAGCTCAACCTTGACGGTGGGAGTGTGGGTGGAGTCTTCCACCGTTCCCTTGTCCACGAGGTCTCCCACAGTTACGATGTTTCCGGCTCACACACCTAGTCAGACATCTTGCAAGGCTCAAACTCCGGGGTAATGTATGACTCCTTCCTTGTAGTAGGTTTCGGCTCGTTCATCAAGGCAGGCTCAGTTCCCCCATCTGCGGTGGGCTCTGGCGTCGTATCCATGCTTCGGGATGGTGGCTGGCTGTTCTCTGGCCCAGCCCAAATACTCCAACAGGCTCCTCTGTTTGGGCTGGAGGAGAAGACGCACCACTGGTGATGAGTCCATTTCTACTTTTCGTGTTTGTCCTGTATTCTGAACTAGAATGAAACCTAAACAGAACATATACATGTGTCAGGGTACTGCTGTGTAGAGCTCACTCACAAAGGCACAGGAGGCAAGAGTCCAAGGAAGGTAATCTTTAATCCACAAACTGAGATGCATATTATCTCAGGAGAATGCAATAGCACACATATGGTTAGTCAACTAAACTTGACTAAAACCAGACAAAGAAAGAGGAGCAACTAAGAGAATTTATAGAGACTAAAAGAGGTAACTCAACAATAAACACCTGAACTGAGGACTGTAACCAACGGCAGGGAACAACAGGAGAACTTAACTAATTAACAGGCTCAAAGCAATGACAAAATAGAACATGACAAGAAAACATGACTAAAACAAACTAAGATTATGACAACATGACACACATATAGAGGTTTATTCAAATTGAATTGCAAAATTTTTGTTTTATTATTTGGAGTATTGAATAAGGTAGATGTATTCCAGAAATAATGTGGATGGTACTTGTGTATAGTATGTGTATGTGTATATTTAAAATGCTTGTATACACAAATACATACACATGCTACAGTGTGTATATAGAGTATAGGCATTACAAGTTTTGATGTAACAATTAAAGTAACACATTACTTTATAAATTAACATTAATATTTAACTTACTTTTTTGAAAAAGTAATGCACATTTATTTTTCATTTTAATTAATTTGCTTAAACAGTTTTTTAAACTACTGAATTAAAATTCTCCCTCTTCTCCGTTGCGTAGACATGCACACTTATAATTAAGTGGGAACAGACAAAAAGTACAAAAGTACAAAAAAGTAAAAAATTTCAGTAAAAATGGTTGTACAATAAGGAAATTAACCCGTAATGTTGAGAGACGTTTTGTTTGGCATACATAGGTCTAGGGATCAGGAAATATTCCAAGTGGTCACAATATAATATAATATGCTGTAAGACTGAAAATACTGGTTGAGGCCCTGGTCTGAGACAAAGGGATAATTACCATTTGACCTCCCCCATACGACCTAACTTCCGCAAACTACTAAGAACTCACACAAGAATATGGTTTAATGTGAATGTTTATCATTGACTGTTATGTTTTTGGTGTCATTTGAAATGTCTCAAATTGAGTGGTACAGATATCTCATATCCAGATAGATAAAATAAAAGGTAATAAGGTTTTAAGAGTTTATGGATAACTGACTTACAAAGGAAGGTGGTCTCTCAAGCAAATGGTCACCCACCCTCATGAAGGTGCGACCACTGCATGCAAATTTATTTTGTTAGCACATGTTTCCATGTGAAAGAGGTCTGACTATTTAATGAGATGCAGCAGATAGTTCGGGGCCTTTTCTGTACTTCAGATTGGTCCGTTAGGCTGAGAGATATAGATCTCTCAGCCTCACGTATTTCTTAAAGTTGGGTTTGCATCTTCTCTCTATTCCAGAGCATTTGATGTTTTGTATCGATTATCT
Source organism: Squalius cephalus (assembly GCF_949319135.1). Classification (NCBI taxonomy): domain Eukaryota; kingdom Metazoa; phylum Chordata; class Actinopteri; order Cypriniformes; family Leuciscidae; genus Squalius; species Squalius cephalus. The sequence goes on from NC_137130.1 coordinate 27,401,875, forward strand.
TTGAATTGATTATGGAATTGGCATGATACATTTACCTGACATAATAAATTGTTACATTTGATTATTCTAACTGACTTTGATATTATTTTCATTGAAGAGTTAAACGGAATAGTCAAACATTCACCCATGATTAATGATCCACAGATATCATTAAAACCCTTTCATTTATGGAGTCAGATGAATTAACGAGAGAATACGTAACTAAATGTATTGTAAATTTAACCAACCAATACTTTGCATGAGTTAGGACAGAGCACGTGATAACCTTCCCCGTGTATTGGCGGACCGGCAGATTGGACCAATTTCACGGGCCTTACAATGCTAAATGCGTTTTTAAAAGAAAATGAAGGCGTATGTTATAAAGGCTATGTTGTAGAATGCATTACGGCGCTAAACACTTGCCAGAAAGAACTTCAGTCAAAGGCTTGAAAGAGAGCAAGCCTCAGCCAGGTGATAAAAAGTAAAGCAAAAGTAACATAATGCATTACTTTCCATTAAAAGTATCGTAATTAGTTACTTTTTCAGGAAGTAGTGCAATATTGTAACACATTACTTTTAAAAGTAACTTTTGCCAACACGCTATCTGTCTGTCTATCGTTATCTGTTGGAGATGATAACGGTATCATTTTCAAAAACTTGCACTTTGAAACCTGTTTGAATTGCAAAATTTGCATTCTCAGCCCACCAAAATGCCGTTGTCGTGTAAATGAACGGCCAGAACGCAAACAGTTTTCTGTTTTCTGTTTTTAGTCCCTCCCTGTTTACTGAAGTCAGCTGGACCCCGGCCGTATCCAGATCAGATGGTGGACCTGCACCTGGACCCATCCATGACGCATCCCTGAAGTGCCAGCCTCATCAGCCCTGTGAAGGCCTCATCGACACGACCAATCTAACTTCTGACCTGTAATGCTGCCTGTATCATAATCATACACTGTTCGCTCGTAGGCCAGATGAGAACTGGCCCCCGACTGAGCCTGGGTTCTCCCAAGGTTTTTATCTCCATTCTGTCACCTGATGGAGTTTTGGTTCCTTGCAACTGTTGCCTTGGCTTTTGGCTTGCTTAGTTGGGGACATTTATTATTCAACAATATTACTGGTCTGCCTTACTTAGGGTGGACGATGACGCAATTTTCTTTTAGAAACAAACTTTTTTGTATTATTTTCATGTTATCACTGTGAAGCTGCTTTGATACAATCTGTATTGTAAAAAGCTCTATATAAATAAAGGTGACTTGACTTGACTTGACTTAAAAATGGTGTTGTGAAAACAGCCCCTAAATTAAGAATGAATGATTAATCAATGGAAATTAATCAAAGCTGAACTTACTTAAGCTGGACAACTTTCTTCTAGAGCTTATATATTTCTTATATTATCTTATATATTTTACATTTAGTAGTATTCCTCTTACATCTCTGGATTCTGATCAAATACCAGTCAGGATACATTGAAAAGCCTCAAGATAAATTATTTGTTTTAATCTGTGTGTGTGTGTGTGTGTGTGTGTGTGTGTGTGTGTGTGTGTGCGTGCGTGTGTGTGTGTGCGTGTGTGTGTGTGTGTGTGTGTGTGTGTGTGTGTATGTGTGTGTGTACATGTGCGTGTGTGTGTGTGTGTGTGTGTGTGTGTGTGTGAGAGAGAGAGAGAGAGAGAGAGAGAGAGAGTGGCCTCAAGTCTGTCTGTGGTCTCTTGCTGACGTAAATGCAACACAACTGCTTTGTTTGTGTGGTCTGAACTTTAACTGACAGAGCAAAACATCTAATGTGTTAAGCTGCTTGTCTCTGAGCCCATCTGTAGCACCGGCTGCTATCTCATGCCTACAACCTTGTGCACTTCTGTTGCAAAAGGCAAATTGTTGCAAATTTTGTGTCATGATGTTCTTGGGAAAATGCTTGGACAGAGGATGTTCCTATACTGTGTGGGTGAGATATTTGTGTGTGTAGTTGAATCATCCAGCTTGTATTTTATTCAGAGCGTCACATGCTATATGGCCTGGTGCTTATGACTGTTTTTGTGAAAAGAGGGCGAAGGATAGTGTTGTCCTTTGTTCTGTATGTTTTGGACCATCCTGCATGCAAAAGCACAGGATTTGATTAAGGATGCATTAAATTGGTCAAACCTTAAAGCACATCTGTTTACGAAATTTGCAGATATCTTTGTATTTATCAGTGGAATAGCCAAGCGAATAGTGCATGTGCCTCATTCCTGTGAAAGTCACAGTTGGAGGACACAAGGAAATCAGTGAGCCTTGGATGGGATCGACCGGCTTCATTGATCAGTCTTGGGAGAAAAACTCGCCACATGAGCAATCCTGTGCTTTTTAATGGACCATTCCAGCTGCGTTTCTGTTTCACAAACAGGCATTGTGCGTGCACATGTTTTTTAGTATGCCTTCCTGTGTGCAGAGACATACGTTTAGATATATTTATGATAACAGCAAAGCAATTATGCTTAATTATGCATAAAATATGGTTATGTTCGCACACAGTTCAGTTATAAACAAGAGTGATGTTTATAAACCACATTCAGTAACCAAACTGACTGGTTAAAAACAACAACAACAAAAAAAAATGTGCTGTGTGAATGGAAATGATCCAGATTAAATGCTACATTTAGATTTGATAGATAAACTTGTGATGGAAGTTCATCCATCAAATCTTAATTGTTTATAACTTAGTGTCAATTGTGATAATTTTTTTTTATCACATTTCAAATATATGCTAAATATATGGTGTAAGCATAAGGAAATATATATTTCAAATTTAAAATATATTTTATTGAAATCTTCAAATGTGAAAAATGAGGCTGGCAAAATGATTTCTAATTTTAAAATAAATTTTGGGTAAATTCAATATATATATATACATATTAGAGAAAATATTCAATATATATAAAAGAGAAAAAATATTTTATTTAATAAATATAAATATGTGATAATATATAAGAAAATATACAATAAGAAATAAGAATAAGAAATATAAGTAACTTAAAGATAGAAAAGATATATATATATATATATATATATATATATATATATATATATATATATATATTTCTGCTATCTTTAAGTTACTTATATTTCTTATTCTTATTTCTTATTGTATATTTTCTTATATATTATTATGTAAAAATATTTTTTTTGTTATTATGTAAAAACATTGTATTATCTTTGTGAGTAAAGCAATATATTTTTGAGACATTTATTGTAGCTATATTATTATTGATACATTACAAAACCATTTAGTATTTTGATGTATATATTTTTTTATTTTTTTCACTGTATCTGCTGTAAATTGTTATATGAACAGGATTATTCAGGAGTAAACACGGTTGTCAAAGGCAAACAATGACTCTGTGGACTGATCACTTTGAGTAGTGTGTAATGAGCCTTCTTGCAAGCACTTTTTGAGGCACAGAATGAAACTGGTAATGAAATGAGAAGAAGAAGACAGATACCAATGATAGTAAGAGAACACAGTGTGTATGGACCAAGAAAAAGAGTCACAGAGTACAATAACATATGAAGAATTAATAAAGATGCAATAAAAAGGTAATTGCGACTTTTATCTCACAATTCAGACTTTTTTTCTTGCAATTAAAAAAAAATTGAAATGCAGGATATACACTCACAATTGCAAGAGAAAAGTCTGAATTTGGTTAATATTTGGGAGAAATAAAGTTAGAATTGTAGGATATAAAATTGTAATTACGAGAAAAAAAAATTCAGAATTGCGTTATAAACCCCGACTGAGTCTATGAAATGAAATATATATGCATGTGTGTGTATTTATATATAGAAAATAATTATACTCCATACACACACATATATTATGTAAAAACAAACTTTTATTTTGGATGCAATTAATCGCGATTAATCGTTTGACAGCCCTACTTAATATCTGTTAACACTTTTTTTGTGATGGTCCCCCAACATACATTCTACTGACTATAAGTAACTTTGCAAACTATGCCAACTTATTCTAACCCTAACCCTACCAGTCTACTAATACTCGACTAACACTCTAATGGGAGACATGTAGGTGCAACGTTACTTACAGTCAACAGAATGTGTTAAAGGGACCACAAAATAAAGTGAAACCAAACTTTTCGATCGTCATCTACCCACTTAAAATCATTAATCAAAATGTTGAAGGTGTTATTTTCCATTCTTCAACAATGCATCATGAAAACTGGTTGTCAAGTTTAGTTTTTGCTTTTTTTCCCCTCCATGTCTTGTCTTACTTATGGCACCAATGCATGAATGAAAACATACATTATAAATAATTTGTAATATAAAAAAAAAATAGATAAATGCATACATATATAAATAAAATGTAACATAAAATAAGTATTTCATTTGTTTGTAGCCCTGACCTCTGCCCTTTTAAGCTTCATCCAAAATGGGTACCATAACCTCAACTTTTTCGAGCGCACGCATTGATAATCAATTTAAATATCACTCAAACCCAAACTGACACTTTCAGCAGTGGGTGTGGTGGTTCACCTCATGTAGGCAGAGAGAGCCTGGTTACAAGAAAAAGAGAGTGTTACACAGCTGTTACATAAGTACAAGAAGGGCTTGTTATGAGTTTGTTTTTTTCTCACAGACAGAGTGAGATGTACAAAAAAAGGCTGAGTGAACACACTGGAGATTCATCTAACCTGACACCCCTCTCCCCTGCAGCTCTTTATTTCACTCTGGTTGTTTGCTGGAAGGTCACCCTGCCCAGGTAACCCAATCCAGCTCTTTCTGCGTCACGCTGCTTTCAGTCTGGCCCAGTGACGTCTCGCACGCCCCTGGTTGCCTGGCGTCGCCGGCTCGTTTTCACCGTGTGAATGGAGATTGTTCATGGTGACAGATGAAGGCAGGTGACCACCAGCTCTCGGTCATAAGCCGGAGGGTAAATGCTCAATTATTGAGAGAGAGTGAGAGAATGATGTTGGTAAGATAAAAGCAGAGAGACAGATATGAGGACAGACAGAGGCAGAAAATGATGTGTTAGAAAGGAAGGATGTGCTGATGTTCACCCTCACTTTACCAGCCCATCTGTCAGTAGTGCTCTGTCAAATCAGTCATTTTATAACACACGCACACACACAACCAGATATTACAACTTAGCTCATACACACTTCAGCTGCCCAAATATTAGATATGAGATATAATGTACAATTTGCCATAACAAAACAAACCCTGACATGGGTCAAATAAATGGAGCTTGATTGATTTACATCAAGTTAATATTGATTTATATCAGTATTGATTTGGGTTGACATTATTCTCAATGTTAAATAAGAAGAAATTAAGGCAAGTATACAGTTTTGTGGTCATTGCACAAAAAATACTAGGGATGGGCAATGCCACTTATTTTCTTTTCAATCTGAATAAAGGCCAGTATCTATGGAGCCCCTAAGTGGACATGCTGAGATAATAGGGAAATTATATTTTACCGCTTTTGCTTTCACTCTTTTGTGTTCTCTCTCACAATAGTATTGTGTTTCCCAGAGAAACATCTAGGCTACGGATGTAAGAGAGGGAATGAGGCACTGCACCAAATGACGCTTTCACCGTGTGAAACAAAGACATTGGCCAACGTAGTGCGATGCCGTCACAAGGTGCGCCCAAGTTTATAACGAGGGCGCCTATAAACACGTCATCTGGTTAATATTTTCTGATGAACACGCAGCCATGCCCAAAGCATGACAATGTGACGCAACATCTCATTCCCTCTCAGGGAACTGGGGTTACATACGTAACCTAGATGTTCACTATGGGGACGTCAATACCAATTTGACCACGCTGACCGGTGCCTGTCCTCTTGTGAAAATTCCTTTTCACCTGTTACATGACCTCAGGTCTAGGTTCCTTAAAGGCCTCAGCATCGGGCATTAGCAAGCAAGTGGTATTTACCCTGTGACACCATTGCTCCCAGCAATTTTTTCTTTTTTCTTTTAGCCACTAGTTTCAGAGCTTTAGGAAATGCCTTGCAGCTTCCATGCCCAGAAAGGACCCATGAGCCAGTTTCTAGCCAGGCTCCAGGACGGTACAGATCATCAGAGCAGAGCTACCAGTAAAATAGACATTAGCCTCTGCTAAGTCCATACCAACAGCATCTGACTGCTCAGCCATGCTGTCATAGAGAATATGAAGTTGCTATGGCAACACAGCCAGATATGTACTACAGCTGGGGCAATACGAAGGAGCATAACCTTACTTAATATTCATTTCTGGAGAGGGTGGCAGAAGTGGGTAAAATTACTACCTAATTAGTCTACTCCAATCTATCTGTCTAGCTCTACGCCAGTTTTTTATGTCAGGGGACTATGGGTTTTTTTGTTGTTTTTTTATGTTTTTTAACATTAAATAGGCCTTAATTGCATGATTTTTTTTTTTTCATTTAAATGTACTTTAAAATTAAAATGGATTTTTGTTTTAAAAAATAATTCGTTTAAAACACTTAGTACTGCTCTTTTTTAATGTGAGGACAATTCTTCTCTGCATTGATACTTCAGGATCAATCTAGTCACCCTTACTTACACCCATACTTGACCAACAAGTCTAGAATCAAATATTCTAGAAAGCCGTATAATAAAGCCGGGAATGTTGTCCGGGGACATGTGATGAGGAGATCAACATTGGTAAAGCCTTCTCGTTTGCCCTGAGGAAGAGCAGGTTCATCCCTAAAAATGTGCTCCTGAACCTTGTGAATTGTCCTCAGTATTAATATTAATATTAAACCTCAATATTAATATCTTAGTGACAGCATAGTTTCTCTTCTGACTGTATCATTTCCGAGCTTGGCGTGATGAGGGGGAAAGAGGGGGAGAGAGTCTCTCACAGGATTTATTTCTTTGGCAGAGAACCTGGCTATTACTTGGAAAAGAAACAAAAGATTGTGGGAAGTGGCCGTTCAGGAAAGAGACCTATAGAAATATTTTGCAAATACATCACTTGTATTTCATGCAGACTTCTACCCCTCACTAGGAGCCAAGTACTGTCTTAATCTTAACTACAACTGTCTTTTGAACTCGTGGATGTGGAGCTTTAATCCTGTGGATGCGTCTGATGCATGGCTATTATTCTCAATGCTGCTTTACTTCAAGTAAATGTATGCACTCTTTCTTTCACATTACAATGCTTTCTATTTTGCACAAGAGCTGAAGCGCTTCATTTCCTGTTTGAGGTTTAGCAGTTCTTCAGACTTCTGTAGTTCCCAGGGTGGCTGTGCTACTTTGTTTTTGGCGTGTTTTTGTTTGCATGTGAGGTAAACCACTTAATAAATTACTGCGTCTAAATCTGGAACATGTCAGAAAGTCCAGTGCCATAGTTTCGTTAATTGAACTGGGTCAGCTGCCGTTTCCACTGTGTTTCCCGTGTTCCCTCCACTAGCCCTCTTCTCTCTGTGACGCAAACACTACCGTGCTTTCCATTTCCTCCTTCCTGTGACGCTCCTCCTACTTCCTGTGAATGAGACCCTCAGGAGTGATCGATACTTCCTGATTTAGGCTACGCTGTGCTGTTATGTCGCAACAGTCCTTTTTCTATGAAGTGACATTTCCCAGCATGACATTTTTTTCCAGAGTGCTCTTAAGCATACGGGAATTAATTAGACATAGTCTCTATGCCCTTACATGCAGATGTTAGCAGTGTTTCATATACAACATTGAAGTTACTAGTAGATTAAGTAGTTTAATTTGTGCTTGCTGAATCTGTTAATAATGTCAAGCATAGAATAATGGTGTCAGGGAATGTTAGTGAGTAATATTAAACATGGGGTTGACCGAGGAGGTCTATAATAGCTGAAGTGAGTTGAGTGAGTTTGTTAGCATTAGCATTCCCTCTTTGGATGCTGCCATCTCTGTCACGAAGTTCTAGCAGGGTTTTTATTTATTTAATTTTTTTTCTTTACTAAAGTACAAAAGTGCTCATTGCTCAGAAAATCACACATAGTCTTAAAACCTTCCCTAGGTTTTTCCAGAGCTGTCAAATACAGCAGACAAAGAAAAAAGGTATGTTCATGCCATGTGGAAATTACTGTAATTACGAAATTAAAACTTGTAAAAAGCTGCTGGAACTCAAAGATCTTATCATTTCAATCTGTAAACTCTGAATTTTCAGAGAGCTCCAACTTGTAGCTTACCACTGAAACATCATGTGGAAACAGTCTATATTCATGTATATGTAACCTCTGCTTCCAAAACCCATCTCTCTCCATTGAAGGCCATCCAAAAAAATGTACAATATTATTATGTCAGAATATGTGGCTAGGCCTACTTCTGAATGACCATCAGAAGCTGCTTTGTGGCATCTGAATGATATTTTACCGCATCTTCCAGCAAGACATACAGAAGATAACCAGCCATAGAACTTTATTAGGATTTCCAACAGCATTACAGGAACCTAAAAAGCTTCTCCAAAGGCATCTTTATTTTTGTTTTTACTGCCCCTGTACTTTGGATTGAAAATCTATGGCAGGAAACCATGTCTGAGTCTAAGATTTACTCTCAGTACAACTATTATTAATTTTCCTTTTGGATATCATCCTTAAAAAAAAATATTGTATCTTGTGTGTGTGTGTGTGTGTGTGTGTGTGTGTGTGTGTGTGTGTGTGTGTGTGTGTGTGTGTGTGTGTGTGTGTGTGTGTGTGTGTGTGTGTGTGTGTGTGTCCACAAAGATGGCAATATCCAAAAACCTTGTGGAGCATTTTTTAGTCCCCATGAGGAAAACAGCCTATACATCATAGTAAGTGATGTTTTTTGAAAATGTAAAAATGCAGAAAGTTTTCTGTGATTGGTTAGTGTGTTTGTGTTTGTGTGTGTGCATGTGTGTGTATGTGCGTGTATGTGTGTGCGTGGCCTGGTAAACCTACATTATGGAGACAGAATGGCAATGTCTGAAATCTTTGACCTTGTGGGGAATTTTTATGGTCCCCATCAGGAAATCATACTAAGTGATGATTTTTTTTTGTGCAAGAAAGTTTCTGAAAAAAATGCAGAAAGTTTTCTGATATGGGTATGGGTAGGGTTAGAGCATATTATAATATACAGTTTGTACAGTATATAAAGAGGTGTGTGTGTGTGTGTGTGTGTGTGTGTGTGTGTGTGTGTGTGTGTGTGTGTGTGTGTGTGTGTGTGTGTGTGTGTGTGTGTGTGTGTGTGTGTGTCTACCCTCACATGGCAAAGACAGCCCAACAGGTGTCCCTCACCCAGCATCCCCTCCCACGCCCCACAAACAAACACACACATCCTCTAATCCCTGCTGAGCTGCTCTTTACTCTATATTCTATGCTCTATACTTACTGTTTTCCTGTGCAGGTACGGAAAACATAACAGAAAACAAGAGTTAATATCTCATGACATTTTGCACACGAGACACATGGCAAGTTAATATATCATGGTTTAAGAAAATCTAGATATTTTTACTGGAAAAACAAGACAAAATATTCTAATATTCCATTCGTCCACTTCCTTCATTTATGGTTTGTAAGCAGTCAGTGAATTAGACTGTTTACCAAATTCGCCCCCATATAGAAGCAAAATGATGGTGACAAACCCTGGAGAGGGAAGAGGCTGAGGACAGTGGACATGGATCAGAGCATCAGGCCAAGCAGAGAGGGTTGTGTAAGCCTATTAGACTAAGTGAGGTAAATCCCACTCTGCACGTGCATTTGGCAAGAGCGGCCTGCAGAAAAAAGCCACACACCCTACTGTCCTGGGAACTCTCCAGCTGTAGGCACAGATTAAGGTTTACCTGAAGACAAAACAAACAGCACACATGGAGGCAGAGGGAGGGGGAAAGAAGTAAAGCACCAGATAGAAGAGGAAACATAAGAAGATGAAGGGCAGGGGGCAGAGATGTCATGAGCGATCGTCCTCTAACAATAAACTTAATACCCAGACATAAGCGCTTAAAGGACGTAGTCTTTCCAAGCAGTTTCTTTCACATTTGTATTGCAATAAATATAAGAATAAACAATAAAAAATAATAAATTGTAATAAAAAATAAATGAATAAATAAACCCACACATAAATAAATAAATAAATAAATGAACTTGAACAAATACAACTGAAATAATTAATAATCAAATAAAGCAATATTTTATTAAGTAAACAAATAAATCTGAAATAATTATTTTATCATGCTTAGTATTGTTCTGATTAATATCTACAGCAACAACAACAACAACAACAATAATAAAAATAAAAATAACAACAATAATAATAATAATAATAATTTATTTTTAATTTTAATTAGGCAAGTTAACTTTGAAATGAATGATTAATTAAGTAAAGTCAATAATGAATTAAATAATAAAATGATTATTTCAGATTTATTTATTCATCTTTATTATTGCTCTGATTACAGTTAATAATTTATTTTTCAATTCAAATTAGGCTAGTTAAATAAATTAATTTGAAATGATTGAAATTTTAAATAAATAACAGCAATAATAATAATAATAATAATAATAATTCGAATAATGAGTTATTCTTTTAATTAATTCTTCAATTTCAATTAGGCTAATTAACTTCAAAAATAGACATAATGATAATAAATAATTAGGCAGGATTTTACAGAAGCAAGAACGCTGTTGGTTTGAATATGGAGCTTGGCCATTTGGATCAGAGTGTTAAAATTATGAAATTAAATATGAGCATAATCAAGATAAAGTAAAGTGAGATTAAATAAAATAGCAGATGTTCTGTGTGTGTGTGTTTGCCAGAAAGCAAGACAGCAGGCCTTTTGCTACTGAAATTGCAGAAACAATATCACAAAACTGGACACCTGTGGCTCTGTCAGCAGCAGCTTTCTTCTTCTTTAACCTTGCTTGAAGGCTTCTCTCTCTCTCTCTCTCTCTCTCTCTCTCTCTCTCTCTCTCTCTCTCTCTCTCTGTGTGTGTAAAACAGCTTATAAATCATACTAAGTGATTTTTTTTTTTTTTTTTTTACATGTAAAAATGCTGATTTTTTTCTGTGATGGGTATAGGTTTACGGGTAGGGGGATATAATACAGTATAAAAATAATTATGCCTATAATGTCCCCGCGTGTGTGCATGATATGCAGGTGAGAGAGTGCGTTCAGCTTTGGATTTTGAATATTTTCTCTTTCACACGCAGTATAGGCCTATGTAATATGTGACGTCTGCTATTAATATATACTGTGCTCATATGCCATCCACCTCATTTCTCTCCACTCATCCGTCTTTCTGTTGACTCACTGGGCCTCTGAGAGACACCCGTCCACTCTGACATATTTATTTTGCTCTTATTTACCTCCTACACATTTAATCAAAACCCAGTGGGTCTGCATATTAAATTCATTCATTTCATAGAAATAGCATCCCTTGAATGTTCTTTCTCTGTCTCACATACAAACCCCCGCATTCTCTCTCTCTCTGCCTCTCAGTCAGTCGTTCTGTACTGTTTACAATAATTACTGCAGTGTGTGTGCTTGTGTCCATGTGTATTTGTCTGTCTAATGGGCAGGCCACAAAATCTGCACTCACAGAAATAATAATAAATGATTATTATTATTATTATTAATGAATGAATATAAATCTGATTTGTTTTTAATTATTATTATTGTCTATGCGATTTGTGTCCATGTGTATTTGTCTGTCTAATGGGCAGGCCACAACATCTGTGCTCACAGAAATAATAACAAATTATTATTAGTAGTAGTATTATTATTATTAGTATTATGAATGAATGGATGAAAATAAATAAAGATTTAATTGATATGACAAAACAACAACAAAAACAACAAAAACAATAATAATAATAATAATAATAATAATAATAATAATAATAATAATAATAATAATAATAATAATTTGTTATCTATTTTAATTTACTCTTTAATTTCAATTGGGCTTATTAACTTTGATATTCATATGAAATTCAATTAATTATGTATTAAATAAATCTGAAAAAAAATTATTGATATGATTAACATCAACAACAACAATAGTAATAATATTAATACTAATAATAATATGTATTTTTTAATGTATTATTTACTTTTAATTAGGTTAGTTAACTTTGAAATAAATAAAAATAAATACATTTAAATGAAAAAGTAATAATCAAATAAAGAAATGAAGAAATTGATTTTATTTGTTATTGTTCTGATTTACAACAAAAACCATGATATAATAGTAATAAGAATAAGAATAATTTATTTTGAATTTCAATTAACTTATTAAAGTAATATTTTATTAATAATGAATTACATAAATTATAAACTGTGAATTAATTATTTTATTCAGATTATTATTATTATTATTATTATTATTATAAATAATTATTGTATAAATAGTAACAACAAAATATATATAAAAAATATTTGATTCTGAAAATATTCGATGCTATGGCATAAATTACTAACTAATGTATACCTAGATCTGTGAAATACATCAACACAGGAAAAAAGTGATATCACTGGGTATTTAATATAGAATATGACAATTGTGTGTTCATCTGAATTTCACAGCAGCTTTGAATGTGCTTCATCCAATCAGAGTTAAAGCAAAGGGTTTTATAAAAAGAATTTTGGACATTTTATTCTGATTTTGGGAGGTAGCCTACTATAATAGTTGCATAATAAAACCAAATGTCTGACCTCTCTATCTCTCGACCTCTCTAAATTCAGTCCATGCTTTGCGTCTGTCTCTCTTTCTCTTTTTTCCTCTCTATATTTCATGTTACGAAATCCTTTTTGCTTTTACCCTAATTTTCACTTTTTTCCTCCATTACTCTCTGTATCACCGCTGTCTCTCTGCCTCTCTTTTCTCCTTAGGGACAAAGGACTGTCTACCAGCAATGACGCACTTAGGGCTTTTGTGCAGAGAGGCATTTGAACAAACATATTCGTTTCTCTAAAAAGGAGGGAGGAGGTGAGAGAGAGAGAGAGAGAGAGAGAGAGAGAGAGAAAGAGAGAGAGAGAGAGAGAGAGGGAGAGACATGCTGGGGACGTGAACTGTACATGAACATGAGCCATGCGTGTGAAGGCATGCCAGGTAATAAACAGTATTTCTCACTAATGAATGCTGGCTGTGAGGTAGGCTACATCTCATCTCACCTCAGCAGGTGTGAACACACTCCCGTTGACTAATCTTCCAATAACGTTATGCATGTTATGACTCAAATATTGGTGACTCTCAAGTATTGGTGATTCATAGACTACTGAATACGGTTTGAGACTGTGCTAATGAATGTTTTGTTGCTCCTGTGATTAGAATGGATGACATATTTCTGAATGTTGCCTCCTCTGGATCTTGCGACGGGCAGCTTAGTGATTTAAAAGTCGCCCTGTGACAATATCACATGCATTTGGACCTCTATACCATCTGAGCGTACCTCATTATTGCCATATTTACAGGAAACTTTGTGCGCCGTTCAGTGGTTAATAGAGCGTTTGAAAGAGTCTTAGATGTTTGTTGTCTAAACTCAGAGACGTTCAAAGAAAAGATGTGACTGAGGTCTTGACATGTTCAGGAGCTTTGTGGACTTGATGTTGTGAACCAGTAGAGCTTCACAACATCAGTCACCATCTTCAAGATACTCAGTAGTTTAAGAAGTTAACTACCGTCAAGCTACTCTTTTTACAAGTTAGTTGGACGCACAACTGTTCACAACTGTTGGAACGATTTTGTTTCTTATGCTGCATTTATTCGATCAAAAAATACTGTAGATACAGTAATATTGTGAAATAATATTAGAATTTAAAATAATTGTTTTCCATATTAAAGGCACCCTGCGTGTGATTTGTGGTGATTTGTTCCAGAAACACTATGGACATGTGTACATAATCATATCTTGTCTGTGCAATGATACACCTCTGCGCACCTGCTCGCACAGAAATCACACAGGGTTAGACAGACGTCAGTCAGAGAGCACCGCAAACGAAACAGCAGCCACCTTTTACAGTTCCTCCTGAACCAAAATAACGAGCTCATGCAGCGTTTATGCCAAAACTACTGTAATTTGGATGAGATGGACACCTGTGACGTTATACTTCGAGCGGTTTGTGACTCGAATTTATGCCTTTGAATGTCAACACTATCAACGCCGAAATGAATCCGCAGCAGTGAGGTGGTACACTCTTTAAGTTGTTTATGTTCATTTTTATTGTAATGTTATGTGCTTTGAGACGTGAGGCAATTTAACTCTTTTTTTTAAAACAATTAGTGTACATTACAAACTATTATAATTTTTATCAATATTACTTGTTCTACAAAAACAATAAGGATCCCATATAATATAACAACAAAAAACAGCATTTGAACAAATCAGATTACACCAAATACCACAATTAAAGCTAGAAAACACCATCATTTATCTCACATTAGGGATGATGAGAAAACAAGAGTGACTGACTAAATATTATATTGTTTTGTAAAATGATTGCAATAAACATTAAAATATTTTGTATATATATTGCTAACCAGTAAAAACACAATGTAAAACTCTGCATAGACAAATGCATCAATGGACCAATTCATTCAGATGAATCATTCAAACAAACTTATTCACTAAATGAATCAGACGGCCTAATGTGTCACATATGAGAGAGAACGTCTTAGGAAGGAGTGTTTGATTATTATTTCAGTTTTCTAATCTGTAAAGCTACAATGTGACAAATGTGTCACGATACACTGCTGCTTGTTACTGGAAAAGCTGCACTAGCTAGTTGGTTAGTTGGTTACACCCCTACACTGGCCACCCTGTCTGTGATTACTCATCTGCAGAACATAATCTTCACCAACACAGCAGAACACGTTTTCTACGTTTTCCAGATCATAAAACCCAATACACTTGGCGATATTAGGGACATTACGGCAAGGAAGCATCAAATGTACTGTCAGCATATCTTGATATATATATCAAGCTATTGATTCATTGACAGAGTAATCAATAAATATCTGGAGCTGCCTCTCATTAAGCTGATGGCTCATTGATTTACACAGCAGAGATGATTGAGTTACGGGAAATGACCGTATGTTTGCCTGACATATACCCTGCAGATGCCAGCACTGTTTTGCTTTATGAACTTTGAACTCTGACCCATTAGCCAAATAGGCATTCAGATACATAATGTTCCTGCACGTCCTTTGTCTGTTTTTTTTTGTGCGCATGTGTATGCTGTGTTTCATTAACGTTGTGCGTTCAATTCTGAAGACAGAAGCTCCAAATAGTCAGTACTGTTGTTTGTAAAAAAAGACTTGCTTGTAGAAAAATTATGCTTTGACGTCCAAACTCACGAGGTGGGGATGTAGCTGCCAAAATCAACAGATACTGGGAAAACAAAGTCAATAATCAGTCAAAGAAGAAAAGCTTCTCTATTCTCTCTTTCCTCCCCTCTTCTCTCTCTTCATCATCCCCACAATAGTTTTGGGTCACAACACATTTTGGATCATTACTTTGCAGCTTATTTGGGCCAAAAACTGCTCACTTGGGCAGGAGAAGGTCTGGCGGATCAGCATGAAATGCGACCAAACAGAGTTTTTTTTTTGGTTCAAATTAGTTAGATACAATGCCGTTCAAAAGTTCAGGGTATTTAATGGTCGCAAAGGCTGCTTTATTTGAGGAAAAATACAGTAAAAAAATAGTATTGTGAAACATTACAATTTAAAACAACTGTCTTCTATTTGAATATACACTCACCTAAAGGATTATTAAGAACACGATACTAATACTGTGTTTGACCCCCTTTCGCCTTCAGAACTGCCTTAATTCTACGTGGCATTGATTCAACAAGGTGTTGAAAGCATTCTTTAGAAATGTTGGCCCATATTGATAGGATAGCATCTTGCAGTTGATGGAGATTTGTGGGATGCACATCCAGGGCACGAAGCTCCCGTTCCACCACATCCCAAAGATGCTCTATTGGGTTGAGATCTGGTGACTGTGGGGGCCATTTTAGTACAGTGAACTCATTGTCATGTTCAAGAAACCAATTTGAAATGATTCGAGCTTTGTGACATGGTGCATTATCCTGCTGGAAGTAGCCATCAGAGGATGGGTACATGGTGGTCATAAAGGGATGGACATGGTCAGAAACAATGCTCAGGTAGGCCGTGGCATTTAAACGATGCCCAATTGACACTAAGGGGCCTAAAGTGTGCCAAGAAAACATCCCCCACACCATTACACCACCACCACCAGCCTGCACAGTGGTAACAAGGCATGATGGATCCATGTTCTCATTCTGTTTACGCCAAATTCTGACTCTACCATCTGAATGTCTCAACAGAAATCGAGACTCATCAGACCAGGCAACATTTTTCCAGTCTTCAACTGTCCAATTTTGGTGAGTTCGTGCAAATTGTAGCCTCTTTTTCCTATTTGTAGTGGAGATGAGTGGTACCCGGTGGGGTCTTCTGCTGTTGTAGCCCATCCGCCTCAAGGTTGTGCGTGTTGTGGCTTCACAAATGATTTGCTGCATACCTCGGTTGTAACGAGTGGTTATTTCAGTCAAAGTTGCTCTTCTATCAGCTTGAATCAGTCGGTCCATTCTCCTCTGACCTCTAGCATCAACAAGGCATTTTCGCCCACAGGACTGCCGCATACTGGATGTTTTCCCTTTTCACACCATTCTTTGTAAACCCTAGAAATGGTTGTGCGTAAAAATCCCAGTAACTGAGCAGATTGTGAAATACTCAGACCGGCCCGTCTGGCACCAACAACCATGCCACGCTCAAAATTGCTTAATCACCTTTCTTTCCCATTCTGACATTCAGTTTGGAGTTCAGGAGATTGTCTTGACCAGGACCACACCCCTAAATGCATTGAAGCAACTGCCATGTGATTGGTTGATTAGATAATTGCATTAATGAGAAATTGAACAGGTGTTCCTAATAATCCTTTAGGTGAGTGTATTTTAAAATGTAATTGATTTTTCAGCATCATTCCTCCAGTCTGCAGTGTCACATGATGCTCAAGAAACATTTCTTATTATTGAAATCAATAGTGCTACTCAATATTTTTGTGGAAAGTGTGAAATAGTGGGCAGCAGTTTCTGACTCTGGATTGTCTTTATGAGAAAACACTCAACTTGAAATTAAACATTTGGACATGCTCAATGCATAATAATGTACAGTGGTTACATGACAATGAAGATAACAGAGAAAACAATGCAGTATTGTGACATCAATAGCTAATGTGGTCTAAGATGAGTGTAATTCAGTGGGAGTTGTATTTCAGTGTGACTATGTAAGGTTAACAATGGTGGTTGCTGTTGTGGTATTTCCTAAAAAACACAAAAGAGCTGTGGTAATTTCCATTACAAACTCTGATTTTTTTTTTGCCTGTGTTTTGGTCCGGAGATTCTGTTTTCTGATAATTCGGTCAATGGCGGTGAAAGAGTTAATGCCACATGCTAACAAAGGCTTGTGATATTTTGTCACTCTTAACATAGTTTATAATGTTTTGGTATGACAAGACTTTAAACATGTTCATTCCTTTCATTATAGCTCTGTAGATTAGCAGCTGAATGTCAGTGTAATTTATCATGCTGTGGTGATATATGACGTCCGAGAACAAGGAATTTGCAAACAATGAGGTGGTACAGCGAAATGCAGCTTTCAAAAGCAGATGTGATGGCATTAGTTTCACAAACGATACCATTTGAAAAATGTTGTAAAAATATGCCATGTATGTTCATAATGCAGGAATGAAAAGCAAAGATAAGAGCCTTTCATTCTTTTATGACACAAAAAAAGTGAAGGTAAATAGGGCGTAACTGGGTAATGATATGGCAATATGACTTGGAGAGAATGCTAATTCTATAGCTTTGAGTAAACAGTGATTGTTTTGGGTGCCAACATGTCAGTTTTGATTGGATGGGATGTTTGCAAAGCAGTATGGAGTAGTATGGCTTTGCCTTGGGTGGTTAGTCATCATCAGATCACAGCTAAAACACTTTAGACAAGTGAAGTCAGTTAATAAAATTAGTCAAACCACTACACAGGATTTGTCACAGACTGTTTTATTCAGGCCTCTTTCTCTCTCCCATAAACACACATATCCAAACATTCTCTTGGGTCATAATCTTCATCAGTAACGTCAGAAGAAAACTGCATTTCAAATACTCATTTCCTATGCCAATAGCCTTTCCTGAGCATTTAGGAAACATTAGTGTATGTATTTGCACGTGTTATTGAGGATTTTTTTTAATGCACCTTTTACACATGTAGTGTTTCTTTAAATTAATTAGAAAGATGTAGTACATTTCTTTTCCTCGTCTTTATGTGGCATCCACACAGAAAACCTCAGAATGATTGCACACAAACATAAGATCTTCTTTGAAATCTCCATGAGATTTCTTTTTTATTTATTGAAATTGTATTCAATCAATTTTATTTATCGATCTGTCATTCAAAAAAAGACCCCTTTCCCCCTTTCATGAGCAGAAATAACTGAAAATAAGAATGATGAACCATCGCTCTGATTAACATAATTTAACACGTTATTTTTTATATATATATATATTTTAAATGTTATTGTCTATTATAATTGAAGGTAGGGTAGGTAATTTTGGAGAGGCAATAGTAAGCTAGCTTTGAAAGCATAAGATCCCACCCTCCATTCAGAGCCATGTATCATTCAAAACACATGAACACACACAGCCAGAGCAGAGTATGCAAAGCATCACGAGACGAGAGACAGAGTAAAATGACCTCATGTCTAGAAGCACACAACATTACAATGATAACGAACATAAACAACTTACAGAGCTCTTACTTGTACCACCTGACTGCTGCAGATTCATTTCGGTGTTGATAGTGTTGACATAGAAATGCATGAAACTTGAGTCTGAGGACGGGAACAGCTCCGGGTAGAACGTCACAGATTGCCATCTCATAGTTACAGTTAACAGTTATGACATGGCGTGAACACAGCATAAAGCTTTTTGTTTTGGTTCAGGAGAAACTGTAAAAGATAACTGCTGTTTGTATACGCCGCTCGGTGACTGACATCTGTCTCATTCCCTTAAGGAACAAGCGCTGATGACGTGTGATGTCTGTGCGAGCAGGTGCGGGGAGGTATGAAAACACATGCATTGACAGGCAGGTAGGACATTCGGACATTTTGTGGTCCTGAGACTTCCACAGATGATAAATGTACATTGTTTTTCTGTTTTCCAATTTGTAAAAATGTTCTATTAAAATGTAATCATTTGTGTTTTATGCTAATAAGACATGTCTGAGTGCTCATGAATATTTCCCTATACTTCAGCTCAATAATGCATCTTAATAATAATAATGGTGCAGAATGTCAGAATATGGAACCTAAATGAGGTTGACTTTAATGTGAAAGGGCAGTTTCTCTGAAAAAGTCTAATTTGAGAATCGATATTATAACTGTGCAATGACCTAAATGTTTGTAGGGATTAAATCACTCAAGGTTAAGAGTCTAGAGCAGAGCCCAGGTGGCATCATGTGACAGGTTGCATAACAAACAGGATCATATGAAAGTCAGATTACATTCAAAGCAGAAAGATATGCAAACAGGTTGGGTTAAAGTCATCTGCAATGCAAACCGTGTGCTGCGGTACGTGCGGAGCTCCACTGTGACCTTTAGGGCAGTGCAGCATTGATGCTTTAGGTACAGTAAGGTGAAAGTATGACATTTGAGTCAGCTCATTTCTTTGCATTGTGTTTGCATTCCTCCAGCCGAGCACAGATTAACCAGCAGCGTGGGATGACCTGCTTTTTTTCACCTTTCTTCCTCGGTCTGTGGAGGAGGTATCGTGTTGATTTGCCTCCCCCATCAACTGTATCTACCTCATTCCCCTTTTCCATTTTTTTATTTTTTTATTTTCTCGAGTGATGCTCTGGCATTTCTGCTGTTGTCCAGTGTCTTGTTTGTTTATTCTCTCGGTCTATTCCATTTCCACCATGACTCAGAAAACTTTTTGACACCACTAGAAACGGCGCGGAAAAGTTTGTGTTTAATGTCTCACCACCAACACCAAGAAACTCCTCCGGAGACTTTCATAGTCTTTTGCGTGGGCGGCGTGTCCTCTATTTCTGAAAGGTCGTTTGCTTTTGAGGGAGACCCCTCATTAATGTCACGACGTGAAGATACTATATTGGGTTTTCTTTTCAGAGCTATCAAAACCAAAAGGAGTCCCCAACCTCTGCCTAGAGTGAAAAAATGAAATTTAGGTGCTTTCCACAACCCTCCTGCTTTTAAATTGTGTATTCGCAGAAAGTGACTAATCCAGATATTGCAGAAAGAAATGTGACAAAATAAATCGAATTCTTTCAAAACACAGGAGATAACAATAATTGACTCAAAGGAGACATCTTTTGCGTAAGAGACTCTATTAGGAAAGAATCTGCTGTCCTTTTTTGAAGAATTGGAAGCAGTAATGTCTGAATTATGACTTATGGAGCTGCTTAAAAGCCCTTAATCTGAAACATATTTGTTTTTTCTGGAAGGTAATCGTCGTCATCTGTTTGACAGATGAGTTGAGGTCACAGAAAGTAAGACATTAAACATAAAACACCTGATGATAATGAGGGTAATGGCGCGTTTCATTCCATGACAAACAAGTATGTGTTTTACGATCCTTAACTGTCATCTATGCAATGTGATGTATTGCTACCATCATATTAGACTTCTGCGTCTGTTTCAGTGTTGACGCACCAATTACCAGTAGATCTTTATCTGTATCAACCATTAAAGTCCTCTGTGGGGTTGCCTCAGGTATAAATCAATGCACTGGTGTGTGTGTGTGTGTGTGTGTGTGTGTGTGTGTGTGTGTGTGTGTGTGTGTGTATGCCTGAATGAGACTGTGTGTCCACAGGGAGGGGTTTGCAAGCAAAAGCTTGTGTGTGCACATATTTGTGTGCACGTGTAAGATCTCTGAGATATGCTAATGCCAATGCGGTATATGCTCTCTATGGACATAAGCATTGTCATATAGATCAATGCTGTGTATACACAATGAATGATGCACCACTCCCTCTCTTGTTGAGCTGCAGAACATATTAATCACAACCTTGACTTTGAGAAGGAGACTCGAATCTTGCAAAGAGCCCTGTAAGTGTTGAAATACAGTCGCTGCAGGTATAAAGGTGTATATTCATATTTGCATCTATTTCTTGTAAATATTGCAATTTAGGGGGGTGTAACGATACCCAAGTCACAATTCGTTATCATGATATAACAATACGATATTATGGCGATATCTGGTAAAAGGATAACAAAAAATGTAATGTTGATCAAAATGGTAAATTTGATGTTACATTGTGGGTGTAAATGAATATGCTTGTACTTGGTGCTGATAGCCCAATGCACAGGACAATGGTGACACCAGCATAAAAATATTCATGATTCTGAAGCTGAAAATACAGAATTATTTAAGACGATTATGCTTTCACTCTGTCACTGGCTAGATATATTTAAAATAATGTAGGCCACTTTTTACTGGTAACATAAGATATTTGGCATTATCATTAACCACCAATATTCCCCCATTGCATTATTATACATTTTATTTATCTTTATATATAGCAGTTTAATGTAGTACTGACACTGAAACTCTTAAAACTAGATTTTTTTCTCACACAGCAATTTTTATATTGTATACAATACATATTGTCACTATCCACGATACATATTGTTAGATTTTTTGTATTGTGATATATTCTGACACAATATATTGTTACACCCCTATTGCAATTGCAATGTGCCCTTTGAACATAATTTCAAAAACATTGGGATTAACATCTTAGCTTAGCTTCTGTCATGAAACTCTGGATGGCGCTGGTTGATGGATCCTTTACACAACCTGATGGCATTTACATCGTTTACTACATGGCACAAGCTGATTGGTTCCTCTTGTATCTGCAGCCAATGAGCTTGCTGCTCAACATTTAAATAGCTGGTTAGCATTTGCTATGGCAGTTTGCAGTTTCAGTATTCCTCTGAAACCCTCCACCTTCCCCAGCTCCACCTGTATAGATTTGCTACGGGTAATTGCATATATGCTATTTGTGTGTTGTACATGGCACAGCAGCGCATCGGTGTTTGTATTGGCAGTAGCAAGTCCCTTGCTCTGCAGCAGCAGTAATAACAGCAGCATAGCAGATCTATACCGACAAGACCAAATTAACAATATAACCATTTCTATGCTAAAAATCTGTATGCAACTGTTAGGAATTGGTGTAGCTGAAAAACACAAACCTGTTAGCTGCGGTTGTCCACATACTTGTGGCTATGCAAAATACTTTATGCAGTGTTAGTAATGACAAAATGTAATATTTGAGAAAGTATGACATGAATTATAAAATGGATGCAATTATATGCATATTCTTTATAACGCTGTTAGTTTTGTCAATGAAAACACGTTATAAAATAAATGATGTGTGTGTGTATGCGTAGGTCATTTTATCCCTTCAGTTGTAAAGCTTTTAAAATTCTGATCCAAATTTTTGGGAGGAAGTTAAATTAGATAGATTTAGTGGGCGGTTTTGTACTTTTCTCTATGTATTGTGTATTTACACAAGCAAGCAAATGCCTTCAGGAAAATAAATAAAGACTAACTGAACTGAACAGGTTTTGCCTCAGGTTTCTCCAGGCTCAAATCACTATGGATAAAAATATTTGCTAAATGGTAATCTGCCATTTAATTTCTTACTAAATATCCATCTGAACATACTATTTAAGCTATGTATTTACATATGCAGATAACAACAAAAATAAATGTATACATTTGACACACGTAGAGTTTCAATAGCCTACAAGTGGGGACAAATACTCACTGCTGCAGCAGCCTGAATTGTATGATGCTAAATAGGGAGAAATTTAACTCTTTTTTAAAAAGGGCAAAATAAATGTGAACTAAATGAATTGCCATAATGAATTCCCAAAATGCCAGATGGAAATATCCCTTTATGTGGAAAAATACAGCAAAAAATAAAAATACAAAAAATAAGCTAATGCATACTGTGAACTTAGATGTAGGTTACCCCCATCGCTCCAAAACAAGCATGCATCCTCATTTGCGTCCACATACCAGAATCATAATTCATTCTTTGTATTCCTCAAATAACACAAGCATGTCGAGCAAGTTGACAGCTGTGAGCGCGCGCGCGGAGTATGCATGCATGCCTTCCAGCAGGTGGAGCAGACTCTGAGCCTCCACATAACACTAACAGCTTGAGAGCAGGCGACACATCTCTGCCACTGGCGTCATCGTCCTCATCTCCAAGCAACCCCTCCATCAGCACTGGCGTCACCGTACGACGAGCCCGCACAGTTGCTCGGCAACTTCTGCCTTGTGCGCTCGCGCCCAGCTCAGAGCTCTGACGCGAGTGTGACGTTAATGAGGCGGGTATCAGTTTGTTATGGCAAGAGGAGGAGGAGGAGGAGTCCCTCATCACACCATGAGCCTGTAGCGTTTGTCTCATGCCAGCAGAACTGCTCTAGACTAGAGCGGAGCCTCAGTGGCCGGAGCGGCACTTTGTACATAGTAGCGCGCTCCGTGAAAAGTGTATATCGTTGTACATAGGAACTATATTCAAGACAGAATAAGAACAACATATTTTCCCCTCAAAAATTGCACAAGGAATAAATTGTAAATGCAGACTTAACCATTTGTGCTGTGGAAGGAGTTGGATTTTATTCATGTGTTAAAGGTAAGCGTATTTTCGGTTTTGTTACTTTCACATGACGAGCATGTGTACAGTTAATGTCTAACAGATATAAACACTTTGTCGTTATATACCTAGTTGTTTAGTTGTTTTTATTTATTTGTTTCTAATTTGATATTTCTCACTGAATTTCAAGGACATTTATGGACGTTGTGCGCTGCTTTTACTTGTTAGCTTATTTGCGGTTAGTTTTAAGTTGATAGCAATTTGAATGCTATAATTTAAATGACTATTCCACTTAAATTAACTTGCTTTTAAGTGAGCTGAAGATATGTTATATAGCTATCAGTGCATCTTAAAAATAAAATGTTATTAGGAGATTTGATTTATTGATGTATGAAGCAGTCATAGACTGTTTTGTGAAGGCTGTGATTGCATGTGTAAGAATCGTTGCTATTAATGAATAATAATAATAATAATAATAATAATGACTGCAAATTTGAAAGTTCAGTATTATTATTGCACATTTATAACTTACTATTTATTGTTTATTGCAGATCAAATTAAGTTATCGCTGCGCTTATAGGCACACACAAACCGGCATCATGGTTATAATGACGGACAGCATTACGGGCTCTCGGTCAAGTTGTGCCCAGTCCAGGCCTCTGCAGGTCGGCTTCTATGAGATCATCAGAACCCTCGGCAAAGGAAACTTTGCTGTAGTGAAACTGGCCAGACACAAAGTAACGAAAACACAGGTAAGACTCCTGCATCATGCAATGCCTCAATATAGCCTAATGTTTTTTTTTAAAACTTTTTTATATATATATATATATATATATATATATATATATATATATATATATATTTTTTTTTTATTATTACAAATCGGTCAATAACAATATAGGTCTAATAAGAATAATAATACTGTACACTGTAAATGGTCAACAATTTGGACAACAAATATTTTATATTGCTTTAACTCATCAAAATAAGTAATTTTCAACTTTTTTTAGTAAGTTATACAAGATTCAACAATTTTTTAAGTCAGTTTAATGCAATTTAAGTTGAAATGATTTAAATGTCCAAGTTGATTGAACTTAAAAATGTAATAAATAAATAAATATTCTGCATAAACAAAGTGCATTTTATTGCATTTCCATGCAGGTTGCAATTAAAATAATTGATAAAACAAGACTGAACTCTGCCAACCTGGAGAAAATCTACAGGGAGGTTCAGATCATGAAGCTGCTCAATCACCCTCACATCATAAAGCTCTATCAGGTAAGTTATTGGATTTGTAAAGCTAATAATGATGTTATAATTACAAAGAAAAGCCTGATAAACTCCCTGGATTAATGTCTGAGGGAGTGTTGTGTGTTTTAGCTTGCTCAGTGACATTAAGAGAGTGAATGTCTAAGTCTAGGTCATACATATGGTGAGGTGTTCTTCCCTGGAAGTTCATCTGGATATCATGCAAAGTATAAATAGACTGAAGTTACTTTCTCGCTCGCATCCAGCTTCTGCATAGCAACTCTCCACTGCATTACACTGTTAATTATGTTTTGTCAGATCACCTAAACCTTGTTTTATTGAATTAAAAATATATATGACAGAAAAAAAAATGTGAAAATAGAATAGAAGCAGAAATAGATAGAACTGCAGGGTTTTGCTAAAACAATATAGTACCAATGGCCGGTTTTATTTTCATAAAAAAAAATTCTGATTCAAGGCTGTTTTAAGGTGATTTGTTGCCTTTTAGATCACATTGTTTTTTTTTAAATATTATTATATTGGACAAATCTGTGTCCAAAATGTGTGGCTTTGCCTGGAAATAAGAGACACAGAAAAGGAGAAAGTGTGTTGGACATAAGGATTCAGGATCTAAATCTCAGACTTAATTAACACGGGTGAAAGCCAAGTGCAATGTGTCTGCAGAGTCACGTGAAGCTAGCTGTTTGTAATGAGGAAAAATCTCTAAGAAGTATAATCTGATTTGATCCCTGGGCTTGTTTTGTCACCATAGTTTGGCTCACACACTCATGGCAAACAGTGGCAGGCTAGTACAGGGTGCTAAAGCGTCAGCGCATTCTTGCTCTCATAGCCTGTACCATTTTGTTCAGATTAGCATTTTGCGGATTATACTGGAGAACCGAGGTTGCGGGAACCTAAAATCCTTGGGAATAACGTCTCAGCTCACTGCTTTGGATCTGACCCCTCACATTTGTAAGAGGTGGAATTTTTGGGAACTGAGCAGCATCATTTGATATGAGCTTGATGTGCTTGTCCTTCAGCGTACTCTTACATATTAATTAAAACATACCTTAATGTCATCCAACATATGAGCTGATATCAGTAAGAATCCTTTACGAAAGCGGCCTGGATTTTCAGCTCATTTTGGTGTCGGATAACCTGGAATGTAACTCACCTTTCATAACTTAAACCCTGTTTATTTAAAGGAGAAAGCCTTTGAGATGAAAAATAGGGAACTTGTGACCCATGACCCTTCATGATAAACTGTTTCCGTTTTTTTGCTTCTTGCACAAACAGTCCTTTTATTGCCTTTAGCTTCTCGTTCACTTCAGACACACTCTCTTCACAACTAACAATAGTCTCCTTCACTCATCTCCCTCTGCATTAGTGACGGAGGGAGATGTCTCTGTGGGCCAAACAGGCCAGGGTTTCTAAGGAAGCTATGACATCATTGGCACCTCTGGGTTGATATTAAAGGCTGAAGTCTTTGGAAGCTTGGGTTATCTGGAGATAAAGACCCTTTTCCTGCTGTTGCACAGCCTGACTACGTGAGCCATTACACATCGTGTTACGCACTAACCTGAAGTATCGAGTGTCTGAGCTTGTGTATGGATGATTACACAATTTTCTCAGTGATAGAAAAAGAGGACATCACAGAACCTGTTGTGCAACTTTTTCTGGTATCGCAGCAGCGTTTAGTGTTTCTCCCTCAAGCGTTTCCCGTGAACATACGAGACATTTTTGTAAAGGGTGAGGACGTCATACACCCTCTCTTTTATAATGGTTTATGCTGTTAATGGTTGCTGCAGTTCCTTTTGTGTCACTGCATGCCTTTGTGCTCAAACCAGGTCTTATGTGTGAACATGTTTAACGGTTCATAAGAAATGGGTCGGTGAAGATAAAGTTTCAGTTGTCAATAGCTTCTTCAGTGGCAGTGATGGATCAGACTTGGACTATTTGTATGTGCTCAGGGCATTCAGTTAATGCTTTACTACTCTCTTATGCAATGGTGCATGTCATTACAAACTAACCTGTCCTGTATGAATGACAAGAACTATGAAAGACGTTGACAGAAAGAGGGACTTTGGTTTAAAAGAGAACATAAGAACTTTTTTTTTTTAAAAGCTAGCAAAATGTGTGGTAATAATAATACAAATGATGATTATCTAATTAATAATATTTATTTGAATGCAAGTGTAATAAACATTTTTTTTAATATAATTCTATGATGTTTTGTCTTTACAGGTCATGGAGACCAAAGACATGCTGTACATTGTGACAGAGTATGCAAGAAACGGAGAAATGTTTGGTAAGTGGAAACACTTTTGTAAATTAATGACTAAGTAATCTGCGAAAAGATTGAAGGGCGTCTATTGTTTTTGACGTCTGTGTCTCTCCCAAAACCTCTTGTCCAGTTGTTGTGGATAATGAGGTCTGACGGGGAAAGAATTATTTAGATCAACATTGCCGTCAGAGCAGTGAGTCAGTGAGTGAGCACAGAGCGAGACAGGTGTTGGATTTTCAAGCTTTATGTAACTGTAAAAGGGATAAGCTGCTGTACCTCTGCTTGTCCTCACCACCTAGGGATTTAGACACATATATAACATATCTGTCTCTTCACCTGTCAAATACTCAGCCTTTAAAAAATCTTCCCAGACAAACCGTAGGCTTGGTTATGTCTTTATATGGTGTTTTTAAGGCAATGTCTCCTCCCTTCCTAAGCCGTCCTCTTCTTTACAGACTATCTGACTTCCAATGGAAGGATGAGTGAAAACGATGCTCGTAAGAAGTTTTGGCAGATTCTGACAGCGGTGGACTACTGCCACCGACACCACATAGTCCACAGAGACCTCAAAACTGAAAACCTGCTGCTAGATGCCAACATGAACATCAAGCTGGCAGGTGAGCAGAAAAAAATAAAATCGTTTTAGGGTTCACATATTGATGTGCCCTGCTCATAAACCCATGCAGTGCCAGACTTTAAGTGTCTTAAAAAGAAAGTAATTACTGTATTCACAGGATCAGTAATACAATTTAATCAAACCAGTCTGCTTCTTTCAGACTTTCAGTTATTCATTATATACTTTTATTTCAGGAATTTACACTATTCTGAAGCAATTCAGTAATCAGTCTTTTTCATCAACAAAGAACTTACTTCTGTTCTGTTTTTTCCAGACTTTGGATTTGGAAACTTCTACAATGCCGGTGAGCCTCTCTCCACGTGGTGTGGAAGCCCTCCATATGCTGCCCCAGAAGTCTTTGAGGGGAAGGAGTATGAGGGGCCACAGTTAGACATTTGGGTATGTTCATCGTTCGTATTTTCACCTGATTTATCAAACAGCTGCTGAATATGAAATTAAAATGATATAATTATAAAAGTAAATTGTATACAGCGCTTGAAAATCAAAACTATATATAAAAACTACTATATAATATAATATGATATAGTATAGTATAGTATAATATAATATATAACACAGTTCTTTGTTGCCTTGCCAGCACTGGTATAAATGCTAATCTAGTTTAATACATGCTCCAAATGTTTGTCTTTCACAGAGTCTGGGTGTGGTTCTGTATGTGCTGGTTTGCGGGTCCCTGCCCTTTGATGGGGACAGTCTTCCTGCTCTGAGACAAAGAGTGACGGAGGGCCGATTTAGAATACCATTCTTCATGTCACAAGGTACAGATCTACACTCCATCTTTTCATGTACAATGCTGCAGCTTCATAAAAAAAAAACATTTTTGACCGAAACCTCCTTATCTCCTTGTCCAGACTGTGAAAATCTGATTCGTAAGATGCTAGTGGTTGACCCTGCCAAGCGGATCAGTGTGGCTCAGATCAAGCAGCACCGATGGATGCTTGCGGATGCCAGTGCACCCCACCAGACCCTTTCCCTGTCCCTTACTGACTATAACTCCAACCTGGGAGACTACAGTGAACCCGTCTTAGGCATCATGCAGACCCTCGGCATTGACAGACAGAGGACTGTGGAGGTGAGAAAATGGGCAGATACAATGGGATTGTAGAGACAGATTGTGTGTATGTTACAAACAGTATTGGCTCAGACATTTCCAGCAGGGAAGGGCTTGTTTACCACAGCAAGGGTTAATACATGTTGTTCGAAGGGCATTCATTGTCAAATTGTCACCTCAGAATAAAAGCAAAAACCTATCCAGCTTTCTGTGGCTTTAAATATGCTCTTCAGTTGGCACCAAAAGGATAAACACAGTAGCCTTTGTTTTGAAAGCTGCCATATGTTTCTTTTAGCTTTCACTAAAATCCCTTGAGAAGTTAATTATTGATACAGACTGCCTGTGTTTCATTACACCTGTTAATGTGACACTCAGTATAACCACTGTGTCTAAAACAGTTTTTCAATTGCTCTCCACAGTCTCTCCAGAACAGTAGCTACAACCATTTCTCAGCAATCTATTACCTGCTGCTAGAAAGAGTAAAGGAACACCGCAGCCAACAGCTGAGCCGCCAATGCGGGGCCTGGACTCAGAGGTCGAGGACAGCATCCGATTCCTCCGCCCCAGAGGTGAGTATCGAAGCGAGGCCAAGAACATCTCCTGTTTAAGATGAAATCTCCCTCTGCTAACTCAGCCTTTCCTCTGTCCATCTCACTTTCAAGGTGATCCTGGAGTCATCTGACAGCTTCAGAACTTCAGCCTTCCCCATCAGCGCCAAGGTGAACGCTCCTGTCCATTCAGAGATGGAATGTGAACAAGGAGGCCTGTTTCAGGTCAGTACTTCCCCTGAGCTTGAAGTAATTCCTCTTTAGATTGGGGTCGGCAACTCTGGCCCTCAAGGTCCACTGTCCTGCATGCTCCAACCCTGACCACACACTTAAGCAAGCTAATCAAAGTCTTCAGGATCACTGTGTTTGATTAGGGCTGAAGCTAAACTTTGCAGGACAGTGGACCTCGATGACTCACCTCTGCCTTAGACCCCTCTCTTCCTAGTTGCTCAGTAAATAGACTCCCTGTCCTGTTTCATATTGCAGATATGCAGTGCACCCCCAATCCCCCTCCTCCATTAGAGACAGGCAGTGGCTAATGTGAATGCCTCCCTCCCTTCCTCAGCGTGTGGTGTGCCCGGTGGAGGCCAGCCTGAACGGGCTCCTGTGGAACCGATCCATCTCCCCCAACAGCCTGCTGGAGACCACCATAAGTGAGGAGGTGCGACCTCATGACCTGGAGGAGGAAGAAGGGATGCTGCAGGTCCAGCCGCCCCATCTGCCCAGCACTACCTCCCGAAGGCATACACTTGCAGAAGTCTCCGCTCGATTCCACAAGTGCAATCCACCCTGTAAGTGCAATGTTAATAATATGGTGACTTTAAGGATTTAATGCACAGATCTGGTTGTTAATTACATCTGTTATCCTCTTTCAGGTATTGTTGTTAGCCCCTCAGACGGTGCTTCCTCTGACAGCTGTCTGAAGTCCTCCTCAAACCCCAACCCGGCTCTCTTCACCGCTGTTGAGGATCTTTCGTCACTGCTCACTTCCGGTACTGGCCCAGGGGCCTTAGCCCCTACTGGGACACCCCTCACTCTTTCCTCCAACCTACTCTTGCTGAACCAAGGCAGCATGCTTGCAGCCAGCTTCCAGGAGGGGCGTAGGGCTTCAGACACCTCCCTTACACAGGGTGAGTTTAACCGAAAAGGAAAAATATACTTTGATACACATGTGTCAAGAATCACATCATAGACCTCATGTTGAAAAATCTTAAATGGCTTAAAAAGTTTTCTAACTGGACGGTGACTATTTCTGTAGGACTAAAGGCATTTAGACAGCAGCTGAGGAAGAACACTCGTGCAAAAGGCCTGCTGGGGTTGAACAAGATCAAAGGTCTGGCGCGACAGGTGTGCCCTCCGACCTCATGGTCTAGAGGCAGCCGTGGGTCGCTCGGCCCAACCATGTGCCCTCCCTCAAGCCTCCAGAGCTCTAGTGGCCCCCGTGAACGCCGAAGCATGCTGGAGGAAGTACTGCACCAGCAGAGGTGAGAATAAATCTATACCTACGCCAGAATGCTGAAGATTGCTTCAACCCTGTTTGCAGAGGCACCCCAACACTACATATTTTCAAACTCTTTGTAATCAAATACACCTGAATCAACTTATCAGCTCATTAGTAGAGGCTCTAAGACCTGAAATGGATGGGTCAGTAAATAGACTCCCTGTCCTGATTTGACATCCAAATTGTGCACTGTTGGGGTGCCTCCAGCAACAGAGCTTGGAATCACTGGGGTACATTTCCTGAATATACCTAAACTCTGTTCTTATTTCATCATACAGAATGCTACAGATCCAGCACCAGCCTCAGCCCCAAGTTCAGTCTCAACAGCCCGTGCTCTTCCTCTCACAGTCCCAACCCTCATCTCCTCCCTCCAACAACCTCTTCGCCCCCGCTGCCCTCTTTTCCAACCCCCCGACTCAACCTATCCTTCCCCAGTGCCAGCAGACCTCCATCGCCTTTCAACACAACCTGTGGCAGCAACAGAAGCAGTCTCTTGACTCCTCTTCCTCGTCCCTGTCTCCCGTGACATCTGCTGCCCATCTTCTTGAAGCTCGTCTGCACATCAGCCAGGGGCCACATCTCCACCCTCAGTCCCAACAGCACTTGCAGATCCAGCCCACCATCCTGTCCCAGGGGCCTTTCTCCTTTCTGCCCCACCAGGGCAGTTGGAGCCTGAGCACCAGCACTGAGTATGAACCGGATAACCAGGTGATGGTTTGTGCCGGTCAAAAGCAGCAACTCAGCAGCTGTGTCATGGTTAAATAAAGAAGGCAAAAACTTTGAAGATCTTCAGAGTGATGCTTGCTCCCACCACTCTAAGACCAGAGTGGGCCGGTGGACAATGGTGTTGAGCATCAGAAAAGGCATCTCATTTTGATGATTCTTTCAATAGTTTTCTAATGCAAAGGAGAGACAATTTTACTCTCTCTTCAATTCCATGACCATGTCTATATGGGTTGGAATGACTAGAGACAATAAGAAGCAATAGCCAACCTCTTCATTGAGCCCATGATCCTTGTCAGGTGGTCCTGCCCACACAGCAATAAAGGACGGGGCTCTGAACAAGAAACTGAAGAGTGTGAGTTTTCATCCATTTGCGAGTGGGTCCACTCATATATAAACCTGGCCTCCGTAATCGTAAATGATTATGTCAGAGATGCTTGTTTATCCTCTATACAAGTATGAAAATAGGACAGTGATGTCTTCCTCACAGATTTTTCCAAGGATTTCCTTTCAGGTCGTGAGCATTTTTGTTGTTATTGTTGTTGTTGTGTTTCACATCTCCAGAGAAGACCAAAGTTGATTGCTTTTTGTTGAATTTTGACTCTTTGATTTCTTTCCTAGAAGTTCTTGAAACAAAATGCAGTATCTGAATTATCCTAAACTTCCAAAAACCAAGAAAAATACTGTCATTTCATCTGTGATGTGAAAAGGTGTGCAAAGTAGCCACACTATGCCTCCAATTTTGTGTGTGCAATGAAGAGGCGCCTTAGTATGAGGGGAGTTATAAGCTAGATATAAGCACAAGAGGTACTGCATAGTGTTCTTTTAGACCAGGTCTTTGAGCTTTCGCTATTTGTGACTATGACTTTAATGCTGATTCATGTTGTGTCACATCCGTACAAAGACACTAGACAATTATAATTACATAAATGTACACCTACCAATGATATTAGGAGACATTGTAAGGTCTAGCTGTTCAGTTTTGGTCCCTCAAGACTCCTCTTCCATCAGTTCACTACCTCCTCCATAACTGATCATTCACCTCAGAAGGCTGCATCTCAACACGCACTGTATGAGAATAAGTTAGGCCCATTACAATGTCTTTTTTTTAACCGTGAACAAAGAATATGAGAATAGTGCAATATTTCACATTGAAATGTAGAACCAGGAGAGGAAGCTGTTGAAGGAAAGCAAAAGGTACTTCATGCCTGATAATGTTTTTTTTTTTTTTTTTTTTAAAGAGCATGTTTTTTTGTTTTTTTTCTATTTTGAAATGATTGTATGAAGATCATTTTAACAATGTATTCTGCATGAGCATAGGAAATAAGAGCCTGTCCATTTTCTACAGCTTGTTCTCGTCGTGACAGAGATTGCCTTTGCATCCAGGCTAGCTTAGTAGAATGGGAGAACTAGAAAAATAACAGGAAAAGCCAAAGAGAGAGCGCAGCTAGGGAAGATCAAGAGAAACATACTTTTTCAACAGATGTCATGGTGATGAAAAGCTCTCCTTTTATTAAAGTGTTCAAATCTCCCAGTCTTACTGCTCAGATGTAAGAATTAGCTGCCTCCTATATAGCTAACAAATATTTGATAAGCAATTGTTTTAGAAAGCAAAGGTCCTCCATTTCTCAGAAAGGTCATGCATTTACATACTCAAATATTTTTTTTCTTGATTAAAATGCACACACACATAGATGAAGACGTCTTGTAGCGATATAGTTGCATTTTATAATTTTTTTCTATTTTTAGCTTACAATCTAGGTGCTAGAAGTAGATTTCAGAAGTGTGTTGGGTTTGTGTGCTATTTATATGACATAATAGTGTGTTACCATTGTTGAAGCTCCACCATTTGCTTGAAGCACTGTTTTCATAGCCCTAAATGATCCTGTTGCATGTCTGTCTTTTGTGAATTCGACATATTTGTGCAATGGTTTCTAGTAGTTTAGAAGAAAGAAAGAAAAAACTGTGCTTTGTTGTTTTCAAATTGGGTCATAAAACAACAGTGTTTGAAACCAGTGCAGGAAAAGATGAGTTGAAGGTAAAGCTATTGAAGATAATGTAAGAAGCAGTGTTAACACCCCTTCCCTTTTTCACTAACCACCAAAACTTGTGCCTTTGTCTGAACAAATCCAGTGGTGTCGCGGAAAAATTTAAGCTTGATTTTAGGATACAAGGAAGATGCAAATGTGTGTAGTTTAAACTCCTTTTGTTAGTTTAAACACCCCATTGTATACTTTAATTTCATTTGCTGTTTGACAGTAATGCACTTTATGATGACAGTTGCTTTTGAAAATAGTGTTTGTTTCCACTTCAGATATGAGTCTGTAGTTACTTTTGAAACACTGTTTTGATGCCGAACTGTAAAGATTCTAATCTGTGACTTTTTTATTTGGTTTAATTTCCTGAATGTGCTTGCTTGCTGTATGTGTGATTGTACATGGCTGTGTGAAAGTTTATGAGAGATAGTTTTATTTATGTGGCTATTTATTTGAATAAAAATTCACCTCTTGAAATGAATTAATTTATTTATGTGTGTTTGTGGTTTTCCCCACATTTTTCTGGGTCTCCAGTTGCTTATATCGAATTTCATATTACTATTAAATCATTAGATTCTCATGAATATTTAAAGACACTATTTTTGACAAATTTACAAAATGCTATACACATATTAAAATGATTAAAAAAATCATTGTAAAAAAAAAAATTGTAATCTGTATTTTTGTCTATCGTTTTTGAGTACATAAAATTTAAAATAACAATAAAATAATACACATGTTCAAAATAAAGCTTGTTTTCAGAGAATATATCTTTGTTTTGTTAAAACAGTTTTCTAAAAATTTCTAAGATTTTTATTTTACTATTGGCTTTTGTTGTTGATCTAACATAACATGGAAGCTTACACTTAAAACTACTATCTTGTGGTGTAAGAAAAAAGAATTATGAAAAAAAAACCCATATATATATATATATAATATATATATATATATACAGTATAGTATTTATCTTGTTTTAAGGGACATTTTTTACTCAAGACAAAATACAGATTTATTTGTTGTTTTTTTTTACTGAATAATGTAATGTGACGGTTTCTGTGGAGAGGATCACAGGTACAGTGGAGTATAAAGCACACGTAAACACATTCCAGTGCATGTGCGCTCATCATGCACTCCAGCTGTAAGCTAGCGGGTGGCTATGTGCCCAGAGAGCTCGGATTGATCTGTGCTGGGAATTCCACGCTCATACGTTCAGCCCCAAAGCCAGCGGTCCATGCCAATCATTCTGACTGGATGCCCTGCTCCAAACTATAAGCTCAAACGCCTGCTCACAGCGTGTCAGAACTCCTGTCACATAGACTCTGATTGATGACTCTGCCGTAAATACCTTTGTGTGTATATCCAGATCACTCTGCACTCATAGCTAGACTGCTGATCTCATGATGTGGTCCTGCAGAAAAACACCAATTACCAGGAAGAGGTTGTTCTCTGTTCATGCTTCAACATTTCATAAACATCAAAAGTGTTTTAAATGTACACAACAAAAACCTGGCCGGAACTATAATAACACTAAATCATATGAGATTGTCATGAAACGCTATGAAAAGACGTGAAAATTAGAATCTACATCAGCACTGAACAAAATGTAGATATTAAGCATATTTCCCCAAAACAAAATTGTTTTCTTGAAAGACATTTATCATATAGTATATTAGGTTATCAGGACTATCTAAACACACATGATTATTCGACTACAAATTGAATATGTAGGCAATTTTTTGTCTAGATTTTGTGTACAAATATCAATATGACAATAAAAATAATACATTAAATAAAACTAGATAAAGTTTGAAGACAAAGTTTGATGGTGA
This sequence comes from Squalius cephalus, assembly GCF_949319135.1. Taxonomy (NCBI): domain Eukaryota; kingdom Metazoa; phylum Chordata; class Actinopteri; order Cypriniformes; family Leuciscidae; genus Squalius; species Squalius cephalus. Next base: position 27,437,337 of record NC_137130.1, read on the forward strand.
CTTGACAAACCCAGGTCTGAAAGTTTAAAATAACATTGAAAAACCTGAAGTTTGAAGGTTTTACTAAAAATTTTACTAGCTTGTTTAAGCATGTTGCTAGCATGTTTTAGCACGTAACTAACATGTTTTAACAAATTGTTCACATGTTTTAGCATGTTGCTTGCATGATTTAAAGCTACAATATGTAATTTTTTCGTGCTAGGGGTCGCTAACCTCTTGCGATAATAAAGGCGTATATTGATGACGCATAAGCATTAAGTGGAATTATGGATCTTGTCAAGCTGATGGATCTAATAATGTTTATGGATGAGGGAATACATTGATATTTTTAACATGACTGTGGTATGAAGCCGGGCGCGATTGCTAATGAGAGACAGATATCAGTGCCACACACGAGTCCCGCGGATATAAAGGAATAAGGACAATTAATTCAACCGAACTATCCGTAAGTGCTTCATTACTACTCACACAGGTCAGTTTATTAGAAGAATTAAACTTGTGAGGTAACGCAGCGCTGTTTCACTTGGTCTAACAGTTAGGCATACACTATCACACTAAACTGCATTTGAGTGTGTTGAATGTTATTCTGTGTGTTCGTTTGTTGGCTGTATGAGACTAGAAGTACTGTAAGCTAGATCAACATTAGAATAACATACAGATCATATTCTAACATTTCATCATGTCGAACTATATAACATTGATCAGTTTTATGTACATTTGCTCACCTGTCTAATAAAGTACATGCAACAGTCTTGACAGAGACGCCACTCACGTATCCTCGTTTAATCTGTCGCCATGGTTACTATGGCAGTACGAGCGGAAACCGAGGGTAACGCGGATATGACGCCATTGACTGGCGACTCCCTCACACCTGCTCACACGTCCCGGTTCCTTGGTTAAAATCGCAATTTTCTAACGATTTACAAATAGTTGGAACATTTGGGATATTGTAAGTAATCAACTAAACAAAATATATAACACTGGCCTAGTGGTTTTTAAATATTTTACTGCAAAAATCTTACATAGTTCACCTTTAACACATTGGATGTTTTTAGCATGTTGCTAGTATGTTTTGCTAGCATGACTAGCACATTGCTAACATGATTTAGCATGTTGCTAGCATGTTTTAACTAATTAATTATTAACTTATGTTGAAAAATTTTTAGACCAAATCGAGTTCAAAATAGTTTTGCCTGTCAAAAGTAAATACTCATTCTTTATTATTTCTATTGTCTGCACTTTAAAAGGATAAAGTCATCAACACTATGAAATAAACCAAAATGGAAGTATGGGAATTTTAGTGGCCAAAAAATATTGAACTATTCAAACTTATCTACAATTTCAAGCATTTAAGCCTAATGAACTGGGTTTTGAAGACACGATAAATTTATAAATTTTGTCAAGCCTCTTTAAAGTGGTATTCATTAGAGAATTGTTCAAGTAGGCTTAGTATTCGATAACTATTAGTATTTGTGAGGCCGTGTAATATTTTGTTTCTCTTGAGAGGTAAAGAAAAAGGCTTTTTTTATTATAACATATTTGAACAGCTTTTTATATTTTTCACACAGACCAATATAATAATCAATCCAAGTGAGGAGGAATGCATTTATTACTGAACACTTGACATCTCTTGGGATGTTGAATAGCATATGATGAGTATCAAGTTAAAGTTAGCTGTCTTTAATGAGGCAAGCATGGATGTAATGACATTACATGGATTATAGAGTGTAATAGTCATGTGTATGGTAGGTAAGTCAGAGGTATTTTGGTACGGCACTGCTCTATCTTTCCCTTCTGGGACACGCTGTGGCCAGGATTGTAAGCTGAGATAAGTATGAGCGAGAGATGAGTTGATTCTGTCAAAGGTCAGACTAGAAGCTAGCCGTCCTTGACAGGAAGTTCAGAGAAACCACTTCAAAGTCATTTAAAAATGCTTTTAGTCTGTTCTCAGTTGTCCAGGTAAGTAAGAGTAAACAGAAATGGGAAAATCTATATCAGGGATGGGCAACGTCGGTCCTGGAGTGCTGCTGTCCTGCAGAGTTTAGCTCCAACCTTGAAAAAATTAAATAAAAACTCACTTGCCTGTAGCCTTAGCAAAGTACCCTGAAGGCAAGCCTGCAAGGTTTGCAAAAAAAAACCAAAAAACAAAGAAAGAAAGGAAAAATGTAATGCCTGCTAACGCTAAGGTATGCAGGGAAGGAGACCAGAGGAATTTTTTTTAATGGATGTCAATAGAGGAGAGCTGAATAAACTGCTTTTGTGGGAAAACATCTTATCATTTGATGAATCAACAGCCCATCGGCTAATCTTTTAAATATTTGCTCTTAAACATTCGTCGTTTTGGATTGGTCTAGTTTGCACCGATAAAATGCTATTTATAAGAGAAGTCACAGAAAATGGCATGACAGGATTCAGTTCACGGCACTTGTCATTCATTTCTATGGTATCTGCAAACATTGACTGTCAATTCAATGACTTCAAGGCTGTAATGTAATCAAGGCACCTGTGATCCAAGTTAACCGTTAAACTTTTTTCCAATGGTAGAGCCACGGACCCATTATCTCCCAATAATAAGACCATCCCTGCTTCCCAATGTCCATATCCTAAATAGTATGATTACATTAGGCCTAAGTGTGTCCCAAAGCATAGTATGTTGAAAAGAGTATCTCAAAAGTCCCCGGATGGTTTACTATTTACGGTAGATTTCCGAAGTGTGGATCCGTGCACATATTGCCCACAACCCATTGCGCTTTGGACTAGAAACATGAGTAAAAGGTGTTAAAAAACTACAAAACATGGCAGATTTGCGCGACCGGTGGTAGAGGTTAGATAAAGGTTTGAGTGACTAATAATCAAAGTTTAACCTGATAAAAAATATTTTTTTAGTGTTATCCGTGTTATATTTCATCTCCAATAACATTGTGGACTTTTATAAAGAACCGTTTGGCTTTTAAATGCATCGTTATGCATTAATATGAGGAGAGTTTTCCACATGAAAGACCTGTGACTGCAAATCAACGTGCTACCGCATTTCTCTCCAATACGTTAGGGAATTAAATGAAATTTAAAAAAAATGTGGAGGATTTTTATTGTGACAAGATGATTGACAGGCCAGTTTACGGTGACAGTATGCGTTTCAGGATGTGACTGAGAACAATCGTTGAAGACGCTATTTTATGACGTGATAGCATGTCCCAAAGCATGTCTACTCTTTTATACACACTCAATAGTGTGTACGTTTTCTTCATAAAAAAGAGTACATACTTTCAGGACGTAGTATAAGTAGGCGAATTGGGACGCAGCACATCTCTGACCTAAGTAATCCTGATGACATTAGCTTGTTCAGGTTTGTTTGATTAGGGTTGGAGCTAAACTCTGCAGGACCAACGTTGCCCATCCCTGGTCATGTTTAAAGACCTTTAATCACAGTATGACTAACAAAAAAAATAACTATATTATTGCTCTTCTCTTTATGTTAACTTGGATTTATAAGTCCAACTTTGTATACCTGGAATACAATCATGTAAAGCGATATATACTATATAGCAATGTTATAAGCATTAACAAAGCACTATACAAATACATTTGACTTGACTTGATTTGACCTTTGCTTTGCACCTCCAATGAGAAACATGTAAGAGATCATGTACAATCAGCATCATCACAAAATGAGCTCTGACAGCTGTCAATCCATGTGTACCAGATATGGGCCGGATCTGGGCCGACACTGTGTTGCTGTTTGGGAGGGTGATCAAGAACTTAGTTTATAGTTTATAGCTTATTGTGAGATAATGACTGGCTGACAATCTCCCATGGCTATAGCAAATAAATATGGACATGAAATACTGAGTTATCTTAGTGAGTTGCTATCTTACTGTTACTTATATAGCCTAAGTAGGAAGAGTGGAGTGCAAGAGAAACAAAACTAGGAAAATGGATTTGGACAACAGTCAAACTAAAGCCCATACTAGCGGGAATATTATTAATAACATGCATAATGAAAATATTTGAGCACAGAAAGCAACGACTGACCAATCAGAATCAAGTATTTCAGAGAGGCATGTTATAGATGTTCTGTAAAACCTCTATAAAAGTAATTTAGAAGGTTGAAACTTCAGTATGTTCATCTCAAAACCAGTAAGCAGTGACCATGTACTGTGGCAGATTAAAAGTTTAAATATTTATCTGGCAAACTTGATACATTTAAGGGCCGACTCACACAGAACACATTTTTGCTTTTAAAAACTTGATATTCAGGGCAGTGGAATGGGGAAAAAAGCAGGTTCTCATGCACCACGTTTTTATAATCTTGATGTGTCATGCGCAAGAAGCTGCAAAAGACGCGAGGTGCAATGGGTAATTCTGACACTTTTGGCTTGCCATAATATGATGGAAAAGATTCAGACAGGTCCAGATGACCAAATTATCAGAACATTTAGTGTATTAGTGTATTTGTTCAACACTTCATAATCCCCTTGTCATAAGCTGCACAGTACAGCCTATGCTGTCGGCATGAGTCACATCAACAGCAAACAACAAGTCTAACCTTACTAAACAGTTCTTTGGTGCACCGTTCTAAATTTTCTGAGCATTTTGATGTGATGGATATGTCTAGTTTCACAAGATTTGTATGACTTTTTTTTTTTTAAAGCAGAGCACAAAAATCACTTTGACCAGAGTTGAGAAACAGTGAGGGGTTTAACCTTTATGATAATGGAGTCATTAAGAGACCATTCCCATTCACTCTGTTGCATAACTCTTTCTTACAGTCCACCGTAACACTCCTGGAGATTATTAAAGGAGAATGTGTGGTTCACAGGTTGAGAAAAGTTTTGCGTCACTAATCAGAAACAGCTGTTGGATGAAACTGGGTTGGATGTAATAAAGTCTTTCAGAAAGTGGAACCACCTTTCTGAGAAAGCATTCTTTTTTTGCATTGTCATTGTCAAAGGAATTTATATGTTTGCATTCCAAATATCTAAATTTACCTAAATTTAAGAGTTTCAATATAAACAAACTAATAAACTTGTGATGCAAATTTTAATGCATAAATGCATCACGTACGATTTCTGTATAAAACAGCATTGCATAGTTTATCAACTATTTGCATATATTTGATTTTATTGAAATCATAAAATCTTATTTTCAAAATGCATTTATTTCCCAGAGAAACTTTGACCTTTGAGAGAGAACGCTAAAGCATTGAGATATACTTTTTCCACCATCATGTCCCGGCTTTAAGGGCTTAGTTTTAATCTGTTTATTGTGAAAACAATTAAATGTACTCAGTTAAAAAGTATGTTAAATATAGCTGTGGAACAAGCAATATTGTTTTAGCAAAAATTTATGAGATTCAAACTAATTAGATGTATTGATGATACATATATAAACCTGTTTTTTCCCCTTTGTTATACACACGTTTTCATGATATGAAATGTGCAATATTTGCACATATAAAAAAAGTACCTGTCACACTCCAGGAACACTTAAAATAAACCAGTGAAGGTAAAAAGGTTATTAAAATGGTTGAAAATAAACAAATGGTTTATCGTTTGCCTATGATACACATTTTCTCTTATACATTCATAATATTTAACCAAAAATATATTGATATTGATAGCAAAATAGTCCATGTTATGTCAACTACTCATGTACATTATACAAAACAGTATGGTAAACAGAACGAAAAACAAGCTGTTAGAATTAGACCAATTAAAACTGTGCTGTGCAATGAACTCCTCTATGTTGTGCCATTGATCTGCATTATGTCCCTTCTCTGTAATGTTGGTAAATGACCCAGACTTTGATCTCAGGGCAGATAGACAGAGAGAGAGAAAGAGAGAGAGCCAGCTAAATCAGCACACAGCTGCTTAGTGAACTCAGCATGAAAGGCCTGTAATGGAATGCTCAGTCAGACGCCAATGCCTCCTGTACAATATTAACTGGGGCTCAATGTGCGTCATTCAGCAAACAGCTGACCCTGAGAGCACTGAAGCAAGTGAGAACCTCTCACCCTCTCCCTCTCTCATTACTTGCATTTTGAAATGAAAACTGCTCAAACTGAAATACGCAACAGTGTTTAATAATAATAATAATAATATCTAGTACTGCTCCTGTTGATAATACTATTGACGATGATCATGATGATGATGATGATGATGTAGTAAAGGATACTGAATTGTTCTCAAATGTCCTTAAACCTACACTACGTCATTTTTTTTTGGTTAAATCTTTATTTTGATAGTCTACTTTAGACATTCTATTAACTATAAGTAAGTTTGCAACATGTTAACTAGCAGTCATTAGAGTATCAGTAGACTGTCTGCTTAAAATCATGATGATCCGCCAACAGACATTCTACTGACTAGAAGTTCTTTCACAAGTACATGTCAACTTATTCTACTAACCCTAACCTAACAGTCTACTAATACTCTATTGAGAGTTTGTTCATGTAGTTGCAAACGTATAGTTAGTAGAATGTCTAAAGTGGACTGAACAGTTCAGAGTAACGTTCCAGCACCTCAGGGTCTCTGTCAAGGCCTCTTTTCATTGCCGCAGTTTGCATAGATTATTTTTTTTTAAATAACAAAATGTTATTAATGGGAGAGTGCAAAGAAAAATCCATCCAATGTCTTTACCCAAAGACATGTTGATAAATAATAATTATTCAGATTTTAGAGCTGTCGGGATGGATTTCACAGAAATGGAGTGCATTCGTCATTTTGCGTGTGCATGTCACATTATCCGTATTTCACATTATCTGTATTTCATAATGAATGAGAAAAAAATAACATCACATTATTTATTTGACCATTCTCTCTGACAAAATGTCCTGCATCTGTACAACGGAGCCTCAAACCACATCCATGCAGAGGAGCAGTTAGTTTACCTTTAAGGACCAAATAAATTCAAGATTATTATTGTTTTGTTGTAGTCCAGGTCTGTTAGCTTTGACAAAATCAACACATTTAAAATGTACCGTTTTTTTCTTGAGACAAAACGGACCAAAACATTTTGATGACTCATCTTGCACTCTTGGGCGTGTCCAATTTTTGTCCAATCAAATGCTGAAATTAAAATGCCCCTAATCTGAAATATCCTGGATTCTCCAAGGCTATTAAAGTTAAAACCATATTAAGATTATTTACAGACTAATACATTTTAAAGTAATATACAACTTGGGAACCTGGATAATTCAATTTGAATAATTACATTTCAGAAAATGTACACTACAATAAAATGCAGTCTGTAGATTGCACAAGTTAATGACGTTTGCATTGTGGTGAGTGTCCCACAGCAAGACGTGGAGTAAGAAGGGAGTTGTGTGGAGAGCCGGCAGTCTGTTTCCCATTCCCATGGAGTACGTGCAGATCAAGTTTCCTGTCACGTGTCAGAGTTGAGGGTGACACAGGAGAGTGCTATGTGACCAGCAGTGCATTTTGTCATGTTATGACAAGACACTCCACTGTACCCACTTTAGCACAATGCCTGATGATTAAACCAGTTAATTAGATATGTTTTTCATTAATCACAAATATTTGATAAGAAAAGCACTCAAAAGAAGATTTCAGACTAAAGCATTAAATGGACATTACAAAAAGTGATTTAGATGTCAAGGTAACAGTTTACAATAAGGTCTCAGTGAATGTTAGTTAATTCATTAACTAACATTAACTTACAGTGAGCAATACATTTGTTATAGTATTTGTTCATCTTTGTTAATGCTAGTCAACTATTCATTTTCAATGTTATCTCATTAAATAAAATGAACATGTACAACATTTGATTTTAATAATGAATGAGTAAATGTTGAAATTAACATTAACTAAGACAAATAAATGCTTTAGAAGTATTTTTTCATAGTTCATTCATGTTAACTGATGTAGTTAACTAATGTTAACTGTCACTTTCTGGAGGCTGCGACAAAAACAGTTTTTAATCAATAAATCATAGGAAATCTCTGCAGTAATAATAATCCACAAAGACGTATACAACACCAAACAAAGAACTGTGTAAACTGACATTTTGAATACACAAGGAGGCTAGTCAACAGAAACTGAAACCGATGCGTAACAATCAGTAACCAATGAAACTAACCAGTGAATAGATGGGCAGGTAGACAAGGCAAAACTAACTATGGGTACATTTACATGGAAAAGTTTTTCCTTTGCCTTTAAAGTACAGACGAAAACGTTGTGGAAACAATCCCTGTTCACAAGGATCTGTGAAAACTACTAAAAAAGCTGTATTATTCATGTCTGGCCAGTAGTTGGCGATGCCAATTTGTAAAGAAACACTGCGTGCCTATAGACTGAACACATAATACTCATGCGCATGACGTCACAGTTTTTGTAGTTTACACAGAGACAATAACGGTATCGTTTTTAAAAACTTGCACTTTGACACTCGTTTTCAAATGCTTGCGTTTTCAGGCGTCCAAAACGCCGTTGTCGTGTAAATGAACGGCCAAAAAGCATTAAAAGTTTTTCGAAAACTGTTGTGTAAACAGCCGCAAAACACAAACAAACTGACATACAACTGACATTAACAAAAAATAATACCAAAGTCAATTTCCATATCACTGAACTAAAGTCTATAAAGTTCACTAAATTCCACAACAATCCACATTGCAAATTGTTGGTTTATGTGTTAGACAGATGTCTTAGGCCATTGTGTCATGTTTGTACTTAACTGAACTAAATTAACACATTAAACTGCAATCTCACATGATAATGCCAAAATCTTTGTTCATTTCTGTCATTTTGACTGTGAAGAGTTTTGTAAATGTATTGCCTGCTTTTGAGAACTCGGCCATGGGAGACAGGATTTGTAATCGTCCGTCACTGAATAGGTCAAATGGCTACCTTAGCAAAAAAAAAGGAACAAGCTAAAGATATGTCACGTCACGCTCATCTACAGTAAACTTTGGCAGTGTGTCAAATGTACAGTTCATGACGTTTACATAAGAGATAGACCACTGTGTAGAAGGGAACTGACCTTGTTGTCTTTAATGATTTTGGGTCACACAGACATGATTGTGCGCTCTCTGTCTGTTGCTGAGCCCTGGGTTTTCGTTCTGCCCCGTTTGCACTGTTTGTCACCTCTGTTTGTGCCGCCTGCAGCTCAGCACTGTGGGGACCCGTGATGTCATCGGTGTGTGAGTGCACTTAAGGCCTTCCCACACTGAGCTATTAAAATTCAAACCGCTGTGCGAGACAGAGTCATATCTCAGAGGAATGAACTCACTCTCTCTCTCTCTCTCTCTCTCTCTCTCTCTCTCTCTCTCTCTCTCTCTCTCTCTCTCTCTCTCTCTCTCTCTCTCTCTCTCTCTCTCTCTCTCTCTCTCTCCCTCCCTCCATGAGAAAACACAACTTAGATAAACACAACTTGATGAACATTTGAATCTGGTTACACACTACTGACAATAAACAGCATTTGTTTATGTAATAGAGAAACCCACCGATGACGCAAACAGCAAATCATTTATTTTCATAGATGTTTCCTTTTTTTTTTATCAAACTATAAAAACATTGACAAAAATAGAGTACAGATTCAACAAGATATGAATGTGATTTAATGACTGAACAGAAATGGAAATACAGAAAATCTCTGGTTGTGATTGGCTATTGACAGCCTTTACCCATTTAAGACCATATTGCCTACTGGGGGAACTAACTCTCACTCAATTTTGGATTGCTTAAACTATCCTGCAATCCTTCAAAAAGAAACACATAAGATGCATTATGGATTTATTATTATTATTATTATTACTAATCATCCGTATTTTCGCTAAAATTATTATGCTATGTTTGAAACTTATGTTTGAAGTCTTTTCTGCTCACCAAAGCTGCACTTAAAAAAAAAAAAAATCAAGTAAAAACAGCAATATTGTGAAAAATCACAATTTATAATAACTTTATATTTGAGAAAGTCATTTATTCCTGTGATGGTAAAGCTGAATTTTCAGCATCATTAATTGGCGGTATGGTCCGGTTCTGGGAAAGAATTCCCTGCGCATCCATGCAGTCTAGCATGGGTAAGAGCAGGGAGAGCAGCAATTGACTGACATGACCTGCCAGAACTGACGCTACGCTTAATGTCTTCAGTGTCACATGATCCATCATCATTTTAATATGCTGAATTGCAGCTAAAGAAACATATCTTATTATGATCAATGTTGAAAACAGCTGTGTTGCTTAATATTTTGTGGAAACCGTGACCCTTTTTTTTTCAGGATTCTTTGATGAATAGAAAGTTCAAAGCAACATCAAACACAATAAGTAATAATTTAGGGCCCTATTTTAATGATCTAAGCGCATGGTCTAAAGCACAGGGCACAAGTTTACTTAGGGCGTGTCTGAATCCACTTTTGCTAGTTTAACGACGGGAAAAATAGTCTGCGCGCCCGGCGCATGGTCTTAAAGGGTTGTCCCTATTCTCTTAATGAGTAATGGGTGTGTTTTGGGCGTAACGTGCAATAAACCAATCAGAGTCTCATCTCACATTCCATTTAGAAGCCAGTTGCGCTCGCACCATGGCGGATTTGCTATTTACATGACGGAATTTGCAAGCGGAAAGACTGAACGCTTCTCCAGAGAGGAAAAAGATCTGCTTGTGCGTGAGATTAAAGTACGCAAGGAGACCATCTACGGGACAAGCCGGATTCCACCATATCTTTATGTACACAATAATAATATTTACATTGTAATCCTTTTATTTTAATATTTGGCATGTTTGTGTGCTGCTGCATCCCTGTGTGTGTAATAAGCAGAGTGTACGCGCATTGTGGACCCGCCTATAGGCGCATATTACTAATGTGCCCTTTAAATAACTAAAGAAATACTGCGCCATTGACTTTAGACCAGGTTTCAGTCTAAAGTTCTAACTCTGCATCCAAATGTATAGACAGGCTTCAGGGCAGTGCACAAAATCTGTCTACTTGTTTAGTCTTGTGTGGCAGAATTTCTGATCTTTGGAGACAGACCAAAATCTCCAGGGTGTAAAGACATCGAGGCTGTTTTCCCTGAATAACACCAATCTAATGCAGTTAGCCTCTCCCTGCGGAGAAGAAAAACTCCTAATAATCCTTTTGCGTCAGCAACTTTGGAAAACCGCCTTTGTGTTGATTCATACACATTTCAGTAATGATGAAAGATAGCCCTGTCACCGAGTGGAAGGAGCAGTGTTAGCTGCTATCGCAATCTGCGTAATTATAAATAATCACCACACAGAAGGATTCATTAGAAGCCGGTTTATCAACTGCTTTGGCATCTTTTCTCAGCCAGATATCCAAAAGATAATAATGCTTTTACGCAATGTGCCGTCATGAAATTTACAAATGGTATGTGACAAAGGAGATTTCAGTGTAGTTATGCTAATTATTACAAACACTTGGATTATGTAGCTGAAGATATGGTGATGAATATCTTCAAGACTTTTGAGGTTGTTTGCAAGAGTTCCAAAGGTTATGTGCTTCATATCTCATGCCAATTCAAGAGCGCCCTCCTCTGGTTTAGAATAAACCTCAGACACATAGTAGAAAAAAACACAATGCCATTAAAAAAATAATTTGGAAATTTGGAAATGTGGCCCCCTTTTATAAGATTTTTTTTTGGAGTAGATGATTGACTATTCAGATATATGTATTGTGTTATTTACATTCTTATAAAATAGGAAATGCTGGAAATGTGATAAGACGTGCTATATATATATATATATATATATATATATATATATATATATATATATATATATATATATTAGGGCTGTCAAAAGATTAATCGCGATTAATCACATCCAAAATAAAAGTTTGTGTTTACATTATATATGTGTGTGTACTGTGTATAATTATTTTGTATATATAAATACACACACATGCATGTATATATTTAAGAGATATTTGCATACATATACTGTATATATATTTATATAGTTTATATTATATATAAATATAATTTTTTTTATATATAAATAACACATTTTTCTTAAATATATACATGCATGTGTGTGTATTTATACATACAAATTTAATTATACACAGTACACACTCATATATTATTAAAAACAAACTTTTATTTTGGATGCGATTAATCGCGATTAATCTTTTGACAGCCCTAATATATATACATATATATATACATACACATATACATATACATATATACACACACACACACACACACACACACACACACACACACATATACTGTAGTTCAAGCAAGTAATACAGCACAGATTATGAGCCTCATCATGATTATGATCTGTTCGTTCATATAATGAAATCAGTGTGAGGGTCAACCAAACCAACTTAGACATTAGCATTCAGGGGGGCTGACTCACAAAAGAGCACAAACGTTTGTAATATAATATTAGTACACGTTGGAACTGCAATGTAATTCCCAGAATTGTCCTTCTTCTCGCAGTGACAGGGTCAATGACACACTTGAATGAGCCACAAACTCCTCTCAAATCAAAGCACAGAGTCGGACTGCCCTTGAAAACTTTGAGAAAACTATGCGCATCCAAAACAGCTGGGAAATGCATCATTACTAGTATATTCAATCCTTTGTTTAGTGGGCATCCTGTGGTTCTATGCTCAAATGAGTTCCTGCTGCTCAACTAAAGCATGGCATTAGCAAGGTCATGGGTTTGATTCCAACTGAACACACAAAAAGATAAAATGCATACATTTGCTTCAAAATGTCTGCTAAATAGTGAATGAACAAAACAAAATATGGAATTAAGGTCTGTGAGAAAGGTCATTAATTATATATATACACACTACTACTAAAAATTGTATTAATAATAATAATGATCATATTATTATCCATAATGAATGTTGTTTTATAATAATAATAATAATAATTGCACGAGTTGTTCTTGTTTTTCTTACATATGCCAATATATTTATTGTTTTTGCTATCTAGATGGTCTCTAATCTTTTTTATATATTTGTGCTATGTCCTAATGATTAAACTATGTATTTTTCATTTAAGAATGGTTGTTTTAAAGTAATTTAAAGTAATGGTAATTATCCAAACAAGTCATTAAACAAATGACTTTGCCTGAAGAAGGTCTTTGACGAAAACAGTGTGCTAATTTAATAAAGGTTATTTATAAAACATATTTATTCATTTAAATGTAATCCTCACAGCACATTTTGCAGTACTGATTCCCAGAGAAAACCAGCTGACTAGCCCCACAGTTTAAACTTCGCAAAATAGACATAAAACCACTGCGGCTGAAAACGCAGAGCTTAAACACAAAAACAGGCACACAATCTAAAAGGGAAAAGGTGAAAAGCCAAACACATGTGTTTCTTCTCTGCCTGAAGCTGCGCTCTGAGCACTGGCTGTGACGTCAACCAAGACTCAAAGAGAGAATATTCATCATCAAATGCACAAAGCTACTCCTCTTCCCTTCTTTTCAACCACCCTCCAGTTACTGTCTAGTTCTCTCGCTGACTCTTTCAACAACCTCTTTCATTTTGTCTTCTGATAACCTTTTCAATTAGACTCTCAGAGCCACTTGTTCTTTCTGCTTTCACAGTGCTTTTCTTCTCCTTGCACAGTGATATTTCATACCTCGCCATGTGAAGAAGCAGCTGAAGGCTGAGAGGAGGGGGGTGCGGAAGCCTGGAGCGGGGCTAATGGGATGTCATTTCCATGATTTATTATGGCATTCAGAGGAATGACGCAAAAGACTCAAATTGAAACCAAAGCTGTTTTTCCTTACGTCATGTCTACCCAACCATCAACCTTCCCAGCAACTTCCCATTACGATTTTCAAGCACAAGCACAATCACCACCCTCTCCTGCATTTCAGAATAAATGGCTCCTCTCAATGCCTCATATTATGTAGCGCCCTGGCTAGCCTTTTCGGCAGCGCTCTCTGCAGGGGGCTGAGTACGTCTAAAACACCTCAGCATTCACTAAACATCTACTTTCCCAGCAGGAGAATGTGGATAAATCTGTTTCTCTGCCAATAAATGTAGGTATGTTGCGTATTTGACCTGCGTGTTTGTGTACATTCGCATGTATTTAGGGGCAGATGGACAAACTTGTTCTTCTCTACAGGCTTGACAGGACAAATGTGCTCTGTCAACTTCTCATCTGAACAGGTTTGAAACTGACAGGTCTGTCAAAAGTTCTGAAGGAAACAAGAAACAGTGTTTAAAGGAGCTGTTTGGAATTTCTTTAAAGCTCCAGATGAAGGGTTCACTGTAAAAAGTGATCAGTTCACTTCAATTTTAGTAAACCCGTTGCCTTAAAATTATTAAGTAAATAAACGTAATGCTTAATTGAAAAAAATAAGTTATGTGAACTGGACAATTCCACATTGCTTAATTTTTTTTTGATTAAACATGAAGTTTATTTAATGAATAACTTTAAGGCAACAGGTCCCCTCAATTTTTTTAAGTTAAGTCAACTGATCACTTTTTACAGATATCACGAAACAGCAACCTGGTTAATAAATAAAGTAAATAAAGTGACCCCAGTTATTATAATTTGGGTAAGGCCTTGTCCACACTAATAAGGTTTCCTTTTTTTCTCCGTTTTGGCCTTCCGTCCACACTGAGACAGCATTTTTGTCAACAAAGACGGCACTTTTTGCCAAGTGGATGCCATTTTCATTTTCATGTAATGTGGACTGTGAAAACAGAGGTATTCAAAACCGATGAGGCATGATTAGTCATGTGACGCACATTATACCCATAACATCTATGGTTATATCGGCGTTGTTGCGTTGTTGAGTGACTGTCCAGATGAACTTGCTCAAATAAGGAAGTTTTGATTTGTTTATCATTTTCTAGACACTATTAATTACCATTTACTTCCATTTGTGTTTTTTTTTTTTTAAGTTTTTATGACTTACCAATACATTTACTATTACAGGTACTCTTTCACTGAAAGGAAACACACATGATCTGTCACAGCAAATAAGAAGGACGGAAACCAGATTGAAGGGTGTTGGCAATGGCAGAGACATTCTTGCAATAAAGTTTTGTCATCCATGGAGGTTGTCCAGCATGCTGGGTTTAAAGAGGGCTAAACACCAATTGATACAGACATTTGCACACACATTCCCTAAACCATCCTTTCTGAGGAGCTTTAAAAACATAATGATGAGTTTGACTGACCACGGCCTGAAGATGAAAAACCACTGCATGTTCTTGGCAGTGGACAACTCTCCAACATACAAATCATGCTGACAGACAAAACCACACCAATGTCTCAAGTTCAGGGAATTCTGTGGCTGAACACTGTAGCCTCAGCAGTGAGTGATGGATAGCATGCTGTCAATCACAGTAAACCTATGCATTTAAGAACCGGCTCCCTCTAACACTATTTTGATTCCTTTTATTATTGGCTAGACAGTGTTTTTGTGTGTGTGTGTGTGTGGTTTTTTTTTTTAATCAATGACTTATTTCTCATGGGGACCCCATCCAAAAAATGTAAAAGGCAGCTGTATATTTTCATGTATAAAGAAGACTCAATTTATAATTATTAAAATTGTATACTATACCAGTTTAAAATATTATTTGGAAAATATGTATTATCTGATGAGTTACATGTATTATTTATTTAAATCTTTGATTTTGTACTTAATCTAGTCTTAGTTACTAATCCAATTTTTATCATTTATTTTCAACCATTTTTTATTAATTTTAATTCATTTAATTATTTTAATATATTTATTTTATAATTATTATTTATTTATTTCTACATTTTACACACCCCTAGTCCTCCTTTCCGCCCCATGGACTCCTGTTTGAAAGCACAGGGTTTCACTTATTTTGGCTTAAACCAACTGCACAATTATAAGCGTGAATTTGCTTTTCATACAACAGTTCAGTACACAAGAAGTTGATTCTACTTTATATTTGACGTCACGAATATTTAGACGCTTGTCAATGTGATGCCACTGGATTTGGCTATAAATATGGAGCATCTTGTTGAGTGCAGTTGTTATTAATAATGTATTAAATGACTAAAGCCCTATTCAGACGGTGTCTGTGCTGTTTTATTAGTTTTATTTATAGTAACATTAATAATTATTAATAATGTATTCAGTGACTAACATGACTGTGATTCACAACAACTTACAATTACACCACATACAGTATATAATTTACAGCGCAAAAGACATGCCAATATTATACCATTCTTACCTGTAAAATAAATTGGCACGGATTAATAACAAAAGAATTGATTCACTAAAGTTTTAGTCTGCTCCTAAAGTTACACAAAAAAACACAAGCTAGTTATTAAAGGGGTCATATGATGGTTCTAAAAAGAACATTATTTTGTGTATTTGGTTTAATGCAATGTGTTTACGTGGTTTTAGGTAAAAAAAAAAAGTCATTATTTTACACATACAAGTTCAAGTTCAAGTTCACTTTATTTATATAGCACATTTACAACAGCCACTAGGCTGACCAAAGTGCTTTACTGAACAACCAGATAAATAATAAGAGAATATTACCTATACATAACAACACATAAAACACAAATAAAAGCAGCAAAGCTAAGAGCAACCTTAAAACTGGAGTAGCAAAGCAATATCAGACTCAAATATAGAATGGAAAAAACAGAAGTGGCAAAGCAGTATCAGACTCAAATATAGAATAGAAAAACAGAAGTGGCAAAGCAGTATCAGACTCAAATATAGAATAGAAAAACAGAAGTGGCAAAGCAGTATCAGACTCAAATATAGAATGGAAAAACAGGAGTGGCAAAACAGTATCAGACTCAAATATAAAATAGTAAAACCAACCTAAGAATAGAGATCAATATGCTAAAGAAAACAGGTAGGTTTTTAACAGAGACTTGAAGACAGACAGGGTAGGGACTGTTCTAATCTCTAGAGGCAGGGTGTTCCAGAGTCGTGGCCCTGCCACCGCAAATGCACGCTCCCCTCTACGCTTGAGTCTAACGCGAGGGACTACCAGCAGAGCCTGGTCGGAGGATCTTAGGCTTCTGGACGGAGTGTAAGGATGAACAAGTTCAGAGAGATAGGCAGGAGCTAAGTTACGTAGAGATTTAAAAACAAAGTAGAATTTTAAAACCTATTCTCTGTCGAACTGGCAGCCAGTGTAGAGATTTGAGAATCGGAGAGATGTGGTCATATTTGCGACACTTATGAATAAGTCTGGCCGCAGCATTTTGGACTAACTGAAGACGAGCAATTTGAGAACTTAGGCCTACCGCAATATAATTAATTGCAGTAATCTAGCCGAGACGTTATAAATGCATGAACAGCCATTTCCAGAGTTTTCGGAGTGAGAAAGCCTTTGATTTTAGACAGTAGAAAAAGTTGGTAGAAACTGGAACTGATTATGGGTGAAATGTGTTTGTCAAATTTTAAAGGCTGGTCAACAAGAACACCTAAGTTCCACACCCCTGGGGATTTAAAAGCCGATAGACTCGCTAAATCAGGGCTTATACACTGAGAATTTTCATTTGGGCCAAAAATAATGACCTCAGTCTTGTCTTCATTTCGAAAGAGGAAATTTTGAGCTAGCCATGCTTTAACCTCCTCTAAGCATAGCAGAAGAGAATGTATTGCTACAGGGTTGTTTCTCTTGATTGGAATATACATTTGCGTGTCGTCCACGTAAAAATGAAATGATACACCATGTTTCCTTAGAATAGCGCCCAGAGGTAGCATGTAGAGAGAAAAAAGAGAAGGAGCCAAAATAGAGCCCTTTGGAAGACCACAGGTCAGAGGTGCCATGGAACAGAGCCTGCAGACTTAGCAGCATTCTGGTAGGATGTTAGAGACAAGTAGCCTGTCCCATTTCCATTTGCGTTCAGCCTTTCTACAAATTTGTCTTTGGTGACGAGTGTCGAGTGTAGTTTTGCCACGGTTCAGATTTTGGTATGCACTTGTGAGGCTTAAGGGGAGCAGTCACATTTGCTACCTTAAGCCAGGCAGAATTTAAAAGGCTATGTTGATACGCATCTAGGTCAGAATGGTTGATCCAAGTGCAAGTGTGAGCATAGTTCAGCAAAATACAGATCGAAGTTTGTGCTAAACTGTGGAGAGTAGAACCGCGACAATGTTACAGGTGCAATAGTGAGTTGAGAGAGCTCTGGAAGAGACAGTGAGAATAAAATAGGCTTATGATTGGAGAGCAGAAAATCTGAGAACACAATATCAGTGACATCGAACCCATAGGAGAGTACAAGATTCAACGTGCGGCACGATAATTAAAAGCATCTATTAGATTAAGAAACTCCTGCGACAAGGAATTTGACAAACAGCAAACATGAATATTAAAAACGCCCACCAGGCAATATTGACGATAAGCTCAGTAAATTGCTGTATAAAATCCTTAGTAGAATGTGGAGGGCGGTATATCACCCCTAGATAGACAGGACCATTCCAGTCTAGGCAGAGAAGAGAAGCTTAGCTTCAAAACTGGGGAAGGCCGTTACAGGGACAAGCCGGCAGCGTGAGGAGAGAGCGTTATTTAAAATTGTTATTATCCCGCCCCCACGTCCATTCGGACGAGGAGAGTTAAAAAAATGTACAGTCAGCTGGAACCAGTTCTGAGAAGGGTGTTAAATCACCAACCTTTATCCAGGATTCTGTGATGAACACAAAACCCAGGTTATGAGATGAGTAGAAGTCATTTAATAAAAAGGTCTTATTCACCACAGAGTGGGCATTTATTAATGCCATCTTAGGTGGAGGAATAGTTACAGGAGATGAAGATGCTCTTCTCAATGAGCGCAGATTTTCGTGATTGACTCCTTGCCGCCGGGATTAGAGGCTAGCTCTGTAGAGATCGACCCGAACGACAGGACTCAGGAGTTGGGGAAAAACAGGACGAAGCCACCGGTAAACCGCATCCAGTGGGCGCCAAGCAGCAGAGCTTCACCGAGCGAGTCTCAGTTTCCTTAGTTTTGCAATGTATCCTCCGCGAATTCCTCGTTTCCTCCTTCACTTTCTCCGCGAGATAATGAGCCTTCTGGATATGACCGTTCTGAGCGACTTGAACGATTTGTAGAAGGGGCAGTTCACGTCCAAGGTGTGAGAGTTTGTGAATGAGTCTACATCTTTTAACGATGTCTAGGAGAGCTTGACGGTCGTATAGCCTACTAGAAGCGTACAGCAGGTTAAAGACACAGCAGACAACCAGAGAAGAAAACACGAGGGCAACAGACTCATTCACAATTAAAATACACTGTTCAAAAGTAATAAAGAATATATACAAATAAACTTTTGGTTTTGCCAAACAGCAATTATACTGTACACTCCAACTCACTCTACGAGCAAAAACCATCAAGAAGCCACCAGAAGGCCAAGCCCCTCCTATTCGGACTAAACCATTTAGAAATTTAGAAAAAGAAAATTACTGAAGACAAATAAATATGATTTAACAGTAAAATGTTATAATAAAACAAAAATACCTGCTTCACACTGGGCATACAAGCAGAGTGTACTGTAAGCAGTGCCCATGTTAACAGATTAGCGAAAACGCTGTCAATTGCGGCGCTTTCATTTAACCCTTAAAACCATCAGAAAGAACACCAATCTCCCCCTCACACATGAGAACAATGAACTGTGCCTTTTATTGGCAGGAATGAGATCTTCATAATGGTGGTATTTACTGTGACCAGGTGTTGATGTTCCAGTATCCCTTCTGCCTCCAAGACAAGAGTAACAAGTAGTATGTCCGAATTCAAAGTACTCATAAAAGAGTAGGCAAAAAGTAACCTAATTACCTACTTCTTCTGGCGAGATTCTGAAGTTTGCATATGGACACTTTCCTTTCCCATGAGGCCACGGGAGAGGATTTGTGAATGGCAGTGAAGGGATGCAACTGACGCTGGTAAGTCACATGATAATGACAGCATGGCAAATGCAGTATGTCCAGATTACATTCATACTAAACACACACATTCATAATATACAACATATTTGGCTATTTATTCAAAATAAGTACCTACTCAAGAGAGTATGTGATTTTGGACGCAGCCACACAACTGTCATCAGCTAATTCAAGAGAGCAGCACTAATCAATCAAAACAGAATACTGGGAAACGTATCATATAAAACCATCAAGAAAGGGGAAAAAACAGAAACTGATTTTATTTTAGAAACATTTCCTGTCACCGTACGTTTTATACATCATTTGTTCATCAGAAAATTGAAGTTCAGCTCGAAATCAGCTGTGATATCTGTTCATACTCTTGATTGAGTGGGGAAGGTTCCTTTATGACAACAAAGGCAGATTTCCCATAACATGCAGAGGCCAAGTGCCAGGAAGCTCCAAAGGAAGTCCTAATGACGTTCTTTGATGGTCAGTGGAGATGGAATGGAGACTTGGCCACAAGATGAAAAGTTTCCAAAACAACCTCCATCCACTCATGCAGACCTGCACATTTCTTCACACTGTTGTTATGTCTGGATATGTTTGAACTTGAGTGGTACTAGGAAGATAGCCTTCATTTTATTAATATTTCAAATTAGCATTTATTTTTATTTTTCATATTTTAGTTTATTTTTTAGTCATTTCATTATGTGCTTTTGTCATTTTATTAGTTTTCATTGGTATTTTGTGCAATTTATGTTTCATTTATTTTTATTTCAATTTAGTTTATATATATACACTGCTCAAAAAAATTAAAGGAACACTTTGAAAACACATCAGTTCTCAATGGGGAAAAATATCATGCTGGATATCTATACTAATATGGACTGGGTAATGTGTTATGAACAAAAGGATGCCACATCGTTTGATGGAAATGAAAATGATCAACCTACAGAGGATTGAATTCAAAGACACCCCGGAAATCTAAGTGAAAAAATGATGCAGCAGGCTTGTCAATTTTGCTGAAATTTCATTGCAGCAACTCAAAATGGTACTCAGTAGTTTGTATGGCCCCCACGTGCTTGTATGCATGCCTGACAACGTCGGGGCATGCTCCTAATGAGATGACGGATGGTGTCCTGGGGTATTTCCTCCCAGATCTGGACCAGCGCATCACTGAGCTCCTGGACAGTCTGAGGTGCAACCAGGTGATGTCAGATGGACCGAAACACAATGTCTCAGAGGTGTTCTATTGGACGTAGGTCAGGTGAGCGTAGTGGCCCTTCAATGGTATCATTCCTTCATCCTCCAGGAACTGCCTGCATGCTCTCGCCACATGAGGCCGGGCATTGTTGTGCACCAGGAGGAACCCAGGACCCACTGCACCAGCATAGGGTCTGACAATGGATCCAAGGATTTCATCCCGATACCTAATGGCAGTCAGGGTGCCATTGTCTAGCCTGCAGTGGTCTGTGCGTCCCTCCATGGATATTCCTCCCCAGACCATCACTGATCCACCACCAAACCGGTCATGCTGAACGATGTTACAGGCAGCATAACATTCTCCACGGCTTCTCCAGACCCTTTCCTGTCTGTCACGTGCTCAGGGTGAACCTGCTCTCATTTGTGAAAACCACAGGGCACCAGTGGCGGACCTGCCAATTCTGGTGTTCAATGGGAAATGCCAATCGAGCTCCCTGGTGCTGGGCAGTGAGCACAGGGCCCACTAGAGGACGTCGGGCCCTCAGGCCACCCTCATGAAGTCTGTTTCTGATTGTTTGGTCAGAGACATTCACACCAGTGGCCTGCTGGAGGTCATTTTGTAGGGCTCTGGCAGTGCTCATCATGTTCCTCCTCGCACAAAGGAGCAGATACCGGTCCTGCTGATGGGTTAAGGACCTTCTACGGACCTGTCCAGCTCTCCTAGAGTAGCTGTCTGTCTTCCTGGAATCTCCTCCATGCTCTTGAGACTGTGCTGGGAGACACAGCAAACCTTCTGGCAATGGCACATATTGATGAGCCATCCTGAAGGAGCTGGACTGCCTGCGCAAACTCTGTAGGGTCCAGGTATCGCCTCATGCTACCAGTAGTGACACTGACCCTAGCCAAATGCAAAACTGGTGAAAAACAGTCCAAAAAGATGAGTAGGGAAAAAATGTCAGTGGCCTCCACCTGTAAAACCATTCCTGTTTTGGGGGTTGTCTCACTGTTGCCCATCTAGTGCACCTGCCGTTAATTTCATTAACACTAAAGCAGCTGAAACTGATTACCAACCCCCTCTGTTACTTAACTGACCAGATCAATATCCCAGGAGTTTAACTGACTTAATGCTATTCTCTGATTAAAAAGTGTTCCCTTTATTTTTTTGAGCAGTGTATATATATATATATATATATACAGTTAATAATTTTAGTGATCCACCTTAAACTTACTTCTGGTTACCCCAGAAACACTTTAAGTAATATTTCTCTTTATAAGTAATACCTTTCTTTAATACCACACTAAGGGCATCACTAATAAAAAACCATTGGCAATAAACAGATAAGACAAATATTTAGTTGAGCTGTCACCATGATGTCGTGTAGGCTATTGTCTGCACCTATTCTCGTTAGTCCCTGATTAGTTTACCTTCCTCCACCTGTGCCTGTTTAGCTCCCTCCTCACTCTGTGTATTTATACTCCCCGTTCTGGTCATCCTTTGTCAGTTATTGAATGTGGTCATGCTGTATGTGTTACTCACCAGTAAACTTTAATGTTATTTGGATCCTCCATCTTCCATCTTCCATCTTCCTTCCACGGCAAGTTTGTGACAGAATAACTGACCCTCTAAATGAGTATTTAATTACAAGTAGTGATGGTGAAATGAAGCTTTGTGAAGCAGTAGCCGCGTTTCCATTACCCTTCAAATTGCGCAAATTGAAATTGCGAATTGAAAATACGCTCAATGGAAACACGTCAATTTCGCAAAAACTCTCATTTATCGCAAAAAAGTTTTCACGCTCGCATGAGGTGGTTTTTCAGGCAATTCGAAAAAGAAATATTTCGCAAAACTGCAATGGAAACAGTTTTTGCTCATTTACAGGTCACCTGACTTAGAAGGCGCGGTGTGTTTGGACAGAATATGAGACAGGGCTCTTTATAAAAGACAAAAGAATTACAGAAATACTGGATTCTAAATCTAATAGAGGTGCCACAATCAAGACCTCGGAGCAGACATGAGTGAGAAACACCCAGAAACGTGTGCTGTATGCTGTATGTACGTGTGCTTATATGTGCTGTAAGTAAGGGTCTTTCCTGCTTGGATAACAAGCCTACGTTTCCTTCCATTAATAACAATAATAATGTCTAGTGCGGTACGTGGCTGTGATATATAGGCTATAAACCTACCAACGTCTGTTGCCATGATTTTTGGAATGACTTATCGCGAGAGGAAAAACGATGTAGTCGCATAACATCGGTTAATTGAAACGCCGCCATTTCGCAATAGTTTTTTATCGCTATTTAAAAAAAAAATCGCAAAGGTTTTGCGCAAATCTGTAATGGAAACGCGCTGAGGCTTTCCCCTCAAGTTTATCGTAAATTGGTTCATTACTCGAAGCTTTTCAACACGGTGCACACTAACGACATCTTGTGGTCAAAAGGTGGAAAAAAATATATATTTTATGTAATAAGTCACTTTGTGCTATGAAAACCACAAAGCAATAAAATCATCAGTGTTAGTGTTGATGTTTACACAATGTATGAACAAATGAGTCTATGAATTAATTTATGAAACAATTAATACATAGGAGAAATTAGCTCTGCTTTGTTCAACAAATGTAGCCTTAAAACTTTAGCCGTAGTCCTAAACCTATGAGTTCATAGGCAAGGCTCATATAGGCATATATAATCAAAATAAAAGAAAACTAATGTGGAATGGTGAAGTGCTGGGTAGTGTAAGTGCTTGTGAACTGGGGAGTTGGGTAATTTAAATACATCGGAATCCAACGCGTTCGTGCAGCTCGCCGTAACTTACATAGACGGATATTATAATCGAGCTGCTATTAGCTCGACTAGCTGCTATTTAAAAATGGCGGTCACAAGTTTCTATTCATCTTGTTGGTCACGGTAACCCCGCCCCCAGCCCCTGACGCAAGCGGTTCTTTCTTGGCTCCGTTCTAGACCCTGCAATGATTTGGTGCTACTTAAGAACCAGTTTTACTGGTTCGGAGCTGGTGCTTTGGCGGTGGAAAAACAAAGAACCGATTTGAAACTAGGCTCTGGCTCCGAACCAGCACCAGCTCTGCCTTGGTGGAAAAGGGGTATGGTTGTGA
The DNA here is from genome assembly GCF_949319135.1 of Squalius cephalus. Lineage (NCBI taxonomy): Eukaryota > Metazoa > Chordata > Actinopteri > Cypriniformes > Leuciscidae > Squalius > Squalius cephalus. The sequence continues at coordinate 27,461,472 of NC_137130.1, forward strand.
TGAGGAGATTTGAGAGGATGGGGTGTTTTGGGCTACTCGTATGATTGCAGCATTTGTATGTCTGTGCATTTGACTGGCCGAAGCCGATAGTTTTAAAGCGTGGATCAAGCAGAGTTGCTTGAGTCATGATGCTCATAGTTTCATATGTAGACATCCTCTCAGAAAGAAGTCTCAGGAGGTTGTTGCACAATTGCAAAGCCGTCTCATCATGAACCTGTGAGCTTTCTGAGGTGATTGCATGCCTCAGCATTCTTATAAGAGAAATCACCTTTGACCCTGACACTCTCTTCTCCTCTGACAATTCTGTGGAAGCCTCACTGAAATGACACATTACACCCAGACATTAATTTACTGTCTGGTACTCTTCTGAAGTCAATGGTATGAGGCTTGTCTTCAGAGTAACCAAAGCAGCGCCTACTGGCTCCCTCTGAGCAAAGAGCCGCTCTAACATGGCATATGTGCTGTTCCGGCGAGTTTCCACCTCTTGAATCAACTTGTGATTTGGTTTGCACATCTGATTTTGTAAAACCAATAATCTTTCTCTTGCTGTTGTGCTAGACTTGACATGTGCCACAATCTTTCGTGCCTTTAGTCTAATATCCTCCAATCCTGGTGTTTGTTCTATTGCCTTCTTCACAACCAGGTTTAAGGCATGTGCTATGTGCTGGCACATGCTACCATGCTACTGTTGGCAGCAGCATCAGTTACCAGACACCTAACTTTGTTTTGAATGCCCCACTCCTCCATCAAAGCTGACTTGACTTCAGCTATATTTTCAGAAGTGTGACATTTGGAAATTTTTCCCACCCCCAGTAAAACGGTGGACATCTGATCATTTTCATTTATAAAATGACATGTCACTGCCAGATATGCATCCATATGCAGTGATGTCCACATATCGGATGTGAGGCTTACAGCTCTGGCCTTGTTCACCTCTTCTTTTGCCTTCTTTTTGGCCTCCTTGTATTTTTCCTCAACCTTTTTCTTTAATGACTGGCGGGATGGAATAATGTAGTTTGGATCCAACATTCCTACAAACTCCTTAAAGCCAGCATCTTCAACAATTGAAAATGGCTGGTAATCTTTAACAATCATGTTAACCAAGGCCCCATCAATCATTTGTTTTCTGATCCCTGCAATACAGTAAAGTATTTAAAATATAACTGAATAAGTATTACATAACTATGCACTATTTAAGATACCTCATTATAAATACAGAAATTGACAAACAAATAAATGAATGACTGATCAGAAGTCTTATACCTTGGTTGCTAGTTGTTGGTCCACTTCCAGAAGATGTGTTTTCATGTTTAGCTCTAAAATGTCTCAACATTGACGATGTGTTGTTATTATAAGAAAGCTGTTGAGAACATATTAGGCACTCAACCTACAGAAGGAGGTCACATGTATTAACTTGAGTACTTTTTTTTCATATACATGATTTAGGCCTATTATTTAACATAATATATTGTTTATTATACACTGAATATGCATAAAATTACATGTAAACATCAATTTACATTATAATTAATTCTTATATTTATTTTATATAAATTCATAAATCATAATTCATTTTAAAATCATATTCTTATTACAAAATAATAATAATAATAATAATTAGCTTACTTTATTTGTTGATACGACCTGAAAATGCTGCCAGACTTCCGAACGGCCTCTTTTCTTGGCTGGTTCCATGCTGAAAATTCAAAAGAGCTCACTCTCTGTTTCAGTCTCAGTCGGTCTCAGATCGAAGATCGAAGTGCCAGAGCTTGGGCAGGCAGATCAGTCCATCGCAGAGCCAGGAGCGGACATAGACCTAAAAAACCTGTGGTCGGCAGATCCTGTTCCCACCTTTGTATCATCAGTCTCTTCACCGGTTCTGTCTGGAGACCTTCTTCTGCCCTCTTCCTGCTCCAACATCCTGAGCCCATCTCCATCGCTGGTTTCAGCCAGTCCCTTGGTTCCGTCGGCACCACTAGTGTCATCAAGCTCCTCGGCTCTGCCACCGCCGCTAGCTCCGTGCAGCTCACCTACCCTCGGGCCTCCAACACCTGTGCGCCGTAAAGGAGAGTCCCCAGCTATGCATCGGGCCTCCGGGCCCACGTCTCCACCTCAGCCCGTAAACCCGTCACCTGCACCTTGCCTCACCACTCCCTCCTCACCGCTGCGGCCCGGCTGCCCGGAGACTCCGCTGGGTTCCATCGGGACTCCAGGTCGGCCTTTAGCGGTCGACGACCAGCTGCTGACACGGACTTCCGGAGTTCTGGCAATGCCTGCACCCCTACGTCATCATTGGACTCCTCCCTTCCTCTGGCTTCCCCATTGCCCTCTCTCACCGCATCGTCGCCCCGGTCAGCCGGATCCCTGTCAACGCCTCAGTCCCGTGAGTCAGTGGCTGGGCTCCAGGCTTCCAGGGCTTCAGAGTCGCCCTGGTCTGTCAGCCTCTCTACTACTCCGGTTCCTACCTTCACCACAGTTCCGCCTCCGTTGTCCGGACCCTGAATTCTGCCTAACCAGTCACTCAGGTCTCCACCCTGGTTCCTCCCACCTTCAGCTCCACCATGGTCCACCATTCCACTGACTCCTCAATGTCATCACCATTCATCACCAGCTCCACGCCCTCCACCTAAGCCTCCATCTCATCTCCACACCCTCTTCTGTCATCACCGCGCGAGGACACACACACACACACACACACACACACACACACACATATACATATATACACACACATACACACCTATATATACACACACACACATACATACACTTATAATAATTTATTGTGTGAATACTTTTTCTTGAACCTTCTGCTGAGAACTTTGCTTATGGGATCAGATGGCCTAACCTTCCCAGCCAGAACCGACGAGAGTATGTTCCCGAACGTGACCATGCCCAGAATCTGGAGAAAACCAGACACCAGACTGAGCCACACCTTCCTCCACTTATTTCTTCCTCCATCTGTTAGATCATTTTGCTATTTTTTATAACGACATGACACTCTAAGTCTCAGTCTTGGTAGCACTGTACATTTTGATTGTGTCTCCGTTGTCCGAAACACTTGGAGCCTCTAATGAGCCGATATATAATTAATATTGACAATGACTTTTACTACTTTGAAAGTTTTCAATATCTGAATGAAAATTATTTTGTAATAATTTTAGAAAAATAATTGTATAAAAATGAATAAGTACTATTAATATATAATTAATTACATGCTTACACAAATGCACAAACACAACATTTCTGGTCAGACAAAAAAGGGCGTTCAACTGTCTGTTAAAGACAGACAAACATAATAAAAGAGAAACAAGTTAAAATAGAAATTAGAAGTTAAATGAAAAGAATAATTAAAATCCAAATATTTCATTAATAGCATTTGCCCTGTTTCACAGACAAGGCTTAAGCCTGGTCCCAGACTAAATGCATGTCTGAGCTGTCTAAACTGAAAGTGACTTGCACTTACATACACTGCGTCGATTGAAGCTAAGGGGAACGCCTCAGGCGTGACAGGTGTCTGAAATCACTATCAAATCACAGCAATCATATTGACCGGCGACAGTCCATGAATCATTAAAGGAGTCATAACCTGCAATTTTCACTTTTCCACGAGAATCAATGTATGTTATGATTGCATAACGATTATACACTGGCCGGGAAGCCGATATTTAAAAGTGAAGCGTTTGTTTACCTCAGGGTTTGTAAAATAGCCCACGCGCACTAAAAAACGAGATTTTGATTTCGGATATACCATATATGGACACCGCAGACCTATGCTGCAGGAAGCCCTGCCCCTCTCCCCCTCATATTCAGTTCAGTCGAGAAAGATGCAGAAACGTAGTGCACACGTGAGTTGCTCTGTTGTTGACTGCCAGAATCAACATGTAAATGTGTTTTCTCTACCAAGAACGGACCTAGCTATCAGGGACCAGTGGATTAAATTCATTTTTAATGACGCGGTTCCTTCAACCCTTCCCACTGGCTTATCGTTAGGTGTCTGTGCTGTGCTAAACATTGTACGCCGGAATCCTTCACAAATTTGGGGCAATATCAGGCGAAGTTGGCATCGAAGCTCGGGAAAAGCGCCATTCCAACAATCAGAGACTTGCCTGCAACTGAAATGGTAAGACTGTGTTTTTATTGCTCTACTGTGTGTAACAAACAGCAGCTAACTGCTAATGCGGCTATTGTATGCTATTGCGTCTGTCACTAGACAAATAAACGAAAGGTGAGTAATTGAGGTGAAGTAATTATTTATGTTCCCTGTAAACGATTTTTGACTGCATTATAATGATTTCTTAATTCAGAATATGATCAAGATTGCGTAGGTGGATGTGTTCGGGGAATTTGCCAGTTAATAGTAACATTTAAAGCCCCTTAAATGAACGAAATGACTCGAAAAAAGATTTGTTCATTTTGATGAACGAGATCGAACAAGAGAGTCAATAGACACTGGTGGCTGGTGTTGCCAGATTGGGTGTTTTTCCGCTACATATTAAGGCCGGTTTACGGTGTGTTTTAGGTGGGTTTTCGCCTGGAAGGCTTTATAGAAATCTGGCATCCTACTGAACGAAGTTAAACTGAGAGAGCGTGGCGTTCACAGACACCAGAATGAACGAGTTCACAGTAACGTTCATCAGGCAGTAATGCGGTACGTTCAGTTCACGTTCGCCCAAAATATGAACGAGTTCAATGAACGCGTTCAGGCACAACACTGGCGGGAGTATTAGCTTCGAGGTAAACATGGGGAATGGCTGCTTACGTTACTTTGCAAAAAACAAATGACTGAGATCATCATGAATTCGGCTATTGTTGTATATTGATTGCCTAACGCTTATACACTGGCCGGGAAGCCGGTCGCGGCCAGGTCGGGTTCATTCACAACTTGCGCCATGATGTCATTTTGGAATGATATGCTAAAGCGTTACCTGCGGTGTCAACCCCCCTCCTTCCTGCAACCAATCAACGCGCCCCTCATTTGCATTATTAAAATGACCGTTCACGACGGCCAAAATATCGCATCAGATCTCGCGAGACAATAATGCCTTCAGAAATAAGGGTCTGAGGAGCTCTGTGTTTATTTTTTTTCCACTTTTCTTTTTTAGAAGGGCCTGAAAGACTATAATACAGCAGTAGGTATCCAAGGTAATACTAGGTTATGACTCCTTTAACGTGCGACCTGGAAGTATATAAGGGCGCCTTGCAAACATGATAATCACCTTTTCGTCTTTTGGCGAAAGGGAACTCGCACTGCGTCGATTGACGCTAAGGGAAACGATATACCAACAACACCATGCTAAGGGAAATGCATACCCATTGGCAGTGACAATTGTCAAAACCAGCACATTCAAATGAAATACCAGAACCAAATCACCCTCAGGTCACACTGGGCTGACAGTGACAGCATTCCCTACGGTCATACCCCAAGCTATACGTTCCACAGGAAAACATCCATAAACATTTTTTAATGAAAGGCCTGCTCAAGGGCCTAAAACCACAGCTTCAAATTAGAAGGGGTCCCTTCTAGGTTATATGGCTAGGGAACCCAAAGGAGCCCCAGCCAATCACTATTCAGGGGAACATACTCACCCGAAATGCCACCAGGAAGGCCTGACCTGGCGTCACTTGGACACTTCAGCCTAGCCAACTTCCTGTCTGTCCGAAGACAGAGCCTCTGGACACTTGCCTTTATGTAAGGCAGCTGACAGTGAACCACTCGGCCCGGATCTCAGAGACGGGGTATCCAGGAGACCATGACTCAGCATAGCGCTTACAACCCTTGCCAGCGAGGGAAGTTTTTCTGCTCGATCCACAGATCTACCCAGCGCTGATCTGACAGGGAGGCCTCACGAGAGGCCTACGATCGTCTGACCAGACTCAGGAGGCTGAGTGCTCATAGTGACCCTCAGTGAGGGGAGCACATAGCCTGACTGGTAGGCAGCTGAACTGATAGCAAGTGGCCACTAGCTGCCAGAACCCAGAGTCGCTGGGAAACCACTTAAAAGGAGGCCTGGTGAGGCCTACTAACTGATAACCAGAGGGCTGGCTACCTAGTGCCCGTGTTTGGGAACTCTCCTTCAGAGACTTCCAGGGAGGCCTGGAGAGGCCTACTACCTGATAGCTAGCTAAAAACTGGTTATTGCTATGAACTCTGATTCTGGGTGTCAGTCCCAGGGTGGCCTAGTAAGGCCTGCCAGTCTTGGGGCTCAGTCTCAGAGCGGCCTGTTAAAGCCGGTCATCTAAAAGTTTTCTTTAGGTTAGAAAATGACAGCCATGTCCATAAGGTTGGGTACCGAGCTACATTGTGGCCTGATAAGGCCAACCACCTGACAGTGGTCAGTCCTATTCGGCTGATCATAATCGGGGCTAGCCTCCAAAGAGGCCCACTGAAGCCAATTGTCTGACTGCCCAGCAAATTAACAGTCGAGCACCCATGATGGGGCTCAGGGTCAGGGAGGCCTTGCTAAGGTCAACGCCTGACCATCAACACCACTGTTTGTATACCCCATCACTCAAGACTCACTTAGAAGATTGAGAGGCCTACTTGGCCTGAAGCAAGTCAGTGCTGTCAGCCAAATTCATACTGCCGGGAACTCCCCATCAGTGAGGCCTGGTTGGGCCTACTAGCTGATAGCCAGTCTATTCTGCTACACACATATATCGCTGGCAACGATACTACACCAACACAAATATTGAGGCTACCCACAGGAGGCCTAATAAGGCTAGCTACCTGGTCGCAGCTAAAATGTATGTCCCACAACGTTAGGACTCCCTTCCGAGGAGGCCTGTTTAAGGCCTACAACCCATCAGTGAGTCTACTGGCCGAACAACTAAGGCCAACCACTTGAGGTAAGCTGGCCTACCACTACCACCTCACCCTGAGATTTAACAGGGCGCGGACCCTCTTGGGGGCTGCCCAATCAAGGAGGCCTGCTGAGGCCTACTACCTAACGGCACAGCCGTTGTTGGCAGATAAGCTGTTTACACAGCGCCTACAGCATCCTAGTACCTAATCACATTGCCCACGGCAGTGTACTCAGCAAAAAAACACAGCACCCTTTAAGCAAGGGGAGTACAACATACACCACTCTGCCTCAACAGAGGCCCCAGAGTCAGGGGCCTACCCTCTGTACGCATGGGTTCTCAGCTCATGGCAATGCTCTGGCTTCACGGGAGCATACTTCGAAAACCAAAAAGAAGTGAAGGTTAGAACTTTCCGCTCGGCCATAATGGTGCGAGGTGGGATAATACAGAACAGAAAGTGAAGTACTCAGACCTACCCTGTATCACAGGGGAATACTACCACCTCACCCTGAGATTTAACAGGGTGCGGGCCCACCAGCGGCTCTAGAGGTGACAGAATTTTATCTGTGTGTGTTTCTGGCTGCTATATCTGCTTCTCACATAGGTTTTGTTGGGCATCACTGTTGGGCATCACCCTTTAGTATGCAGGTTCATGAAGGGCACGCATCATGTTTTGCCAGTTTTAAAACCGCTTTCTCCCTCATGGGATTGTGTACTAGTGGTACTTGCTGCTCTTTCAATGTTCCCATTTGAGCCACTGGACAAGATTGATTTCAAAATATTCTTGTTTAAGACAGCGCTGCTTTAGCCTTGGCTTCTGCAAAGCATGTAAGCAAGATTCATGCACTTTCAGTGCATTCAGCATGTATGCAGTTCATGTCCAGGGGTTGGAGGGGTAGTTTTGAAACCTAATCCTGCATTTATGCCCAAAATAGTTAATTCTATCATTCCTCTTGAGTTTAGAGCTTTCTATCTACCACCTTTTGCTTCATCAGAACAGCAAAAGTTAAATGCGTTGTGCCCAGTGCGTCCTTTACGCATTTACACAGAAAGAATCAGAGGTTTCAGGGAGTGTGATCAGCTGTTCGTATCCTGGGCGAAACCACAAAAGGGGAAGCCGATTACTAAGCAGCATGTATCGCACTGGATAGTGGAGCTGATTTCATTGGCATATTCTAGTAATGGTCTTGTGTACAGGATACAGGATATTTGTGAAGCGGCGAGTTGGTCCTCACCTCATACATTTGCAAGGTTTTATAAACCGGTACATGCTCAACAGTACATGCAGTATTGGACGTAGGAATTGGAGTCCTGACTTATGACTCGTCCAGCTCTGGATCCGGTAATTGTGGTTGGCAGAAGACTTCGAGGCAGGCTATCTGGCAATACGGGAGTTAGGATATCCCATAGTGAGACACGGAAACGTATGCTTGAAAGAGAACAATAGGTTACTTGAGTAACCCCAGTTCTCTGACAGCATTAAGTGAGGTGTCTCAACAGATCACCCTCTTTGCTGTGCGAAGCAAGGACGAGGTGTGCTTGTTTTGAATGTTGTAGTGACATTATCGCTCCTCTTATACTAGACACAAAATCATGTCTGCCAGCCAATTGGGGCTGGTGTAATGTAATAGGGCTTCTGAGGAATACGCGGAAGGGATGTATCTTATATTGAGACACCTCACTATCAGAGAACCGGGGTTACGCAAGTAACATATTGACTTGCACCCAGGAGGTCGCATAGACAGTAAAAGAAATGGACACAGCAACCCCATAGACTTCAATGGAGACCATTGAAGTAAATTAGAAGCACTCTCTTCCTGATGGCTGAGCATTCTGCGCAGCCTCAAACTGAGCTTGACAATGTAGATGTGACGTGAGCAACCTGTCTGACAGTTGTAAGTCTTTTAGTAGCTGTGCCAAGAGAAATCTGAATCATTCCCTTCTGAATCTTGCAGAAACGGAGAGTGTGAGTAGGAGCTCTCCAGGAGCTGGGAGCAGGAGCAACTTTTGGTAAGTAAAGTTGTCTATACGGTAATTTCTTTACTGTGCGACAGGGTCGCATGTTTATGACGCAATCGTTAGCCTATTTTTACAAGAACGGCTTCTACGGGGCCATAATGTAAGATACAAGGTAATAGAGCCTTTTATACATTGTCATGTTTCTTTAGAAATAAACAACAGACAAATAGAGTTTTTAAACGCCTCAGACGTAAAGTTATTCGCTGTCAAAGTGACGCCAAAATTAATGGGAGTCAATGGTTAGCCAATGGATGCCCCCATAGAAGGTACGCTTTCCAGATGCTGGACTACCCCCTTGGGAGGTCGACCTCTTTCTATGTGTGTACACTGCAATGGTCACAATATGACGTCACACTCTGTGCATATTTAAAAAACACATGAATCAACATAAATGTAGGGGTCAGACTAATTAATTTATAGGGAATTCGAAGGAATCACTTTTTACGGCAGAGCAAATGACTCTGCCGTAAATGATAAATATCCAAACTAGTGAAAACACTATTTATTAGCAAGGTAACTTAGATCAACAGTTTAAGACATTAAATTCATAAGCACATAACACAAGAACAATTATCTTTGAAATACAAACAAGACTTTATTAATTATTCTAACACATAAAACTAATGTCTAACACAAACATTCATATGAGTTGCAGAAAGAAAGAGAGTGAGGAAAGAATGAGTTTTAAGAGTGAGAGTAAGTTTCTATATGCACTTATAAGACATGACCTGAACGAACCATCAATCATTAATTTAACCCTTCTATCATTTCTTAGGCGGGTTATTACATTTTATATCGAAGCACAAGTTCAGCTAAGAGTCTGGGGTTCCTTTTGGGGATTCCTTTTGTTGGTGTAAAAGGGAGTTTCCCAGGTTGTTGATTGGCTGGCGGTCTCCTCTTGCCTTGATAGATGTCTGGGGCGGCCAATCACGTGGTATGTTGGCGGATGGCTGGAAAGTCTTTGAAGTTGGAAGCGGGCTTTGCAGTCGAATCGTTTGACCGAAACTTTGGGTCAAAACTTAACTTAAAACCTAGACACTCAACGGAAAAGAAAAGAAAACTAAGAAAATTGAAAGAAAAGTGAGAAGAGTAGTTAGATAGCTTGAATGAAGCTGTTTAACCCATGTTCTTCTGATCTTGATTTAGGTTCTTTCGTCTGCTCGTCTACATGGTTACTTGTCTGTCTGGTTACTCCGTCATGGCTACTCCATGACTACTCAGTGTATCTTCTAATGCAATCTGGTATCTTCTACTGCATTCTGAAATCTTCTCATGCTTTGTTTGTGCCCTAAGATTTTAAACTTAAATGTTTGTCCAGCCTCCTGGATGAGTTCTGACCAATTAGGCACTGTCTTGAGAGGTGGCATTTTCTTTACCTCTCATCGTAAATCATGCGTTATCTGTGATCTCTTTACTCTCCCACTCTAGCAGAGAGTACAGACGGTACAGTTTAGACATGATTCCTATTATAAGAATACAAAACATTTTACACAGATTTCAATCCAGCCATTTTCTGAATTAAGAGTGTACGATTGTACTGATAGGAAACAAGACACACTTTCATTCAAACATCTAAAAGTTATAACAATTACATGACTTGCAGTGAGGAGAACAAGTATTTGATACACTGCCGATTTTGCAGGTTTTCCCACTTACAAAGCATGTAGAAGTCTGTAATTTTTGTAATCATAGGCACTCTTCAACTGCGAGTGACGGAATCTAAAACAAAAATCCAGAAAATCACATTGTATGATTTTTAAGTAATTATTTTGCATTTTATTGCATGACATAAGTATTTGATACATCAGAAAAGCAAAACTTAATATTTGGTACAGAAACCTTTGTTTGCAATTACAGAGATAGTACATATGTTTCCTGTAGTTCTTGACCAGGTTTGCACACACTACAGCAGGGATTTTGGCCCACTCCTCCATACAGACCTTCTCCAGATCCTTCTGGTTTCGGGGCTGTCGCTGGGCAATACGGACTTTCAGCTCCCTCCAAAGATTTTCTATTGGGTTCAGGTCTGGAGACTGGCTAGGCCACTCCAGGACCTTGAGATGCTTCAAGGTTGGGATGGTGTTCTTGGGGTTGTACTCATCCTTCTTCTTCCTCCAAACACGGTGAGTGGAGTTTAGACCAAAAAGCTCTATTTTTGTCTCATCAGACCACATGACCTTCTCCCATTCCTCCTCTGGATCATCCAGATGGTCATTGGCAAACTTCAGACGGGCATGAACATGCGCTGGCTTGAGCAGGGGGACCTTGCATGCGCTGCAGGATTTTAATCCATGACGGCATAGTGTGTTACTAATGGTTTTCTTTGAGACTGTGGTCCCAGCTCTCTTCAGGTCATTGACCAGGTCCTGCCATGTAGTTCTGGGCTGATCCCTCACCTTCCTCATGATCATTGATGCCCCACGAGGTGAGATCTTGCATGGTGCCCCAGACCGAGGGAGATTGACCATCATCTTGAACTTCTTCCAAACCTTCTTCTTCTTTCTAATAATTGCGCCAACAGTTGTTGCCTTCATACCAAGCTGCTTGCCTATTGTCCTGTAGCCCATCCCAGCCTTGTGCAGGTCTACAATTTTATCCCTGATGTCCTTACACAGCTCTCTGGTCTTGGCCATTGGAGAGGTTGGAGTCTGTTTGATTGAATGTGTGGACAGGTGTCTTTTATACAGGTAACAAGTTCAAACAGGTGCAGTTAATACAGGTAATGAGTGGAGAACAGGAGGGCTTCATAAAGAAAAACTAACAGGTCTGTGAGAGCCGGAATTCTTACTGGTTGGTAGGTGATCAAATACTTATGTCATGCAATAAAATGCAAATTAATTATTTAAAAATCATACAGTGTGATTTTCTGGATTTTTGTTTTAGATTCCGTCTCTCACAGTTGAAGTGTACCTATGATAAAACTTACAGACCTCTACATGTTTTGTAAGTAGGAAAACCTGCCAAAATCGTCAGTGTATCAAATACTTGTTCTCCCCACTGTATATGTGATCTAAGCATAATAGTAGTATAGGTCGTAGACATAATATAGAATTATGTAATTGAACAAAGTTCAATTATAAGACAGTCAGGAATTGTTTTGGGATGAATTTATGTATTTGTCTCAGTCTCTTTGGTTTTAAGAGATTTCAACCCTGGGGTCGTTCAAAGGTCCTTAAGAAAAAGGAGGTCTGTTTTAAATCCTTTGTCTTGGGATCAAACAACCTCTGCTGTTATCTTGGTGGGTCCTGAGCTGTGCCATCTCTGAACCAATCAGTCTCTTCTAAACTATCTAACACTGACACGTTCTTCCTTTAGCTGGGCTCATCTCTTTGAAGCTTGCATGGCCATAAAGTTCTTAGCTGGGGGTTTTCGTTGGTTAGCGTGGGTGCTGCAGCACCCCTACTCCCCACACCCGTCAACAATATAACATTTTAAATGTAAATATTATTAATCTGTGTTATTCTATTAATCTTTTTCTATTTTATGTTGTCTCTCATCCAGCTCTTTGTCTCTCACCGGTTTGTTCTTGCGAGCGATGTTTTCATTTTCTTGCTTTTATTAATGACTCCTGAGCTTTTAGCCATTTATCAAAAGTTTTATGCTTACCATAAAATTAATACTGAGCTCCGAGGCCATTTTTGTTAAGATCGTATTATTCCAAACAAATCATTGAGCCTTTAGATTAGTATTTAAGATTATTTGTAACATTACTGAAATATTCTAAGTTATGAAAACAGGGGGACGCAGAGTGATAGAATAAGTTAGCACTGATATGTTGCATGGAAACCATCAAATATAGTTTAGCGGTCATGATATTGATCACTCAATTTCATTATTAACTAATCAGAATCATGTATTCCATAGTGCTGTGCAATAAACCAGGTGCATAACTTCTAAGATATTTAACATCTAAAAAGCCTAGTCCTCAAACAAACATTCCTTTAACAAATTTTAAAACATTGCAACAACCGTACCAAAATTATTCATTACATTTAAAGGGGTGGTTGATTATGATTTCACTCTTTTAACTTTAGTTAGTGTGTATGCTGCTGTTTGAGCATAAACAATATCTGCAAAGTTACAATGCTCAAAGTTCAAAGCAAAGGGATTATTTTCTTTTAAAGAAATTGCTTTTTAAGGACTACAACAAACGGCTGGTAGGTTGGCTCCCTGCTGATCGATTGCTCCTGTCTGCCTCTCTGCCTGCTGTGAGTTTGTTTGCTTCGGTGCTGTAAGCTCCGTCTTAGCCTCGTATTTCTTTGTTTTGAACCATCATTTACTACAATTTGTAGTTGTTTATACTAAATACTATACTTATACTAAATACAGCTTACCCAACATCTCAGATTGACATCGCTAGCTTCCGTTACTACTAGCACAACACGCTAATTTGCTACTGCTAGCCTGTTAACGCGCCACCCGTGCGCTCAGCTATTTTATTTATTTATTTTTCTCTCGCGCGCTCGCGCCTTTGAGTTAATAAAAGCTCAGGTAAGTAATAATCAGTCAACAAACACGGTGAGTAATGTCTTGTCCTGTTATTGTCCTGCACTTCATGTCACATGTTTAGCATAGGCTTCTCTGTTGGCAATGTAGGATTTATATGTGATAAATGCAAGGAGTCAGTTAGGCTGACAGAGAAGATTTCAGAATTAGAGACACGCATCCAAACCTTAATTGAGGATAGTAAGAGTGCTAGAGCTTTAGATACTATTTTGGATGCGCCTAGCGTGAACTCTTTACATGGTGCGGTTCCAGCTGAATTGGTGCCTGAGCAGCCGGGCAAATGGGTGACGGTGAGGGATCGCTCTAGTCGCGGATCAAAAAACCACTCTTCCGTTCCGATTACCATAACAAATCGATTTGCCCCGCTCAGTGAAACACCCACTGAGAATTCTGTTGATTGTGCCCTAGTTATTGGTGATTCGATCACACGGAACGTGAAAATAGAGACACCAGCGAACATAGTCACATGTTTGCCGGGAGCCAGAGCGCCTGACATCAAAGCAAATTTAAAAGTGCTGGCTAATGCTAATCGTAAATTCTCTAAGATCATTATTCATGTCGGCACTAATGATGTTCGACTCCGCCAGTCGGAGATCACCAAAATTAATATTAAAGAGGTGTGTGAACTTGCAAGTACGATGTCAGGCACTGTAATCTGCTCTGGCCCCCTTCCTGTTCGCAGGAGTGATGAGATAGTTAGTAGATTGTGTTCACTGAATCGCTGGCTGTCTGAGTGGTGTCCGCTTAATAATATAGAATTCATAGACAATTGGAAAAGTTTTTGGGGCAAACCTGACCTGTTGAAAAGAGATGGTATTCATCCCTCCTGGGATGGTGCTGCTCTTCTCTCTAGTAATATGGCTCATAGTCTTAGAGCTCAAACATGACAAATTGGGCACCAGGTCAGGAAGCAGACAGACTGGCTTAACCGACTGTCTGCTAGCGGCCTCGCGTCACCCAGGTCAGATAAATCCCATCACATAGAGCCTCTTTCACCTAGCTATCATCATATAGAGACTGTGTCTGTTCCCCGAATTTGGAAATCCAAAAAATGTTTAAACCTATCTAAGGTTAAAAATTTAATTGATGTTCAACAAATAAAAAACAGCTATAATACAGATGAGCAAATGCTAAAGCTTGGGTTGCTGAATATTCGATCGCTTACTTCAAAAGCACTCATTGTTAATGATATGATTTCAGATAATAACCTAGATGTGCTGTGTTTGATAGAAACCTGGCTAAAACCAAACGATTACATTACTTTAAATGAGTCCACCCCGCAAGATTACTGTTATAAACATGAACCTCGTCTTAAACGCAAAGGGGGAGGAGTTGCTGTAATCTATAGTAATATTTTCAAAACCACTAAGAAATCAAGTTTCGAATATAAGTCTTTTGAAGTGTTAGTGCTTAATGTAAAAATATATAGTATAAAAGATAAATCACGTTTGAGATTTGTGCTGGCTACTGTATACAGGCCACCAGGGCACCATACAGACTTTATCAAAGAATTTGCGGACTTTCTATCAGAGTTAGTATTGGCTGCAGATAAAGTACTAATTGTTGGTGATTTTAATATACACATCGATAATGAAAAAGATGCATTGGGTTTGGCATTTAAAGACATTGTAAACTCAATTGGAGTTAGACAACACGTGTCAGGACCTACTCATCGTCGTAATCATACTCTAGATCTAATATTATCACATGGAATTGATGTTGATGCCGTTGAAATTCTGCAGCAGAGCGATGACATCTCAGATCATTATCAAGTCTCGTGTAAATTACATTTAGCCAAGGCTGCAAAGCCGACTCCGTGTTACAAATATGTTAGACCTATCACTTCTGCCACTAAAGATTGCTTTATTAATAATCTTCCTGATCAGTTTCATCATTTTAGCATCCCGGATAGCTTAGAAAAACTTGATATTGCAACAGAAACTTTTAACTCTCTCTTTTCCAGCACTTTAGACACAGTTGCTCCTTTGCGCTTAAAGAAGATTAAAGAAAATAACCCAACACCGTGGTACAACGAGCACACTCAGGCCCTTAAGAGAGCAGCCAGAAAAATGGAACGAAACTGGAAGAAAACAAAACTAGAGGTATTTCGCATTTCATGGAAAGAGAGCTCGATTGCATACAGAGAGGCTTTAAAAGCTGCTAGATCTGCTTATTTTTCAACCCTATGAGAAGAAAATAAACATAATCCTAGGTATTTATTTGAAACAGTGGCTAAACTAACGAAAAAGAAAGCTTCAAACACAGAAGTTTCCAAGCAGCACAGCAGTAATGACTTTATGAACTTCTTCACTTATAAGATTGATAATATCAGGGATAAAATTATAACTATGCAACCGTCTACTACAGTATCGCATCAGGCAGTGCATTGTAGTCTCCCTGAAGAAAAATTTGATTCATTCGTTGCTATAGGAGAGGAAGAATTTGCTAAACTCGTTAAATCATCTAAATCAACAACATGTATGTTAGACCCTATACTGACTAAGCTACTGAAAGAGATGCTTCCAGAGGTCATAGATCCTCTTCTTAATATCATTAATTCGTCTTTGTCTCTAGGATACGTACCAAAAAACTTTAAGCTGGCTATGATTAAACCGCTTGTTAAAAAAATGCAACTTGATCCTTCAGAATTAGTCAATTACAGGCCGATCTCGAATCTACCTTTTCTGTCAAAGATACAAGAAAAGGCAGTATCTTCTAGGGCTGGGCGATAAAACGATAACGATATGTATCGCGATAGACACGTAATCAATATCAATAAAAAATGCGTTCGATAAAACGTTCGATAATTTTTTTTTTTCGTCTGAAGAAACCAGCAAAGCAAGTTTGATTGCATGAACAAAGGCACTCACTCTTAACTAGATAAAACAGGAAAAGACAGCTCGCCTGACTTAAAGTCTGACCGTAGTCAGACCAATGTCATCTGCAGATTATGCAAGACCGTCGTCAGTTTCTCTGTTATTCGCGTGCTGATGCGCTGTTCTAGCATGTGCGTTTCTCAGCGCGTACATGTGAAGCTCACATGCACTAAAAGCCTGTCTACCAGCGCCTGAATACTAATTTATCTTTCGAGTCTTATTTTGCCAATACTGTTATATACACACAAGGTTTACATAAACTAGTCGGATATGTCTAAAGTGAAAGCAAACTTGAGAAAATTGGGAGAAAATCTGCTTGTCAAATGCGTGTATAATAGGCGCGTCGCGCGCAGCTCTTAAAGAGACCGTAGTAATAGTAAACACGCTGCCGCTTGTCCTTAAAGGGATAGTTCACCCAAAAATACAAATTCTCATTATTTACGCACTCTAATGTTGTTCCAAACCTGTATTAATTGCCTTCTAATATTTTCTAATATTAATATTTTGAAGAATGTGGGTATCCAAACAGTAGCTGGTCCCCATTGACTTCTATAGGAGAAAAATATACTATGGAAGTCACTGGGGTACATCAACTGTTGGTCATTCTTCCAAATAACTTTTATTTTCAACAGAAGAAAGAAACTTATTCGAGTTTAAAACACTGTGAGAGAGTAAATTATGAAAATTTTAATTTTTAGGAGAACTATCCCTTTAATGTTAATAAAACAACAAAATGTAAAGAGAAAATCACTCACTGCTCTTGACTAATAACTTTATTAATAGCTTTAATAAGTATCAATGTATAATTTATAGAAAATAGAAAGAAATAGATTTATAGAATTTATAGAAAGAAATCGTAATATTATATTTTTGCCATATCGCCCACCCATTTATAAAGCATTTCTTACGTATTCTTTAATTTTGCACCTTAATGTTAAGAGATAATTGTTAAGTGTTCATTGTGATTTTAGACTTTTGAGTTTTCCATGGTCGTGTTGACATTTCTGCCTTTATAACTGATGGGATTATAATCAGAGGTAGGTTAATTAAAATACAAAATCTTTAAATGTAATATATTTGTCTCCTGGACTGGTCCTTATTTTAAATATGTTATAAAAAAATTCAATAATTATCGATATCGACCGATATGAAACACTTATATCGTGATACAGTTTTCAGCCATATCGCCCAGCCCTAGTATCTTCACAACTGTGTTCCTTTCTAGAAAGAAATGATATCTGCGAGGATTTTCAGTCCGGATTTAGACCATACCATAGTACTGAGACTGCTCTCGTTAGAGTCACAAATGATTTGCTCTTATCATCCGATCGTGGTTGTATCTCTCTATTAGTGTTACTCGATCTTAGTGCTGCGTTTGACCCCATTGACCACAACATTCTTTTAAATAGACTAGAAAACTATGTTGGCATTAGTGGAATTGCACTAGCATGGTTTAAATCATACTTATCTGACCGTTATCAGTTTGTAGCAGTAAATGAAGAGATGTCTTATCGATCACAAGTTCAGTATGGCGTACCACAAGGCTCAGTACTAGGACCGCTGCTGTTCACTCTGTACATGCTACCATTAGGAGATATCATTAGGAAACATGGAATTAGCTTCCACTGTTATGCCGACGATACTCAGCTCTATATTTCTTCAAAACCTAACGAAACTTACCAATTCACTAAATTAACAGAATGCATAGCTGATATAAAAAATTGGATGACTCGTAATTTCCTACTTCTAAATTCTGAAAAAACAGAGATTCTAATTATTGGACAAAAAACTTCCTCACGTAATAACTTAGAATACCGTCTAACACTTGATGGCTGCTCTGTTAAGTCTTCGTCGTCGGTTAGGAACCTGGGTGTGCTCTTTGATACCAATCTTTCATTTGAAAGTCACGTGTCTAGTATCTGTAAAACCGCATTTTTCCATCTTAAAAATATATCTAAATTACGTCATATGCTCTCATTGACAAATGCGGAACAATTAGTTCATGCTTTCATGACATCAAGGCTAGATTATTGTAATGCTCTACTGGGTGGTTGCCCTGCACGCTTAATAAACAAACTACAGCTAGTTCAAAACGCAGCAGCTCGAGTTCTTACCAGAACCAGGAAGTATGACCATATTAGCCCAGTTCTGTCAAAACTGCACTGGCTCCCTATTAAACATCGCATCAATTTTAAAATATTGCTGATTACTTACAAAGCACTAAATGGTTTAGCTCCGCAGTACTTGAGCGAGCTCTTAACGCATTATACTCCTTCACGTCTATTGCGATCTCAAAATTCCGGCCAGTTGATAATACCTAGAATATCAAAATCGACTGCTGGCGGTAGATCCTTTTCCTATTTAGCACCAAAACTTTGGAACAGTCTTCCTAACATTGTCCGGGAAGCAGACACACTCTGTCAGTTCAAATCTAGATTAAAGACACATCTCTTTGACATAGCATTCACATAATACATTATAGACTTCTATAATTCAATATTAGGCTGCATAGATTAGGTCAGCTGGAACCGGGAACACTTCCCATAAATCCTGATGTACTTGTTACATCATGAGAAGAATGGCATCTACGCTAATTTTAGTGTCTTTGTTTATCCCAAGGTTTTCCCGCAGCCTGCCGGATCCAGGCCGTTTCCAGATCTGACGAAGGACCTTCGCCTGGACCCGATGACAACGCAGTGCTGAAGTGCCAACTAGTCTCTCCCTATGGAGGATCCCTTTCCCACTCTACAGATAAAGCGTCGTCGGGAAAACTCAATTTGCGTATCTACCCCGAATTGATAAAATAAAATAAAATTCTGAATCAAAACTATACGGAAACACCAGTAATTTGTTTAGGCTTGGTTTGTAGGGAATTCCAAACTTGCACACATATATTCAAACGCACATAACTATTGAACCCGTTCTTAATGCGCATCTGAACGCCATCAGCGTTTCTCACAGGATCGCGTTTAAAGTCTGTGTAGAGAGAATGGTGTCGTCTTGGCGGCCCTAATTTAATAACAAATGATCGTTGCGACGGAAGCGAATCAATCAAAACCAACTTTAGCTGGAAAATAACTATTAAAGAACCGCTATAAAGCCAAAACAATCTTACGTTAAATTATACATTTATCTCTGTAAAGCTGCTTTGAGACAATCTACATTGTTAAAAGCGCTATATAAATGAAGATGACTTGACTTGACTTGACTACACGACATTCCTCCAGGGTTAGTGAGATCACCAACCCTAGAATTTACATAAACCCCGCCCCCTGAACATGATTTATAGATTATCATGACAGAATATGCTAATCAATGACTAGAAGATAACTACACATAAGCTACATAAATTCACCAACTGACCATTCAGAAATGTCCTGTTGCATTCTACATGTTGTCACTTCTTGAGTCTCTCCATCTTTCTCTGAATCCGGTTTGAACATAAAAAGGCTAAAAGTTTTAGAAATTTTCAGTGCATGTCTGTGTGAGTGGAAGCTGTTGAAGCTTTTAAAGCTCATTTGCATTTAAAGGAACAGACACAAAACGGTGCGTTTTTGCTCACCTTCAACACACTCTGGGGACATCAAAGACTTATTTTACATCTTGTGAAAAGGGCATTAACCACCCCTTTAATGAACAATCCGACAAACCCACACTCCCAACAAACTATGTGTCAGAATTCTATGTGTTAGACCATCCCTCGAAACTGTGATTAACAGGCAGGAGAAGACTGGTTTACAACCTAAAATAATGTAGGATCCGTTGCTCTAGACTCACTTTGAATCAGGCCACAGGAAAGACACATAAAGCCTGAAAAACAGACTTTTCTGCAATAATTTATAGACAAACTGTTCTATAAATGAACATGCATATCTCCAGAACTTTGTGTATGATTATTACTGTCCTGAACAGTGTCTTTGGTATTGGATACCATTTTATGCATGCTTTATGAGAGAACTAGTTAATGTTATCCACCTATATCGTGTCTCCTATCAAATTAATGCTTACTTAACGACTCACACTTTAGTGTACATTACCTCCTCATAGAATGCAGCCTGTGTTTGTTGTATTATTTCTGAGTGTAAATGGACACAAACTGCCAGACCCATTCTAACCATGCTCCAGACAGAGGGCCATAAAACCTCCTAACAGAGCAATTTTCAAGCAAGCATTAAATTAATCAAAAGTGACAGTAAAGACATTTATGAAATTACAAAACATTTCTATTTCGAATAAATGCTGTTCCTTGAACTTTCCATTAATCAAATAATCCTCAGAAAATGTTTGTGTTTTCACACAAAAAAAAAAAAGTACCACAACTGTTTTCAACTTAATAATAATAATAATAATAATAATAATAAATTCTTAAGCAGCAAATCAGCATACTAGAAGGATTTTTGAAGGACCATGTGACTGAAAACTGGAGTAATGATGCTGAAAATTCAGCGTTGTCATCACAGGAATAAATTACATTTTAAAATAAAATAGAAAACAGTTATTTTAAATTGTAATAATATTTGATTACACAATTTTACTGTTTTTACTGTATTGTTGATCAAATAAATGAAGCCTTATACTGGGAATAAGAGACTTCTTTCAAAAACATAAAAAATAAATCTTAACAACCCCAAATGTGAACAATACTATATACCAAATGTGCTGTTTGTCACTTATTTCATACAAATAATTAAAAATAAAAAAAAGAACAAAGTGCTTGCTATTACTGGTATAATAAGAACATTTTATCTTATGGCAGATAATAATGAAGCAAGACATTAGAGGCCTAATGACACAAATGTTAAGATTAAAAGTAGATCTACTCAAGGGTTCTGTAACGATCATTATGCGTTTGAGTTAAAAAAAACAAAAAAAAAACAGTCATACCTCTTCCTTCTGCGGCCATACAGTTCTCTTCTGAGTTCCCTTCAGATTGGCTTCATGTGCATGAAATTGCAGAAGCCACCTCGAGTGCACTCTCTGCAGGAAGACACATATACTGCAGTCAGTCACAGTGAAGCCATTGAAAAGCAGTTTAAAGGTGATGTAAGATTGTTTTTATTTACATTAAAATACGGGGCAATGGACTCTTCATACCTTTTTTTGTTTTTCAAATAAAATAAAATCAAAATGTATTTGTAAAGCACAATAAAAACAACAGTAGTTGACCACTGTGCTGTACAAGACCTCAGAGATCTATCGGATGTATTTGGGTTTAAAAGATCACAGAGATATTCAGGAGCCGTTCCACTTGAAGCTTTATTAACAAAGAGTAAAAAACAAACAAAAAAACTTGATTCTATAACAAACCGGCAGTCCGTGAAAAGAGCATAATACAGGGGAGATATGATCAAATTTGCGGGTGCCAGTCAGAAGTCTGGCAGCTATATTTTGAACCATCTGCAGACGATTTATGTTTGATTGACTTATTCAAATATAGAGGGAATTACATTAATCAAGCCAAGATGTCACAAATGGATGGATCACTCTCTCGAACTCTGGGAAAAATAGGAAACTCTTAGTTTTGTTCTCATTAAGATGTAAAAAATTCAAAGAGAACCAAGACTTAATATCAGACAAACACGCAACTTGTGATATTAAGACTATTTTGTCATTTTTCCTCAAGGGCAGGTAGATTTGGGTGTCATCAGCATAAAAATTAAATGACACCCCATGCTTGGTAAGAATGGACACCAGAGGAAGCATATATAATGAGAACAGAACAGGGGCCAAAATGGAGCCCTGAGGAACTCTAAAATGCAGGGTAGAGTTAGATGAAGAAAAAACATCAAGATGCCCACACATTGTTTAAGGCGTGAAATAAGGATTCTATGATCAGTAGTATCAAATGCAGCACTTACATCTAATAGTAGAAGTATCACTGAGTCTACAGATAATATAATATCATTCAATACTTTTAAAAGTGCAGTCTTAGTACAATGATATTTCATACACCCAGACTGAAATTTTTCAATATTACTATTTGACTCTGCAGTTGTACTAAAACAGCATTTTCTAAAGCTTTTGAAAGAACAGATAATTTAGAAATGGTCTATAATGTGATAGGATAGTTGGGTAAAATATTTTTTAAGCAATTGCATTATTGCAATTTGGGACAATCATTGTAAGAAGAAACTTGTTTATAATTCCTAAAATACTTGGCCCAACAACATCGAAGACCTGAAGCAAGAACCATGTGGGAATGATGTCTTGCGGACACGTGGAATGCTTTAGCTGCTTAATTTTATCAGGGAAGGAGTTTAAAGACATTGTCTGGAATTCTTTAAAGATAGAAGTACAAAGAGAGGGGACAGACCAATCACAATTTGGAGGTATAATATGCTGTCTTATGTCAACTATTTTGCCTGTAAAAAAAAAATTAAGAAAGCTTTCACTTACTGCAGCTGATGCATTAAAATAAACAGCACTAGTTGGATTTATAACAGCATCTAGAATAGTAAAAAGGGTTTTGAGTTTATGACAGTTTTAGCTATAATATCCAGATAATATCCTATAACTATAGCTATAATATCCAGATCTGATGAAGGACCTGCGCCTGGACACAACGACAACACAGCCATGAAGTGTCAACAAGTCTCTTTCCTGTGAAGGCCTCCTTCCCTTCCCTTAACCTCTGTACAGATAAAACGTTGTCAAAATGATTCCAGTTCACATGGATACGCAGAAGCGACAAAAGAATTCTGTATTATGAATTTTAAAGGCCAGACAAGTAATTTGGTGAGGTCAAAGACTAAAGAAAGACTACACGCCTGTGTACATACTGTATATATTCAAACGCGCATACCTACTGTATAGACTAAACACGTAATATGCATTTGCACGCCGTTAGCGTTTTCACAGATTCTCGAGGCACCAGGCACTGTTGTTGTGAAAATGAGCAGGCCGGAGCACCTTTTCTGTTAGAACGGTGTCGTGTAAGCGGCCCCTAAGTTAATAACTAATGATCTTTGCAACGGAAGTGAATCGATCAAAACTAACTTTAGCTGGACAATAACTTTATTCTAGAGCTGCTGTAAAGACAAAACAATCTCTGTTACTTTAATTTCCTATTATCACTGTAAAGCTGCTTTGAAACAATCTATAGGCCTATTGTTAAAATAGGTGAAAAAAAAGGGAAAGATAACTTGACTTGACCCACCTTAGTTTTTAGACAGTAAGCTACTTTTGCAAATAGTTTGTGCTAAAATAAGAGTCTCAATAAGGGGGTGAAAACAGATTGTGTATATTGAATCACTGAGCACATTGATGAAACCCAAGACCAAATAATGAATAACAAAGTTCAATACTTGAAGCAAACAAATAAACAAACAATAAATCAATCTCAAACCCAAAATGATAACGTGTTGCCACACAAAATATGGCTTGTTTGATGGAGTACCCAAGATAATGTAACAATAATTCCCAAACCACTGAAACACAAATAAACAAAAACAGGCAAAATGAGGTATGGAATGTGTACCAAACAGTTCAGAACGTAGTAGGAGAAAAGGATATACAGTCTGCAACGCAATATATCTGAGTGTTGTAGAAGTCCCAGTCTTTGCAATGTACAAGCAGGCAATGAAGATATGTAAACTTAAATCCTAGAACCACGAATAAATCCCACTGATGTAAGCAAACAAAGGTGAGAAGTAGGTATCAGCAAAACTCTCCTTTTACCTCTAAAGCCCCATAACAAAGTCCTCTGTGAGCTTCTCTGCAAACTACCGAACACTATGAATTAATATTTTTCAGGGATACATCAAAATGTGCATTTGACTATCAATTAAGCACTTGAATATAAAATTCACTTAACTTCCCAAACACAATGTGATTCCAGGCACTTTGACCCACACTCAGCCCACTGCAGCATCATGATTTCTTCCTCTATGCTAGGGATGGGTAGTTCGACACCCAGTGTCGCTACACATCTTGAGTTTTCGACACTCTAGTCGTGCTTCGAAAGTGTTCCGGAGCATTGCTTGAAATGAGTTCACGACAAGGTCACGTGACCTGTGGAAATGAAGCATCGTTACCTTACTGACACGCTGTCCCATACCCGCTATCCATTTAGTGCCTATATGTTTGTAGCTTTTTTTAACGTGGTGTATTGTTGTTAATTAAAGTACTACTTTTAAAATCAATGACTTGTGAATGTCTGTTGTCTGATTAAATGAATTATCTAAATTAAAACACCTTGGCTTGTGGGCTCAATCACTGAGCATGGTCCAATGAAAAATCACATAGGCCTAATTTATTGGTATATTATTAAACATTCGATTTAGCAAGTGAAAAAAACACAATTTTGATGCAAGTAAAAATGAAGAACAGAAAGTTTTTATTGTCATTGTACTGTGCAAAATACAATGAAATTTGGAAACTCTATCGCACACACATGCGCCTCCATCTTGCTAATGGCATATGCTTTACAACGCAGTTTTCATATGCTTTACAACTCGGTACAACACATGACTATGGGATATCGTGCTCTAGCGCCATCTGCTGAAGACACCTTTATTCACGCCTGAAAGGCCAATGACACATGACGACGTGGGTGGAGCCACCTTCCCACACCATATAAATGCAGATGTATGCGTCATTCCCTTTGTTCTTCAGCTCTTCACCGTGCTGTTAGAACACCATCACGCCATATTTTCGCAAGAAGAAAAGCCCACGGTGGTGATACTTGTCGAAACCAAGGGGGTAATCTTTCAGCCGGAAACTTCCCCGGGGGCCGCCATTGATTAGCAGACCATCACCTGCTGTTAGCATTCCATTGACTCCCATTCATTTTGGCGTCACTTTGACAGCGAATAACTTTACATCTCAGGCATTTAAAGACTCCATTTGTCCCTTATTTATTTCTAAAGAAACACGAAAATGTATAAAAGACGGGGGGATGTGGAGGCAAAATGACAAAATAATTAATCAGAATACTTAGCAAAATTTGCTCCTGCTCCTAGTTCATGGACACCTCCTCACACTCTCCGTCTCTGCAAGTTTTGGAAGGGAATGATTCAGATTTCTCTTGGCACAGCTACTAGAAGACAGACAGGTTGCTCACGTCACATCTACGTCGTCAAGCTCAGTTTGAGTCTGCGCAGTACGCTCAGCCATCAGGAAGTGAGTGCTTCTAATTGACTTCACTTTTCTCCATTGAATCCAGTGGGGTCGCTGTGTCCATTTCTTTTACTGTCTATGGTCGAAGCTAAGGCAGAAAGAAAAAGCTTTTAGCACAAGTTTAGCTTTGCTAACGAAGGGCTAATAAGTTTTTGCTCAAACAAAATGTTCAAACATGCCACATTCCCATGAAAACCCACGGTGGCGACTCTTGTTTAAGGAAAAGGCATAAAAGAGAAGTTTTTAGCTCGAGTTTAGCTCAACTAACAAATGGCTAATAAACTTTTTCATGAGAAATATCTGAACATAAGTTTTCACCCCTATCCTATGGCATGTGGGTGTTAATGATATACTCACAAGCAGTCCATTGTGTTTGGAATTGTCCATGCTAGGCTGGATCTCTCCAACCCCAATGTGTGCTGTGCACTACCGGCAGCACTATCCTTCCTCACTCAAACGGTGTGTAGCGTGTCTTCGGCGGGGCAGTGGCTAAACACCGTCCGCTCCTGCTGTTTCTGGAGACCAGGGAGAGTTGGGACGATCATGTAAAGGCCGAGGAGTGTCGGTGTAGTGTTCACGACAAGGTTCCTCTGGCTACCCTGAGTCTGAATTCTGTCTTGCTGGATGTGGGCGAGGTATGCTCTGAGGATATATGATGTTTTTATTAACAAAGTTCGGGAGGAGCACGCTCAGATAATTAACATGAGTGGAGAGCACTCAGCAATCAACGATAAGAGGTGTATCTATATTCAGCAGTCTCACCTCAATTCATTGACAATTTAGCAGCATCCCTCCACCACCCCTTCTCCACACTTCTAGTCCTAACCATTTACATATGGGGGGAGAGTACTCTGGGTTCTGGTCGAACTCCGAGCTCGGAGCCCTCCCCCCGGACAGCACGCCAAATACGCATTAAACTTTACACCCTCTAATGGTATGTAAGTGTGAACTCGTGAGAACTGTATATATCTTTTCAAGCAGGGCAGATCACGATTCCCCCAAGGTGGGTCAAAGTGAAGTGATGCCCTTGCATTGATCTGTATTGGAGAGCGGCAACAAAGTTTGTCAGTCGAGTGACCTGTTCTGCTACAGGGAAGCTTGCAGGTTCTATTTGACTTAGTCGTGAGAACTCGCCTGCAGATCTATCCAGTTTGGGTAGAAATAACCCTGCAATATAGCGGGTTCTTTTTTTAAGTATGTTGTCAGTAAAATAAATGTGTGTTCAGCATACAAGGCCTCATGTGTATACTTGTCAAAATAATCAGAATGCATTTTAAGTGAGAGAAAGAACATGTTATCTGGACGTTTTGGGAAGAGTCTCCTGTTTTTCTTTAGAGCCAGACCAAAATTCAACCTTGAAGAAGCTGTGTATCTGTGTATTCTTGGTTACAGGTTAAGGAACAAGTAGCACATTATTGGAGATTGACTGACTTGTTTTCTTCGACGTGTTGGCGACCTGATCTGCGACCTGGAAGGTCACAACGTGCCTAAATTCAAGGTCCGAGTTTTCAGCCGCATAATCGATGGAGATATGCTTCAGTCTTTCTGTTTATGTGTGGAAAATGTGGGTTCATCTATTTCTGAGTCAATAAGAATCATTCAACCTGAAGCAAGGATGTAGCTTAGACCTTGGTGAAGGGTATAATTGCTGTGATCTTTGTAACTGTAAGGGCGGCATACGATCTCCTTGTGAATCTTGAAGCTGACTTCTGCCTGATGAAACTGCAAACTATCTTCAGTAAAAATGTTCTTTAATTTATTATAATTCTGACTCTTGCCTTAAATTGACTGCACTTCTGACTTCGGGTCTTAATTAATCATATCTGGTCCTTGGGTCTTTAACTGTAAATCCCCTAACACTGGCAATGGTCACAATATGTGTTTTATCGGTTTAGGAGTGGAGCATGCACGACATGTTCAGCCCTACCGGGGGCTGGATGCATACACTGCGATGATTTCTCACTGAGAAAGCTCTGCTCTCGGCTGGTGCTCTTTATGAGTGAAGAGAGCCAAGCAGCTGAGCCTCTTGTGAGTCTCTTGAAGAAAACAAAAATCTGTTTTAAGTTGTTTGGCAAATAAAAAGAGAACATGAAACTTTGCGCGTTACTTTCACATTCTGAGTGCATCTGTTTGCCCGTAGCCTATAGTCCTAGATCACCAAAAAGGTATGAATGTGTTCTTTTATATCACTGTATTAGTCCATTAAGCTATGAGTAGCCACCAGCTCAAATGAGGGGAATGGACAATTATTGATTATTATACTACAGGGCCGTTGAATGCTTGAATCTGATTGGTTGACGAACGTTCTAAGGTGTGCATTGTTTTCAGGGAAACGCACAGCTAAAGTAGTTCCAGGCAGGTCTTGACCGCATTACAGTTCCATATCACTTTGCGTAGTTAACTGTAATAACGGAAAATAGGATACAATTCATAACAAGAAAAAACATTTAGCCCCATGCGCTTGATCTGCAATTTTCAATGTCTAGCTTCACAATCAATGGAAACATGCAGTTTAATTTTAATAAATAAAGTATATTCCTATCTATAATCAATAGAAAATTAAACTGAATATAGGCTAAATAAATGGATAGTCCTGCAGCACGGATTTTTATTGCAGATAATATAACAAATAAATAATTATTGATAGGCCTTACTTGTTAAAAGGCTTTTTTTTTTCATTTATTTGGCTAGTCTACTGTCATCTGTCAATAATAGAAAAAAAAGAATGAACGAATGAATTAAAACGAATTGAATTAATAAATAAATAATATTGACGCACATGCTTTTCTGTCTCATTATTGCAACATCTCTCTCTAATAACTGCATAAAGCCGAGCCGAGGACACACTTTAAGGCCGGTTATGAATGTAATTTGATGACTGATCATGACCAAACGCGTGTTCAGCGCGTTCAGTCTGTGTTCAAAGTCGGTGTTTAAAATCTGCTGCGATGAAAACAGTCAGAGAATGTGTCAGCTAGTCGTGTGTCCAGCATTAGTCTGCTATCAGCGGCTCAAACCTCCGTTACTAACTCTAAAATGACGTTTTGGAATTAGCAACGGAGGCATTGGATTAGATGCGTAAGAAATTAGTCCTACATACAAGAGCGTTTTAATGACAAAAACTTTACAAACGTCTTGAAATACATAATCTGAACAATGTTTCGAGGTGTGGTAACTGTAGTATAAGCGGAATAATTGACTTCAGGCCGTTGAATTATTAGAAAAATAATGCACACCCGAGGTGGTAATGCGGTCACGACGCGAAGCGGAGTGGCCGTTACACCTCGGGTGTGCATTATTTTTCTAATAATTCAACAACCCGTCGTCAATTATTCCTTACTTAATTATCAACTATTAATTATGAACAATCAATAACTAACAATACTGGTTATCACTTACACACTTTAAATCGCCCAAAAAGGGAATACAAAGTTGTATCTCTATATATAAACAATTAACCACAACGAATTACAATTAATTATGAATATACAGATGGGCTATAGCCTATCAAATGTGTGAATGCCTACAAAATTTATGTCCCATCGAATAATTTGTTTGTCCGCCAAATGCATCATGCGATTTCTTATCAACTCTCAAGGAGGGTTATTCCTCTGGCCACGAGGAATAACTCTCTTGTTTAAGAGATTATTAATTTGTAAGCTGATCACACTTTGTAAAGCTCGTAGCTAAGATCGTACACATTTAAGAGGCTTTTGTTCTGTGAGCAGCAGACAGAGACAATCAAGCGTATAATGGGTTTTTAATAAATGAAACTATAAGTGTACAACTACATCTAAGAATACATAGGCTTTATGACAATAACGAAAGTACAGAAAGGAAGAAAGAAAGATTACAGAATCGCAAACAAATCACAAAGAATGAACCTTTGAGAACCAGACAAAGAAACAGGCGTGACGTAGCACGAGGGAGAGCGGTCGATTCAAACAACAGGGAAAAATGGATCGCAATGACGTTTCGGACGCTGAGGAAATTGTTACTCTCGTATCGTATGACGGACCACAGCCATACAATTATGAGCCTGCTAGGCTGCCAAGAGAGCAGGGACAGGCCAGGATTAATGTTAGACAGAACATATTGGAACTTACAATACAGAAACTAAGCTTTGATCAGGCGTTTGTCATGCTCATTAATATCCGTCCAGACTAACGTTACGTGATATAACTTAGCGGTTTCTCATCGAGAGACAGAGAGATATTTATTCCTGATACATTTTTGTTCCATAGGTGCTTGTGTGGGAAATGCGAGGCAATGTTTACAGCTGAGGAAAGTCAGTGTTGCAGGGAGGTGGATACATAGTGGAAAATGCCAAACTTCCATGGTTGCAGTTAGTGTTACTACAGTAAAGCCATGGTGAATGTTGCAGATCTGCGGACACTGGATAGTTTATTCATTGCACGTAATGTTTATTCCTGGTTTCCACGTCAGCGCTGTTTGATCCGTTAACGAAGAAATGTGAATATTTCTCACTAGATCTCGCAGCGATGTTATTACTTCAGTGGCGAATTCAAATGCTTTATTTACTGGATCTCGCAGTAACAGTGTTGCTTGATCAGGCTCGCGCTGCACTGGTCCAAACTGGTAAACGGTCCAAACTGATAAACGGTCCACACAAACACAATACGAGTAGCTCAGTTTCGTTCCGCTTACATTGCGTTTGCCAGTTGATGTTGTGCTCGCGCCTACATCTGGCGGGAGAACCCGAAGATGCGTGCACTGAAGGAACCGCACCAGCTCTGAGTCTCACCCGGTTCTTACTTCGGTATCCCATGTTGAACTCCATCATATCGCCGGGACGATAATCCTCCGATCTGAAGTGAACGCTACACACGACCGCGTTTTCCGAAGCCGATGCGGAAGAGAAATCCCGTCTCTTGTCCCGGCACAAACCGCACCCAGGCACGAAAGATAGCACGTCCTTTTTCTTGTTAGGAAACCGGTGGACTCGATGTCCTGACAGGCTGGAGTTTTTGCAAGCTCCACAAACACAAAAATTTACCATGACAATGATAAATTGAAATACAAAAACTACTGAAAACACACTGACTCAAGACCGCTCTTACTGAATACCAACCTACTCTGCACTGAGCTGCGGCAGAGCACAGCACAGCACATATCTCCCTCTTGTGACGTAAAATGACGCGATGTTGAAAAAAAGTGTTTTTTATGAGCAGTCAAAGAAACGCTCACTTTATCTACTAAATTGGTGTCCTTATGTCGTTTTAAAACATTTTAAATCCTGCATTATCTTTTCATATGGTATTTTCATACACGGTAATATATTCATTTAGATTTTTTTTTTTACCTGCAAGATGCTCTTTAACTGGCAATGTCCTTGCGGTTCTTCCGGAGATCGTGCAGTTCGCGGGAGGTTCAAACGGTTTAGCCTACTTGTAAGAGTTGCTAGAAACTTAGTTTAAAGTTCGTTTCACTCGTAGTTGGAACTGAATGACACACACGAGACTAAACAAAGCGAGAAGTCGGAGGTACGACTACAAAAACAAAGTAAAAGTAAAACAAAACGGAGAGAAGAAGAGACGAGACTAAAAAGCACAGAAAAAGCAAAGAACAACGAAAAAGCGCAAAGAACACGGCGTGTCTCTTCTTTTTCTAGGATTTCAAAATACACCCCCTTTTGTGGAGTTAGGACCCTTCGCAAAAACCCGCCTCCCTTAGTTACTGTCGCTATAGAGCTGGTAAGTCCCGCCCCTTCCGCTAATCCCCCTGGACCTCTAGGTTGAAAAATCGTCAATGCAAGTGAATGGGAGAAAATTAATATTTTCTGGTCCCGTTTGAATTGTGCCATGAATGTGAACATATGTTGTCTGTGAATTTTTTATATAATTTTTCATGTTACGAGTTTGACAGTATATTGTATGATTCTTCGGCTAGCAGTTGTGGAAAAGACATAACGAGAAAGACTAGGCTACATGTCGCCTAATGGACGTCACCCCATAACACATTTCCCTCCACTTGTCAAATCACGGTGCTAATGCTGCGATAATATATGGAGACAGATCGAGATGCCTGTGTGTTTTGTACCCAAATGTCAACATTCAAACCAAATGGGCTGTTCTTTCTTCAGATTCGCGTCGAAAGCAGCAAAGAGTTGTAGTCCACAAAAAAGTGCTCTCACACAAAGTCTACCCGTATCAAACTTCTACCCGCTAAATTGTAGCATTCTTTACACGAAAAATTATATAAAAAATAGTAAATACACAGACAACATATGTTCACATTCATGGCACAATTCAAACGGACCAGAAAATAATTATTTTCTCCCATTCACTTGCATTGACGATTTTTCAACCTAGAGGTCCACTTGAGGTTTTACGGATGGGCGGGACTTACCAGCTCTATGCCCGACAAGCTACGCTGCTCTCACGCCACACCATGTTCTCATGCAGTGAAAAATACATCGCGGAGCAGAGAGGAGACTGACAACACGCTGACAGACAGGATGGACCAGGTTACTTTTCGGTTACTTTTGATATTAGACATATTAAACAAAGTCTCACCTTTCAAATTTGGTCATTTTTTTAAAGAAATTTAAACGATACATACCGTTTTGTGGCTCTTAAATGTGTCTGACAGATCGCTGTAGAGCATCAGTTAAAGCTGCTCGTGAACCGATCATCTCTTCCTTCTAGTTAATTTATAGCATCAAATAAACATGAATGAACATAAGAAGGAATGTTGTTTTAACCACGGAAAGGCGTCAGTACATTCCGTTTTTCAAGTTCAAATTCTCCCATGTTAATCTGCTCTCTCTCCTGACTGCTTTGTCGGACAAAATGGCGGATGGCGGATTATGATTGGTTAAATCGCCTGTCAATCAAGCTCCCTGCGAAGGGTCAATTGGAACGCGACATTCCGAGCGGGAAAAAGTTTCTTTGTCTCAGCCAAGCGTGCCGCACAAGCCCTGAAAAGTGAAGCCAAAACGTCTCGATCGCCCCCCGGTGGCTGGTCCTAGTATAGGTCATAAGCCCCGCCTCCCCGTGTTATTCAACGGGACGCGAGACCAACTAAACAATTAAATTACCTTTCTAATATCTTTTTCCAAAGGTGGTTTCTTTCATTTGCTGTCGTTTTTATCACGCTGATGTAAGTTCAAGTGTCTGTTTCAAAAATAAGTTGGTTTTTAGTTAGTTACGTAATGCGGTGGTGTAACGTCATGATTGACAGATTCTCCGAGCGAAGTAGTCACTGAAGCACCAACGGACATTTTTTTCGGGATCTTCGGAGGACTGAGGAGATTGTATTTACTTTATTTTAATAAGCCTCTTGTCGTACTGCAATCAATTTTTAAAAAAGTGTGCAAAATGCACTTTCCCTGCGAGAGTGAGGGCGGAGCGTTGATTTCGCGGCTTTACTTCCTGCTCACTACTGCGCAGGTCTGGTCCCGAAATCGCTACTGCGCAGACTCAAGTTCCAATATGTCAGCGCCATATCGGGACTCTGGCGGCTTCAGTTCTCATCAATGGAAGAGAGCGAAGGGGCGTCGTCCATCTTTTTTTACAGTCTATGGTCTCAGCGCACAGCTTCATTTGCATATTTTATGACAGTGTTAGGAGTTTGTTATTTCTACTCTAAAATGGTGGTAACCACAGTATAACACATTTTATCATAACCTAATACATATATTCAGCCCAAGCACACAGAGAGGTTTAATTTGAGACCTAGATTGCTAAACTTGATAGCTACAAATAGAGATACATTCTTATTCTTTAAAACAAGCATTAAAAGTTCAACTAACAAGCTAGGAATAAAGTTAACCCAAAATGTGATGTACATTAACAAATGGGGAACGAAGATTGGACTTTATGGAGACTAAGACACGGAACACATATGATTGGTCTAACCATAGTATGTAACCGGGTCTAAAACATTGATCTAAAACTTTACATGAACACCAAGGCAAAACCACATAGCAGGAAAGTCATTAGATGAGAAAATTAGATACACATATAGGCCTATATATATTTCTCAAGTGGTATAGGATTGGTTTATATAAAATCCTCAAAGAGAAACTGAATGAGTTGTTGCAGGTCCTCTGCATATTCCTTTTCCTTTTTCCAGAACTCTTATCGATCAGCAGGAGGTTGTGTTACAGGACAATGGTTCTATTGGGGAACATTCTTTAAAATACACTTCAAAGCTACACACTAGAAAATCACAACTATGTCAATATAAAATCACAACTATGTCAATATAAAGGAATAACATTCATGCATACAGGGATATACATTTCAGAATTATTTATATTCTGTGTTAGATACAAAGGAGTCTGTGTGTGTGGAATGGCATTCCGGAGATCTTCTGGGGCCACCTGGAGTTCTTCCTCACAGACAGAGAGAGGGAGAACAGATAACGGATCTTTGAAAGTGCAAGCGAGGAGCTTGGAGGTGGTTTCTGTTCAGTTTTACTAGGTAACAAACATGTCAAAAGAGATCAATTCAGTCCAGACTCCTGGCACTATGCTGTAATTCACACCTAAGAGGTTAATGGTTAAAAGGCAGATCTGAATTTTAAAAATGACAAGTCATCGTGAGTTTGTCCATACGCTACATATGTTATGCATTTTATATATCCCAATGGCTGGGGAATCCTGGAGTATGATGTATGAGGGAAACCCTAGTTCTGCAGCAAGGCCCGATGTAAAGTTAAGAACTAAACAACCAATAGAAATATACAGTATATCTTCCTCAGATGTTCAGGGCACTAGCATTATTCCGGGGAATAATGTTATAATCTCGTTCGTGTTAGAGAAAGCTGCTTACATGTACACAGGGAAAGTAACCATGAAGGCTTAAACACATTTTTTTGTGTCTTTATCAGCATTTCCACATACACTGGACCCGATAATCATCACATTACCGCTTGCTCAATTTCTGTAAATTTGTTTTTGTGATTGAATGACTTTCTCTACCCGTTGCTCTGACCTTTGTCAACCGTGAGCCGACTAACAGCAGATGGAGATCATGCATCGGCCCTCCACCGCTATTCCTGCAGTTCCCGGATGTGCAACGTTGAATTTTCTGTCGAATTTGAACCACTGAATTTGTGGAAGCGAATTTGTAATGCAAAATAAAATGGACCGAAAATTTCCTGTCGAATATTATATGTTGTAGTTTTAAACAGACAGACTATTTTGGAAGTGAAATCTGAATTAGATTATTGAATGTTTAATAATAAAAATGTGTGAAAGAATTTGGATTTAAATATTCAAAGCTTAAATATACGACCATGTTGAATTTTAGCCCATAAAAATACAAGCACGGTTAATGCAATGTATTTTTTTTTTTTTTTACTAAGGTTGAGACTGATCACAACCTTTAATTCTCACCATACAGAATTACAAATGTTTTCTTCGAAGGGAGAAAGACAAGTATAGTGGCAATACAATTCACACAACCACCATTTCTTCCGGAAATAAAGCCTTTATTTGTAACCAGTATTTATTACAGCAATAAGATTCAAGTAAAAGCTAAATCAAGTAACAGAACATCGTAACAGAACATCATAACAGAAGAGTAAAGACATTCTGATCCGGAGACCTCCAGCAGCATGCACAAAAACCATAAACATGAGATCAACCTAATGCACATTCATTCACTTCACATCGACTCCTATACAAACAATCTCATTCAGTCTCCAGAAGTTACAGTTTTGATTTACAAGACATCAAGACAATAAGTACATAGAAAAATTAAAATAATTATCAAATTTGCTTAACACAAAGTGGTGTGTTTTAAGCAAGTCCGAACCACCATTATTTATTTACATTCTATATCGCATCTTGTTTCAATACAAGAAAAATACCAAGTAACCCTGTCTGGGTGCAGTTCGGTTTACCAAACACACTTATTATTTGCTTTGTCAAATATTATTAATCATGCCTGCAAAACTCCCCACATAGATCATTGTGCCAAGAAGCAGAGCATGATTGATGAAGATCAAAGTCTCCGTGATTGTTGTAAACTATTGCAGTCACTAGGTGGCATCGTAGCTGTAGATCAGACAAGAGAGCACCTGAATCTAGCAATTCAACTAAACCCAAAAATACTAAACTGCATGCGGTTTTTGAAAGAATGAAGTACATTCATTTAAATATATAAACCTTTATGAAATCAGATTTGCAAAGTAAACAAATCTGCAAAGGGTGGTTAAATGACCTGTGAGATTACTTCATTATGTTGACGGGTTAAAGCACCTAAACTGAGAATAACTAAAAATTAAGGGACCAAAGAAAAGCAAAATCAAGTAAACGGAGTACAAATCTGTTAGAATGACATGTAAAATTATATTGACTGGCTCTTACTTGTAAAAAAAAAAAAAAAGCATAATTATTTAAAACTGAGCTTGTCACTTGCCGAGAAATAAAAAATAAATATAAAAAAAAGAAAATGAAAAAAAGAAAGAGACAGAGAGAGAAAGAGACGGAGAGAGAAAAAAACAACAACAATGCTTCACCATTGTGTTCCCACACTCTTGATCGTTCACTGCTCTTCAGATAGAGAGCACTCGGACAGCGAGCGTTCCCTCCTCTCACGTGTGGCCACGTAGTTCAGCAGGTCAATGGCTGTCACGACCCCAAACACCATCTGCCTCATCTTGGGGGATCCATTACTCATGTCTGTAAGACAGGAACTGCAATTCAGACTGTGGACACCATCCACTGCAATGACACCACAGCCTGCATTTACTGTACTTCATCTGCACAGGGTCCTGGGTTATTATCGGTAATTAAAACCATAAAAAAAAAAAAAAACATTTTCTTTACTTAAAATAAAGTAAATTAAACTAAACTAAACTAAAATTAAATACTAACTGAAATAAAATATAAATAAATAGATAAAACAGAGTATCTGAGAATATCTGAAATATTCTGTTATCTCAGAATAAACCCTTCAGGCTGATGCAAGACCTCATAAACCTGTCGGTGGTTTATTCTAAGATAACAACCGGCCGGATAAACATGAGCCATTTTTATTAACTAAAATTAAGTAAGGGATAATGTACAAGTTAGTTTACACTTACAGTGCATTAACTGTTTTAACAAATACAAATTTCAATCTTAATGTAAAATGTTGAAATTAACATTAACTAAGGTAATGAATGCTGTACAAGTATTGTTCATGTTAATGTAGTTAACTAATTTCTAATTTTAACAAATTAAACCTTATTGTAAATGGTGTTGGGGGTAACGCATTTACAAGTAACAAGATTTATGCCATTATATTATTTTTTTTTCAAGTAACGCATTACTTTTAAATTTACAACAAAATATCAGACTTATTTTTCAAACAAGTAACGCAAGTTACTTTGCTTCCCCATTTATTGACTGACAGCTCTCCTGTCCCCATGTTGAAAGAAATGTGTGTAAACATGATTATTGTAGTTCTAGACCAGGGATGGGCAACTTCGGTCCTGGAGGGTTTAGCTTCAACCTTATTCAAACACACCTGAACAAGCTAATCAAGGTCCTCAGGATTACTAGAAAGTTACAGGCAGGTGATTTTTTCAGGGTTGGAGCTAAACTCTGTAGGACAGTGGCCCTCCAGGAACGAAGTTGCCCATCCCTGTTCTAGACTAAATGTGAGCGTGCATTTACTCATCTCATTTGCACAAAAACAATTTCAGTATTCCTCAAATTGAATAAAAACTGTGAAATGCAAACTCAATATGCAAATGCAAACTCAAACCTGCAATAATTAAATGTTAAATTACACAAATATACTTCATGTATTTTATCTCACTTTATTAACCAATGTCTTTGCCGATGACCTTCAATGATCCAATTCAACCATGCGAATAAGCAAACTTGACTTTAGATAAACCAATTTTTTTCTTCTGCAATCCAGAATGTAGTATGATTGAATGAGTATGATTGAACTACTTTACAAATGTGAATTTGCATTTCCTTCAGCCTGAGGCTTATTCATTTCATTTTGTGTAAAAGGCCCAGCCTAGATGAGAAAAAGTAACGCAAAATTTTAATGCATTACTTTTAAAAATAACTTTTCCCCAACACTGATTGTAAAGTACTACCACAAAACCTATATATAAGTATGCCAGTGATGCTACATGTAATGTACATATAATAATATTATTATTTTAATTACAATAATGATGTAATGAAAGTTACAAAAACAGTCCCGCCCTGTATTCTTATGTAATGTTGGTTAAAATGGAAAGTTCACCGTGGTGTCCTTCTAGCACTTGGCTGAGTATATGCCACAGCAGGTGTAATGTCCCTTTGCCACAAAGAGCAAATAGAGGGGCGCGGTGATCCGAAGTTCAGGAAAATACGTGTCCTGTATCACGAATTGGTGCTGTATTGCATTAAGCTCCATGAATAAGACTGTTGTTCCTGAATAGTGCTGTGTTTTGTATGAAAAGACTTTGTACATTTTGTAAAATACCTGTTAATTCGTCATGTGATGTAGATGCTAGACTACGACACTTCTTTATAAAGGTTTCACATTCACCAATGGTTTTGATTTAGGACCCAAACTTTACATTGTACAGTTACACCTCAGTGTTGTTGTACGTTAAATGGTATGCGATAATAGCAGTTTAAATGATTATATTTATTTAAATTATTAAATGGATGCTGCCTTATTGGGATAATAAAACCCTCCCTAAACCTAACCGATACACTTTATTATTAAACACGTTAGAAACTTTATTTCCACTTTTTGACTATTTTCTTCATTTTTATTGAAAATAAATGCCTTTCCGACCTGATATGTGATGGGAAAGGGGAGTAGAGAGAGTTCGGCAAAAGGAGGATTTGAACTTGATTTGCGTCAAAACTTTCTGCCACGCTTCTTACCCCTACACTATTGCTACTGAGGACAATCCAGCTTTTTCCATAATTTTGTCTGGCCCAACAAGACGTTAGTGGGCGGAGTTACTGTAAATAGCCTCTGTAAATAGACACTCCTTTTAAAGAAGCTCCAAATATACAATAGCGTTCAAAAGTTTGGAATTTTTTATATATCTGAAAGAAGTCTTGGTAACACTACAATAAGGTTTCATTTGCTTACATTGTTTGGTCATCTTAGTTAATACATTAACGAATGAACGACTATTGTTAGTTCACAGTGCATTAACTAATGTTAACAAATACAACTTATACATTGTTAAAATCAATAGTAAATGTTGAAATGCACATTAACTAAGATTAATAAATTCTGTAGAAATGCAGTTCATTATTAGTTCATGTTAACTAGTCAACTAATTTTAACTAATGAAACCTTATTGCAAAGTGTTACTCAAGTCTTTTTTTATTCAAGGCTGCATTTATTTGATCAAAAATACAGTACAAATATTAACATTGAGAAATATTATTATTTTAAAATAACTGTTTTCTATTTTAATAGATTTTTAAAATGCAATTTACTCCTGTGATGCAAAGCTGTATTTTCAGCATCATTACTCCAGTCTTCAGTGTCACATGATCCTTCAGAAATCATTCTAAAATGCTGATATTATGCTCAAGAAACATTTATTATTATTAGTGTGGTTAAATTTTCATGGTTTTTCATGTTTTAGGGGGACTTTCCATAGACAATTATTTTTATATGGTGCAAACTGCATATTCTATCCCCTAATCCTAAACATCATAGAAAAAATGTCTGCATTTTTACATTTTCAAAAGGTGATTTATGATTCATAAGCTGTTTTCCTCATGGAAAATGTCCCCACAAGGACAAGGATTTCAGATATTGCCATCTTTGTGGGGAAATTTCCCCATAGGGTTTTCCAGGACCTCACACACAGACACACACATGTAATGTTCGTGACTAAAAATAAGAAAATGGAGATTTGTTAGGGAAAAAGTGGAACAAAGAGTTAAAGAACTTGACTTACACTGAATCTGTTCATGCACAACAAGGGCAAAATGGTCCGTCTCCAGGATTCGTGAGAGTTTGCCCAGGTTATCAGTTAGGCGCACCTACAGGAAGACAGACAAGTTGACTATTGAGAGATCACATTACCTGTCATTACTGGTTATTAAGTAACACTCGGTGTACTGATATTTAATTGACGTACAATTAACACATTATTTATTCAGCTATTATTTCCTTCTTCTGCCAAGCCTCAGAAATCAAAACCGCAGAAGTCTTCGCTATAGACAATCGTATAATTAGATCCAAGTTACCCTCATTTAGAGCCAGATGAAAAAAAAAAAAAAAAAAAAAAAAAAAAAAAAACCACCACATGCACTTATAAGGATTTCCGATATCTCAAGGTTTATTTGAACAAATTGTGTGAATAGCCTACTTTTTCTTGAACCTTCTGCTGCATGTACAGAATGACAGAAAGGGGTGTGTGTGTTTGCGTGTGTGTGCCCACCTGTTTAAACTGTTTGTAGAGAACTTTGCTTATGGGATCAGATGGTCTAACCTTCCCAGCCAGAACCGACGAGAGCATGTTCCCCAATGTGACCATGCCCAGAATCTGCCTACAGGGAGAAAACCAGACACCAGATTGAGCCACACCTTCCTCCACTTATTTCTTCCTCCATCTGTTTGATCATTTTGCTATTTTTGGGTCAATAACATGACACTCTTTTTTTAGTCCAGATCTATTAAGTCTCAATCTCAGTCCTGGAAGACATCAGCACTGTACATTTCGGGTGTCTCAGTTGTCCGAAACACTTGGAGCCTCTAATGAGACGATGGTATAAATAAGGGAGATGTCAAATGAGCAGTGCTTGGGTACACAAATGTCCAGGATATCAGAAAGTATGAAGCTATTCAAAATAACTATTCATAATAACATTGACTTTTTCTATTATGAAAGTTTTCAATATCTGAATTAATTTGTAATAAATTTTAGAAAAAATATTTGTACACAAAATAATAAAGTACTATAAATATTAGGGCTAGGCAAAAAAAAATGATTTTTCGATCAATCATTTTTTAAAATATGGTTGATTCAAAATCGATTCTCAAAGGCCACGAATCGATTTTTTTTTTCCATGTTTATTTATCCATCACCCAAAAGCCAGTATTACTTTTCCTACACTGTTCATAGGCTTGCAGCCTCCATGTTGCAGCTAATGCTGTGAGATTTTATGTTTGTTTTATCTTAAACATAAAATAACCTGATCCTGTTTGATCAAGGCATGCCACTGTTCTGACTTCAATTATTCATCTTGCATCAAAATCCTGTCTATTCATTGTCTGCATTTGAAATATAGAGTCGGGTTCTGTTTTAATGTACCCAAGTGTACCGAAAATAAAAAGAGTTTAAGAGTTCTTAATTTCTTTTTATTAATTAACCACTTGTAAACTTATGTTCACTGTCTTTTTTTTTTTTTAATAAATATAGGATTTGTAATTAAATCTATATTCACTGAGTCGAATCGAGAATTGAAATTGAATCGAATTGACAGCTTGCGAATCGAAATCGAATCGGAACATCTGAATAATATATAATTAATTACATGAATACACAAACAACATTTCTGGTGGGGCAAAAAAGGCATTTAACTGTCTGTAAAACATTATAAAAGAAAATATTTTCAAAAGAAATTAAAAGTTGCATGAAAACTTAATAAAATCCAACTATTTTATTAATACCATTATCATTTTATTTTATTAAAATTAAACAGAAGTAGTTTTTTTAAATATCGTTTTTCAGATTGTGTATCAATATCAGTAACTTAAATTAACTTCAATATAAGATATTTTGACCTTTTTATAACATGGCAAGGTTAGTTCAAAAGTTTTTCAGCTGTCGGATGGAATACCCTAAGAAAAGTTTGATATTTGTAAAATATTTGACCTCAATATATATTAAGAAATCTGTTAAAAAATATTAACACAGACATGTATTCAAATGTATAAGGGGAAAAATACTTAAAAATATAGTGGAAAACAATTATACAATTTTTTTTTTGGAATGATATGTAATAAGAACACAGCACCTTTTTTAAACAAGGTTTTTGATGGATTCCACCTCCTCATTGTTTCAGATATCTTTATTAACATAATACATAATAGTTTAACTGGTTAACATAATAACAGGTTTCTGAATGAATGACCTACCCGGCGTCATCCACCACGGGTGCTTGGTCAAAGGCCTTCTCTTTCAGGATCTGAATGGTCTTCTTGATGGACACTAAAGGCAGCACAGTCAGGGGGGCGGAGAGTCGGAGCTCCTGCAGAGTCAGATTCCACCACCTACCGAGAGATGAGGGCAGGGAGAAAGACAGTAAAAGTTCACTGTAAGATGACACACATACAGAGTAATCTGGGAGAGTGAACATGCCTCCACATATAGAAGCTTTACTGTATCAGTAATGCAGCCTAGTGTAATAACAGATGCAGAGAGAGACTATATTTGCAGAGGATATCAGAGTGTAAATAACAAGGATGCTTCCAAAGACAACATGTGTACGTGTGTATACACTCACCATTGCTTCTTGACAACAAGATCCTCCTCACTCAGGAAGCCCTTTTCACACATCCACTTGTCACTAAGAAATTTAGACCTAAGGGGGAGAACAAAGCATTTAGGCCAAGCCTAAGAGTGTACTAACATAGCCTACTGCATTTTTTTTTTTTTTTATATAAATCTGAAATATAGTATGCAACGATAAACAGTTCAGACCACAGTTTCAAAAGCATGGTACATTGTCGTCACATGACCCACGCTGAACTATGATTACATTACCAAGCGGTTTTTCAGTTCTGTGGGCGTTCATCATGCGCATTACGTTTCCAAATGCATGTTATAAGTGACAGACTCATATCAGATGCAGAGCTGAGTTCATGTAGAACAGCATTTACTGTAAACAGTTGCTCTGAGACACTGGATCACAAGCTGCTCACATGCAACTGAACACAGCTGAAACACCCAGCATACATTTTTAATTCCATGCGATTTGATAATCACACTAAGCTGTATCGTGATTTTGGTTTATTTAGATCAATAGTGCAACCCTAGGAAACAGTATCCAACACAGTGGGAAATATGCATACTATGTATTGTACACATACTGCATTTGAGGAACAAGCATGCAGTATTGGGGAGTATTTAACTAAAAGTAGTTATTTTTCCTGAAATCACTATTTGTTTCTCAAAAAGTATGTTTTAGTAAAATTGGTTATTTTAGATGCTTTATGTAAATAAAATGTGTGTGTGTGCGCGCTCGTGTGTGCATATATAAAAATGCTGATTAACAGCTGCTGTTCATCACAATGTTTTAGACTATTATATAAAGGTGTGTGTTCTCTAGTTTTATTAGTTGTATGTAGTGTATTTATCTGTTTAATCTTGTTAAACATCATCCTAAAATCCTTGTTGGTTTTGTTTTGAATAGTTATACATTGGTAAAAGATATTTCCTCTAAAATAATCAGCTACATTTAGAGGTGGGCGATATATCGTTTAGACGATAATATCCAAATTGTTGTCTGGACGATATGCAAAATTGGGATATCGAATATTTCATAATTTGTACA
This sequence comes from Squalius cephalus, assembly GCF_949319135.1. Lineage (NCBI taxonomy): Eukaryota > Metazoa > Chordata > Actinopteri > Cypriniformes > Leuciscidae > Squalius > Squalius cephalus. The sequence goes on from NC_137130.1 coordinate 27,504,294, forward strand.
ATCCGACCCCCCAAACATGAAAAGAGCTGATAGAAGTTAAAGAGAAAACAAATAACGCACACTATAACCTTCTAAACAATTATATGTAGTGATTTTTAATACTGTAGGGCAGTACTATTCCCGGAAGCAACCTCCGATGGTCCCGTGTCGTCAAAAACGCACATTCATACGTAAATTCGAAATAGTGCGCGCAGAAGCACATGCGCAAAACCGTTTTGGAAAATTATATATTAATTATTTTTATTTTATCATATGTCATTTTACAAAAGGACATTTTACAAACCTACGTTTTGCGCATGTGCTCCCGCACGCACTTTTTCAGTCACAACACAGCAATCAGAGGAGGACGCGCTGAAAACTGTAATGCTGTTCTCTTCCTTCATAACTCGTATTGAGAAGGTTTGAGTTGCAGAGGAATTTGTGACTGTTTCACCTGTTCAACCACATCAAAGTTTCGTAATTAGTAAGTCCGTGCTTTTCTCTTTTTGTTCTTATGTGCTGAAGGGCCGCTGTGCCTTGGTGAAACGGTGTTTGTATGTGAAGAGCTCTTTTCCAAAACGCCATAAACCTAAAAAGCTGCCTCAAAGAACCAGCAAAAGTAATGATTATGAATATGTAAAATATTGCAATAAGACATTTTAATTGTTTATTAATTTCTGTGTCGGCTGCAAAGATGAAGTTGACGATCTACTATTGACTCGCGATCTTCGCAGTAGGCTAGTGAACGCACCGGAGAAATGCACATTTATTAGGCTACATAGTTTTATTTTATTTTGTTTTGGATGGTTTTGTTTAGAACCAGCTTTCTGTAAATATATTTCACATTTTTTAGGCCTGTGAGGCGAGTAGGCTACGGTTCGGTTCGGTTCATGATGATATCTACAGTTCAAGCACCTTATGTTGTGATTGCTAGCCTATATTACTTTTTATGTATTAAATTCAGGAAATTGATGAATGAAAAATGTATTAAAATTAAGATACAAATAATACAAAACGAAATTCGTTTTAAAGAAAGGCTTTGTGCTTTCTGTTTTGAGTTCTCTGTGAAAGTTTGAAAGTCTTTTAGTGCCGCTTTCAGAGCGCGCGTCCATAATGGAGAACTGTCACGTGATATTGTTTTTTCCTCATAAATGCAAACACGAAAAATAAAAGACAAAAGACTTTTTTAAAAAGACAAACCATCAATTTTTGGAAGAAAATGGATGGATTTATAGCGTTTTGAGGAAAAAAAGGCGTTTTGGGGAAAAAATGGATGGAATTATAGTGTTCTGAATTTTTTTTTTTTACTTTGAATTATCATCATCAACAATATTGTTTGATTTAATAATCACTGTTGCAAGAGGTGCCTAGTTCCATTTTTTTTTATTATTGTTTTATTTTGTAAGTGGAAAAAGTAGGGGCTACCTCAGATTCTGTTTAGTTAGCTCCTTTATTGTTTTTTCTATAGCCTACAATAATAGGTCAAATGCAGCAAGTCAAAAGACCAACTGGACCTTCTTTGCCAGTTTGCATACATTTCTTTGAAGGATGGCAAAAATATCGTCTGAATATCGATATCGAGATATTGGAAAAAAATATCGAGATATTCATTTTTGTCAATATCTCCCACCCCTAGCTACATTGATACTGTTTGTGCAGCTAACTGACTAATTTAACCACTATCTTAAGATTACCATAGTTCAGTAGACAAGACTAAATAAAACCGTAAATAGCTTGTATTTTGGGAAGCTACAGCTTTAAAGCAGATTCTCAACTCTGGTAGAACGGTGGCATACAATTCTGAACATACCGGCTGTCTAGGGTTAAGTCTAAAACATCACAATAGAATTGCTGTTGCTTAATCTACCAGGCAACACAAAACACACATTCACATCACAGCTAAGCACACTAGAATGCTGGGAACACCGAAACCTACATGTAGTTGCGGATGGAGTCGGGAAGGATCACCACACAGCGCTGGCCTTCCTTCAGCTCTTTGGCTACATGCACTGCTGCAGACATGGCTGTGCCTGAACTACCACCTACAAAGAGTGATAGAGAACAGACTTTAGATACACACTTAATTTCACACACATTAAATGTGAGAGATGTATTATGAGTTACATACCGCACAGAAGACCCTCCTCTCTGATGAGCATACGAGACATGGCAAAGGACTCTTCATCAGTGGACTTGTACCAACTATCCACCACCTGAGACACAGAAAATTTGTTTAAAAAAAAAATAAAAACCTTAAAGGATTTTGTCTAGCATGAATTAAGTGAGACATGAAAATAGGGGTGGGCGATATGACCAAATTCTTATTTCACGATAATGATATATATCACAATATAGTTATTTTATCTCATTTCTATTATAAAAAAAAAAAAAAAAAAAAAGTGTTTTACAAAATTACAAACAATAGGACAAATACAATTTAACAAAAATATGAATTAAACAAATAAGATTTCTCAGGTACACTAGGTTTACTGAACATGTAGTTTTAATAATCAAATGTAAAAATAAAATAATGCATAGTCTTTACCGTATTAATTAAATAAAAATGTATTCTTAAGGCAAAAAAAGAAAAAAAATCTATTTTGTTTGATTCACATTAATTACAGAGCAGGATGTAGGTATATTAGGCTGCTGTCACTTTAAGACCAAACCCAACTGTTTACTTTCACTTGAGACATTACTGGCTGTGTTTACATGAATACTTCACACGATGGGCATTTTTACAATTGCGTGCGTTTGACCATTTAAGCGCAATAAGACATGAAAGAGGACTGAATTCGCGATCACATGTTTAGAGATACAGCTTTCTGTGCACACGCTTACGCTGGATGTCTTTTCACTGCTTATTTTGCTTTTTAACATCGCATGTACTCTGCTTTCTCTGCGCGCACTTTGGCAGTGTGCCTGTCAGAACGAGTTCCTTTTCAGGATACATTACACTTATAACTCTTTTAAAAATCAAGCATATCCCGCTCTTTATATTCTCATTCATGCATTTTTCATCTATTGAAGTGTCAATAGTGCTACATATTTACATACCGCGATATACACAATATAACAAAATCTCTAACGATATACATTTAATACCGTGGTATTTTTTTTTTTTTTTACCGTAATATTTAATAAATATATTTAATTTAGTGCAAAATATATGTCATTAAAGCTGGATTTTTTTTGTATCGCTAGGTTCGATGTTAAAAATAATAGTGTGAATGCCAAGCGAACCAGGACTAAATGCATCATTTTCTTTTTTGGTCCGGACCAAAAGAACCGAACTACAAGAGTGAACACATCCTTATTTAATATTGCCTCTACTATGGCTTATAACAATATGTATCCAAGTACTTCTAGATTTGAATATCTGAAAAAGATTTAAATGACTGTGCATCCTTTCTAAGTAGCTTATCTCTATACAAATATGACAATAGGTCATATAGCAACCACTGGAAAGGAATGACAGTTTTAGGAGATAACATTTAAGGTGGGTCACGGCGAGGTCATTTGCCATCAATAAACATCAAGTGTCATTTCAACTACATCAGAACCTACTCTGCAAATACACACTTACAGATCTGTCCAGAACAGTGGGGATGAAGTCATATCCGATGCCCTCCACCTCATACTGAGTCTTATCAGTCTTATTCAGCTCCTCCGGCTCAGCAAGGATGGAGCCCTCAGGATCCACTCCAACTATCTGAGGAGCAAAGACAAACACATTATAGGCAGTGTAAAAATAAATGTAAGTGGAAACAAGTGTCTCTCCAAACAAAGTATTGATTATTCAGAATTCTTTTGAGTAATAACTATGATCTGAAAAAATAATTTAAAGAAAAAAGAATACTTTAAGAAATAGTAATAAAATATAATGCCAAAAATACATAAATCAGGTAAAATCAGATAAATAAATAGAAGAAAACATGTTCATTGACAGCTGTATCAGAATTCATGAACCGATCTGAGTCTCACCTTGATGTTGGGGCATTTCTCCTTCAGCTTGCGGGCGATACCAGTGATGGTGCCACCAGTGCCAGCTCCAGCCACCAGCATGTCTATTTTACCTACAGAGGGCAAACACAAATGGCTTCAACATTAGTCATATGCAGTGATTCTTGACCTTTTTTACTTTCTTTTGTCAATATTTGAAGGCCCTATTATCTAGGCCACATTATCTGATGTCAGCTGTGTATGTAAATCAATAATATGTAATATAACTACATTTTAGGGCTGGGTAAAAAAAATATATTGATTTTTCAATTTTAATCAATCAATTCTCATTTTGAAGAACCAATATCAAATTCTTAAATCCCAAGAATTTCTCTTTTAGTCTATGCGGAGTAGAAACATAATTATGTAATTATGAAGTTAGTATCACTTTTTCATTATGAACATTCCTAGGGTGTAATTTAAGTGTTTGTGTACAAATCATTTAATTTTTTGACCTTCAATATTATAGTGTAGTACCAACTGACTTCCTGTATAGTTTACAACATTAGTTTTCCTTGAGAAAATTGGCCATGTACTGTATCTGATTTATAGTCAAATTAACCGACATTGAATTGAAAGCTTGAGAATCAAGATCAAATGGAGAAATTTGTGTATTTGTGTCACAACCCAGCCCTACTAAATTTAAATAATTGTAAGACTTATTTGGGCTTCCTGGTTGAGAACCAATGGTAAATTATGAGCTTTTTCATTAAAATAATCCAGTTGACTGAAGCGAGAGGTTAATGATTAATTTAGAAAAAGCCACAAAGTTGCTTCTACACAAATTCAGCAGTTACCGTCACACTGCTCCAGAATCTCCTCTGCAGTGGTGTCATAGTGGGCCAGGGGGTTGCTGGGATTACGGTACTGGTCCAGAATGTGAGCATTAGGAATCTCATTCTTCAAACGCCAAGCCACACCCACATGAGACTCAGGAGAGTCAAAACGGGCAGAGGTAGGGGTACGAACAATCTCTGCACCCAGAGCACGGAGCACGTCCACCTGGGAGCATGCAAGGACACGAAACACATGACTATTCAAACACACATTCACACGCACTACAAATATTGACTGAAGTCTTCAGAAATCAAGTGGATTCACACCCACACCGTAGTTATTTTCATAATTTTACCTTTTCCATGCTCATCTTTTCAGGCATGACAATGATGCAGCGATAACCTTTTACTGCTGCTGCCAGGGCAAGTCCAATACCTGAAAAACAAAACATTTATTCATTTAGCAGACACTTATCCAAAATTCAGTTAGCTTCAAGTGCTAGCAATACCACGTTTCAAACATTGTCCAGAAAAGTACAAATTAGAACAAGGAGGGATATAAGAAAAAGTGAGCATAGAAAAACATTTGATTTTTTCTTATCAATCAGCCTCTATCACTATTTAAGATCAATAATATTCACTAGTGCGTTGATTAGGAAGTGTTAGGAATGTGTATAACACTTAGAAGACAGACACTTTTGTACAGTTATTCTTTAACTTTTGTCCCATACTAGTTGGCACATGACATGTTTAACTGGTCCTTCAGCATTCCATTCCTAGTACTTTCTTTCAATAAAAATATTAAAAGACATGTTGAGAATAAGTATTATTGTGCCACTGCCAAATGGTGTGCACAAACACACACACACACCTGTGTTTCCAGATGTGGGTTCAATGATAGTGTCTCCAGGTTTAAGGACGCCATCTTGCTCAGCATCCTCTACCATTCGCAGACTGATTCTGTCCTTCACGCTTCCACCGGCATTGAAGAACTCGCATTTAGCCACTAGACAATGATTGAAAGACCAAAAAAATAAAAACACATTCACAACTTCGTCAACCACCTTTTCCATTTAGGCATGTTGTCAATTCCAAGTCATTAGCTTGTCCCTTAGATTATACATACAAACATCACTGTATAGTTTCTTTATAATAGGAGTGTACGGGGCAGAAGCAAATTTTATTTTTTTACAGCACTTTGATTAATTAACATTTCAGTCCAAAAATGTGCTTTAGCTTTACAGGTAAATCAGTGGTTCTTAACCCACTAGGGGCCCTCAATAAATTTCCAATGGGGTTTGAATCTATTTTTTTTTTTTTTTTTAAAGTGTGAATTCTAGACCTAGTCATAAAAATTAAATCTTGACTACATTTATAATGATTACACATTTTTGTAGTTATGCCGAACTGTAAGATATTCTATCAGGTAGAAATTGTGAAAGAAATATTGGTGGAGCCTTCCAATATTGTTGTGAACAGTCAGTGGGGGGTCTTGCAGTCAAAAAAGTTGCGAGCCACACAAATAACTTTTGGTTATAGGCCTACCTGTGTGAAATATTTATACAGCAAATACACGGTGCACTTAATTCGATGGAAAGCATTTACTGTCCAACCTGAACCTCCCCTCTATCCCAACCACACATAGTCACACATGCAAATATGTGAAATATGCACCAACTCAGATGCAATTAGTCAGCTAATTCTATGTCTGTATTGCCAAAGCCTGTCGGCTCAACTGGCCAAAGGGTAATCTTGTTCACATGAAATTGCTAGACATATTGAATCCCCATTATAAAGCTCATTAAAACATTTAGGATCAAAAGGCTTTGACTTCCACACAATAACACTTTCAAACAATGTTCGTTAAACCAAAGAGGGGCTTAACTACAGCCCTGCGACACTTTTGACCCAAGCGACTAAACTCGCTCACCTTTCACAAAAGAAAATAATGACAGCCGCCATTTTGTGAGCCAGGTTTTGTCAATGAATGCACTGAGTTTCAATTTAGGTCCTTGAGTACATTCTGACAGAAAGTTTTTTTTCAAACGTAAAAAAAAATATACAATGCAACAACCTGGCCAAGTGAGGTATGTATCTGCTGCAACACACAATGCATTCCTCTCTGCAGGAATAACTAAGTGGTGTTTTGAAGGCCTCTGATTTTATCTGAGGAAGATGATTGTACTTTCCAGCAGATCCAGACATCTTTAGAATTTTGTATTTGAACTTTGGTTTTTGCGGTAGCTCTGTATATTTCAATGGCATCGCTGTCGAAGAGTAATTAGCTGGTGAAATGGATTTACTTATTGTAGAGTTAACGAAAGTTATCATGAGCATTGTAATGTTTGAGGCGGATATCTAAACAAATGTCTTTAGACCAGGGAGATTTTAAAATGAGCTGTTCATTCATAAATCTGTAAGATCTTAACTTCATGCTGTAGAAATACAAACCAGAAGACAGAACACAATGAGTGCAGTGCTGAAAAGGGGCGGGGCTACATAAGATCTATAGAATTTATAAAGTATTACAAAAACAAAACAAAGACTGGTCTTTAATTCCATCAGCCGTTCTTAAAACAAATAAATTATAATTTCATTGGTGACTCCTGGATTCTGCGCTCTGTTAAGTATTTTTTCCCTTGTTCATTGTGGATGAGCATAAACTCGGAGTTTCAAAATCTGGGTTGACTGAATTAACTCGAGGCCATGTTACTGGAACCAATAACCGCAATTAAGGTTTGGGTTAATTTGAACTAAGAGTTCAAAGTTTATGTAAAGACAAGTTAACACTGGATTTCCTAGGATCTTCACTCATGAAAGTGTATCAGGGAGGTGGTCCATAAAACAGATTCATTCTTCCAACTCTATGGCTGCATCCAAAATCACTGTAAGTACTTCTTCTAAATAAGTTCTTTGTGACCATTAAAAAAATACATTCTATACAGTATGAATGCGTGAAGTACGGATGGATGCATTACATCTGTCATGTTGTCACTGTTATGTGACCTACAGTGTCAGTTGCATTGCTTTGCTGCCATTCACAACTTCTCTCCCATGGCCTCATGGGATAGTAAAGTGTCTGTTGGATGCGTATTTCAGAATCTCAGCAGTAGTAATAGGTCACTGTTTGCCAACCATTTCATAAATTGTGAATTCAGACATACCATTTACATACGGTTTCTCGCCTACCATGTAGTAGAGAAGCATGCATATTCAGTGCTAGTGCAAGATGAGCATTTGTGGTTAAAAAGTATAGATTCTTTTATTTTTATTTTTAAAATGGCCGATCGTTTCGCTAGATAAGACCCTTATTCCTCGACTGGGATCGTGTAGAGCCCTTTGAAGCTGCACTGAAACTGCAATTTGGACCTTCAAACCGTTGTACCCCAGTGAAGTCCACTATATGGAGAAAAATCCTGGAATTTTTTCCTCAAACTTTAATTTCTTTTTGACTGAAGAAAGACATGAACATCTTGGATGACGTGGGGGTGAGTAAATTATGAGGAAATTTTTATTCTGAAGTGAACTTCTCCTTTAACTAAGTGCATGTGATTTAAGTAAATAAATAGGTTCATGCACTCAAAATGCTTGAATGAACTGTGACTCAGTACGGTCAGTCTAGGAACGTTTGCTTCTTCACGTCCTCAGTCAGCTGAGAAGAGCGAAACCCAACACCTGCATTCCTCATTCCAGAACTCGACCCCTTACTTCCAACGCAGACACACGTGCCGATACATGCACTTTACAGGCTGTCCTTAAATGATCTTGTGATCTTGCACACATATTTTACAGATACTCACAAAGCTCACACTTGAGGCCAAAAGCATTGGGAATCTTGTTCATGCGGACCATTGGGGTATCTCCAATCTTGCTTAAGATGTTGGGGAGGACACTGGGTGTCTCGGTCCTGTGAGAAAGCGGTTACACATGCACAACCACAAACACACAAAAAGTCAATCATAAAATAACCACAACGGAACTGACTGAATCACTGTTACTCTGCAGACTGTGACATTGATTTGTGTGGGTGGTAAAAGTGTGGTCATTCACGGTTACATTTCTAGATGAGTCATTCTTCCTGAAAAATCACTGTTGTTAAACAGGAGTAACTAGAATGGTCATGACTAGGACATGACACATGACTATTCATGTGTAGAAAGAAAGCAGATTTTTATTATACTAATTATATTAATAATATTCACTTCTTCATTTTCAAAAGTTTTCTGGCTTTACTTTAAAGCTTCTCCTTTGTTGGCAACAGGTTTTATTTATATGTTGTGCAGTATAGTTTATTATTTCAAAGTTTTTTTTTAAATATTTTAGAACCTCAATGTTCACACATATGGATACAATAGCAACAAATATAAATTAGCAGCGGTAGAAGGCTGTGTAGGTAAACATATCAAGTGCCTGCATAGTTTCCTGCTTCATGTTAAAACAACCCTATGCTCTAACCACTAAACCCACTCTTAAAGGATTAGTTCAACCCAAAATGAAAATTGTCATCATTTACTCACCCTCATGTTGTTCCAAACCAGTATAAATGTTCTTGTTCTGCTGAACACAAAGGAAGATATTTTGAAGAATGTTTGTGACCAAACATTTACTGGTCCCCGTTGACTTCATAGTAGTATGAAATAAATACTATGGAAGTCAGTGGTGCCCCACAACTGTATGGTTACTGACATTCTTCAAAATATCTTCCTTTGTGTTCAGCAGAACAAAGAAATAAAGGTTTATACAGAACAACTTGAGGGTGAGTAAATGATGACAGAATTTTTACTTTTGAGTAAACTATCCCTTTAAAATCTATGTACTGACTGACAAATATGAATTCTTAGGAAAGCATGTAACAGCTTGAAGGTGCTGCATTCTTACCGTTTGAAGTGGTTGTGGGGCGACTCGGTGTTTGGGTCACCAAGTTTCCAGGTGCATCTGCTGGGCAAATCTGGTCGAATCCATTTCCTCTCCATGGTGACCTCTGATACATTCTCCATGTGCTCTCCATTAATACTCTTCACATGGTGACTGTTTGTTTCATTCACATGGGCTGTGCCGTTCACATTTAACTTTTGTCCAGCATTTCCATTCAAGACGGCATCGACTTTCAGCTTGGCATCCATGTTGATGCCAGATTCTCCATTTGCAGCATTTGTGAGGACCTTGGCAGCATGTGGGCAGATGGAACCAGTCCCAACGGACTCTGAACTAGATGGTACTGATGGCATGGCTTACCTGAGAGGAAACATTTTAAGTGTCAGTCACCAGGCTTTCCTTTGTACTTAATGTTTTACAGTATCCAATCACCAAAGAACTGTTAGAAACATTATTAGGAAACATTACGCAACTATTCCATCATAAATGTGGGCGTATCACTCTAGAAGTTCATTCTGGTTTTCACTCTATTATGTTTAAATACAGTGTTCATGTCATCCAAGTGCTTATGCAACACTGACAGTGACAGATCACAACATGCCATTTAAGAAGCCAAACCACTGTACAAGTTCCATGAAAGTCTCAAACACCCTCCTAAAAGATAATATATATAGTGCTTTACTTCATTGACATATCTCAATTTGTGATAACACTTGCGTGCTTAAAGACAGTGAGAGGAAGAATACAAAACAATATCATTTAGAATGTGTACAAAAACACTCACTTCTTGATAACAATATCTATTAGATTAGACCTATCTCTATGGTCTCGATCGTCAAACATGAAGATAAAACAAGCACCCTTATTTATTGCCTCAACTTCCTCCTGGTCAAAAGCATGAATAAGCAAAAGTAGATCCCTCATACAAAAAAAAAAAAAATACAAAAAAAATAAAATAATAATAATAATAAAGAACAACAACTTATGAGAAGGAGATGCAATGGAATCCAGGTGATGTAGACAATTTTATCCCTGTGGAAAATAATCTAATAGGAGCTGGAGATGTTTAGGTTTCTCTTCAGAACAGAGCAGCTGTACTTGTTCATATGCATACCTCTCGTGCTTGTAAATTTGCCAGGAAGGGACTCTTATGCAATGAACATTACAGTGATACATGACACCAACAAAGCCTTTCAGCCAAAAGTTTGCTTCGTGGATAAGCATTTCCAAAAGAGGGGGGCAAAAATCCAAGCACTGACATCAGGGATGTTTTGACTGTAGCTTTTACTACTAACGGCATGTTGTTATCTCTGATCTCAATTGACAGCGAAATGAGTTACATAGTCATAGAAGAGTCATCCATACTCTGAAAAGAAGCTACTGTAAACACGACACAATGAAACAAGAAACTTCTGCTTTCCACAGACAACCTTCAAGGAAGAGGTGTGGCTTTCTAGACTATAATATGTTTAGTCATGTCACAACACTGAAACAATACCTAAGAAAAAAGTTCTCAACCATCTTCAAAAAATGTTCTCAACCTGAGGAAACGTATGATTAAACCACACATTTGATAAGAAAAGAGCTGGTTAAAGGCCGTCTCAAGAAATCTCTGTGATTTGAGATCCTATAATCTCTGAACAATTTTTATTTTATAAATTTAAATGTATAAACTCTTCAACAGCCGCTTTTATCATTTTATAATAACATACATTTAATAATAATAATAAAAAAAATAAAAAATAAGCAAAGAGAGTTTTGGTGGGCTTTAAAAAGAATCGCCAGTCATCCTGCTTAAATGATAGTGAATAATGAATTTTAAAAAAAATACTCGAATTATAAATTGGAGATCTCCACCGCAGGTATGAGTTGTAAAACACGTAAGAACATCACATTAATGAACGAACATGGTAAAGTATGCTGACGCAATCGCATTGTGCTCGCGCTGATCGTGATGCTGACGCAGGGGCTCGATTTCATCATGCGCGCGCCGCAGTCTCATCACTTACGACAGGCGGAATGTGAGAATTTAATTTTTTATTTTTTTATAATTTAGGTGGAAAACTCTTCTGTGAAAAGCAAGCGATTAGGATACGTTCCTCAGATACAAACAACACCATGATGTAGTAATGTCGCAGATTGACGCGTTTACCGTGTCTTGGTCGTTATCAATAAATGGTTATCTTTATAGGGCTTAACGACTAAAATACGAACAGTCATTTTTACTCACCTGACTATCAGCTAGAGACGAATTTGCGAGCCGGTGAGGTCCGATTACACAGATGACCTATCCGTATGTGAAAAGAAGTCGGCTTGCCAGCAGCTCACATGCGTTAAAGAGTCAAACTGGCGTCCAATCAGGTGACAGCATACCTTGTTGGGGTCGAGCGCTGATTTGCTGTTTGTTCTTTACTCCTAACCAATGGAAATGTCGACATTTAGTCGTGCCCTCGTGCACAGAAAACATAAGGACACTGGACAGTCCTGCTATGCTATGAGCTCAAGCTAGTGGATTGTGTTACTCAGGTGCACTTGACCAATTTATTTCTAACATAGTAAACTAACATCGGAGTATTGTAAGCCACTCTTACTATACTAAGTAAGAAACTAAAAAATAATCGTTTTCAAGGCAGAAATACGCGTATCATTACTTGCCTTGCAATAATGAGCGACTGGCTGTACATATTCCGAGATTAAAATATATTTGTTAATGTAGGTCTTGTAGGTTTACTTAAAAATAGCCTGTTAAATTTTCCAAAAAGAAAAATAGCCCATTAAAACAATCGTCAACAATAACATTATAAATGTACATATTAATCTGCATCATTCTATTAAGCTGTTTCTATGGACAAGTTAGCTAACATACCTTCCTCTATTTTATGTTGTCCCTCACCCAGCTCTTTGACCGGTTTGTTGCTTTTGCGAGCGAGGTTTTAATTTTCTTGCTTTTATAGAGGATCTCTAGCTTTTAGCCATTTATCAGTTTAATGCTTATCATAAAATTAATACTGAGCTCCGAGGCCATTTTTTCTACTATCGTAGTAATACAAACAAAACATTCCTGAGTCTTTACATCAGCATTTAAGATTAATCGTAAGATTATTTAAAATATTCTAAATTATAAAAACTGGGACACAAAGTGATAGAATAAAGTTCAAAGTTGCATAGAAACCATCAAATAGTTTTGCTGTCATGATTTTTGATCGCTGAATTTCGTTATTGACTAATCAAAATCATGTATTCCATAGTCATAGTGCATAACGCCAAAGACATTTAACACCTAAAAAGCCTAGTTGCAGCTGGTATGTCCCGCCCATCCGTAAAACCGCACTGGACCTCTAGATTGAAAAATCGTCAATGCTTTTGGCGCTCTAGCGGTTAATAAACAGAACTGCATGCGTCTTGCGGAGGAACAATGTAGCCGGAGCTACTTCTCTCGGTTTATGTCTGAGTCACGCAGGTACTGGGCTACTCCGCAACAGTACAACCCGAAACAGTCTAAAATAGTCAACACAATGCAAACACTTATTTGATGATGGTGATTCAGGATAACACAAAAACACGGTTTGGAAAATAGATTCATGATGTACTCGCTAATTTTACAATTTTTGTCCCAGAGTTCAATATAGGCAACCCCCTTTTTCCTGAGCATGTTATTGGCCAAGAATTTCCGTCCCGGGCAAGAGCTTCTCATCTATTACTATAACACACAGTAGATTGCATCTTAAAGCCTATTTTTTTTTTCATAGATGATTGCTTTTAAAATATATAATTTGGGGTTAATACCGTTTTGCCCAAATAGAAGAAGAAGAAAAAAAAACAAACATAGTAGGACTAAGTTACCATATCATTGATGTGTTAGTTAATGATGTGTTAGTTAATCCAAATGCGGTTTATGTGGATATCACCCTTTCCTGCCATTAAACAGCTTTAGCAACATGCATTAATCTTATCTTATCTTTTAACAGCTTTATCAATTCTGCTAAATTAAAAAGTATTAAACCACTGGGTTAAGAAATCAAGAAACAATCACTAACCACTGCTTTCAAAAGTACAAGTGGAAACACAGTAAAAAAAACAGTATATAATCACATATAATAGAATATATCTACTGAAAACAAGTAAAATGACTAAGGTATTTTTATTGAAAAGCAAACAAATCTTGAATAAAAAGATGGGAGGTCAAAGAAATCAGGGAAGGAAATAAATTCAACATTTATCACATTTCATCAGGAGAGGAGCAGGGCAGGGTCTGGGGACTGAATGTTGGTTTCAAGAAAGAAGGAAATTTTAAAATCGTCCAGAGCGTTCTCGATCTCTTGACCGCCGTCTCTCTCTGTCTCTTCCTCCACCTCCACCTCCGCCTCCACCTCCACCTCCACCTCCGCCTCCACCTCCTCCGCCTCTATTGCGTTCCCTAGAACGAGAACGGCGTTCACGGGAACGTGAGCGGGAGCGATGCCTGTGTAGGAGAGAAAATAAATTAACTAACGAGACCAAAAACCTGTTCATTTATACACTACCACATATACTGTACAGTACAGTGACCGGGAGGTGACATGTTCGGTTCACTTAGTTTTGTCGTGGCCACAACATATAAACTCGTGGGAACGTGATAATATGTTGTTGCCACGAGATATTAATTCATGGGAACGTCATTAAGTCGTGGGAACGTGATGATAAATCGTGGCCGTGAGATCATTTTGTTGAGGGAACGATATATTTTTCTCGTGGCCACGAGTTATGTTGAGGGTACCACACCGGTCAATACTGTAACCATATACAGCAGTCGGAGATGGAGATGACTGATGAAATAACATTTTACTTTGAATTAGGAATGTCATATAAAGATATAGTGCGGTCTCTGGCATGAAGACATGGGTACGTAAGTGAAAGACACCTGAAGCGCATTCTTAAGTTGAATGGACTTTTTCGTTGGAAATTTGCTGGCTTGAATGAAATACTTAAGTCACGAATAAAGTCCCGTTTAGGGCAATAAACAAAAAACAAATAATGAGAAACTTAAATTAACAAATAAAGTAAATTATGACCGGGTAAATGGAGGAGCCGGTATATCGCGTGTGAAGATTCGGTTCCCAGATGCTATAACTGGTAGCCACGAGAAACGGATGTCGTTCCTTCAACATACAATCTATATGACGTTGCACAATTTAATATCACGTTCCCACGAGTTTATATGTTGTGGCCACGACAAAACGAAGTGAACCGAACATGTCCCCTCCCGGTCCCCGTAGTACAGAACTTTGAGGTCCATACGATTTTTTTTTTATTAATACTTAATTCAGCAAGTAACCATTAAATGAATCAAAAGTGACAAGTAAATACATTTATAATATAATCCCAATTCGAGAAAAGTTGGGACATTAGCCGCTTTCCGACCAAGTAGTTATAGGAACTTAGTTATAGGAACTGTCCACTTCTAAACAGTTCTAAAAACTACTCTCCCCAAACTCGGTTTGCTGTTTGCGTTCGCACTAGCCAAGTGGCCATAGGAACTGGTAGGAGGTGTAAGGGAGTGACGCAAGCACGGCGACTTTTATTTTGACGGAGCGACGGACCTTTATTTTGGCGGCGCTGAGAACGCCAGAGCAAACAATGCTCGCATTCTCTGTGTTCATTAGTTAGCGATCTGTCTAACAGTACTGTTTAATATCTTATCAGATAGAACTGTTATAGAAAGTACACAGTATATGAAAAAAAAAGTTATAGCCTATGCCGTGTGGTTGATGTCCAGTGTTGCTAGCTGGGCAGATAAACATAATCATGTTTGACTTGGTCCCCTCAAAGTTGCGTTGGATTTTCTCTTCAGCATAAAGGTTTAGAGACCCATCTATCACTGTTTTCCATGTTTGTATCTAGTTTCTGGAGGAAATATATAGGCTATAATCTGTGTGTTTACATATAGCTGTTTTAAAAATGGCGGGTGCTGGTGTTTTGCGTGCGTTCGGTCATCAGCGTACACTAACGTCACGGGTAGTTCCTAAAGTGCTGGTTTAGACCCTACTCTGAAGTAGGAGCTAAATTAGTTCCTCCAAATGGAGTTCCTAGAACTAAAGTCGTTCCTAGTCGGCGTGTTCGCACCGCAGGAACATACGGGTACTTTAGCCAATAGTTCTAGGAACTGTGAAAAGGTTCCTCCGGTCGGAAAGCGGCTATTGAGGATACTAATTGTTGCAGTTTTACAAGTGTTTTTATTTGCTTACTCTCGCCTGATACAAGACAGTTGCTCAAGATTCTCCCTATCATGATGGGCCATACATTTTCAGTAGGAGACAGATCTGGACTGCAGGAAGACCAGTCAAGCACATCCACCCTATGGTGTATTGTCTACAAAACCGTTTCTATTCTGTTGTAGCACATGCTGAACGAGACATTGTCTTGCTTCCCAAGAAAGATATGACATTTGCAAGTCACACATGCCATTTGCACTGATCCATACCAAAGATGTTCGCTTTAACACCCGTCACTGATTAAAGTCTGGATGGTTCCTTTCGTCCAACTCGATGTCCGTTTTTCCCAAAAGTACGCTGAAACGTGGACTCATTTGACCGCAGCACACATTTCCACTATGTTTTGGTTAATCTAAGATGAGCTCGGCATCTTTGCATAGAACTGATGTATAGCTTTCTCTTTGGTTAACACAGATTCAAGCTGCATTCCCTGATGCAGCGGCAGACTGTCTTAAGTGACAACGGTTTTACTCCTGAGCACGTGTGGCTATATTTCACTCAGTAGCATGATGCAATGCTGTCTGAGGGTTCAAAGGTCACACACATTCATCGGTGGTTTCCTGTCCGGCCCTACACAAACTGAGATTTCTCTGAATTCCCTGAATCTTTTAACAATATTATGAATGCTAGATGGTGAAAGACCTAAATACTTTGCCATCTTGCATTGAGAAATGTGATTTTTGAATTGTTTGGCAATTCTCTCATGTAATTTGGCACAAAGTGATGAGCCATGACCCATCTTTGCTGACTTATCTTTTCACACTCAATCACAATACCCTCAAACTATTACCAAGATAACCATTTTTTTTTTTTTAAACCAGTTTCACTTGGATATTCTCTTCTTGTTTTGCCTGTCCTAATTTTTTTGGTGCTGCAGCCATCAAAATTAAAAAATGTTTATATTTACAAAATACAATTAATTTGGCTTTTTAAATTTTTTTTTCTTTGTATTTTAGTTAGAGAATTAACAAAATCACAGATTCTTGATTGTATTACATTTTACAAAATGTCCCAACTTTTCTGGAATTGGGGTTATTTCAAAAGACTTCTTTTTCGAATAAATGTCGTTCCTTGAACTTTCCATTCATCAAAGAATCCTGAGAAAATGTATCTCAGTTTCCACAAAAATAAAGTAGCACAGCTGTTTTCAAATTACTATTATTATTATTATTAAGTTTCTTCATCAGCATATTAGAATTATTTTTTGAAGGATCATGTGACTGAAAAACTGTAGCAATGATGCTGAAAATTCAACTTTCCCATCACAAGAATAAATTACATTTGAAAATATATTAAAATAGAAAAGTTCTTTTAAATTGTAATAATATTTAACAATTTTCCTGTTTTTCCTGTATTTTGATCAAATAAACGCAGCCTTGGTGAACAAGAGATTTTTACCCCAAACCCAAAATTAACCCCAAACGTGAACAATACTATATTTCAAATTTGCTATTTGTCACTTGTTTCACAGAAAGAAAAAAACCTGCAGTTTTCGCAGGGTTAAACATTTGAACTAAGTCAGTATGCTTTAATATGCTTTTATATCAGGGCTTTTTATCTTATGTCAGATAATAATGAAGCAAGACCTTATAGAGGCCTGATGACACCAGTGTTAAGATCAAGTAGATCTACTCAGGTGTTCTGTGACAATCTTTATGCGTTTTAATTTAAAAAAAAGACATACCTCTTCCTTCTGCGGCCATACAGTTCTCTTCTGAGTTCCCTTGAGATTGGCTTCAGGTGCATGAAATTGCAGAAGCCACCTCGAGTGCACTCTCTGCAGGAAGACACATATACTGCAGTCAGTCACAGTGAAGCAGTTTAAAGGTAAAGTTTTAAAAGGTGAAGTATGCGAGATATTTTTATGTTAACATACAGGGCATTGTGATGAAATGCGTTACAATGGACACTTCAATACCATTTTCTTGCTTTGCTTTCCTGTATTATGGAATGTGTGCAGCCCTTTCTGCTGGTTTAGTCACTTACCCCATTTCATACTGTCGACAACAGGCCTCTCTGAAATCGGTGACAGGCGAGAGCTCAGCATGGATGGGCTGTCCATTAAACCAGCGGTTATTCAAGTTAATCACTGCTTTCTCTGCATCTTCCTCACGGCGGAACTACACACACAAAGGTTTTTGGTTGCATCTTGGCAGTAAGGAGTGTTTTAAAGCAAAAAGCCTAAGATGCGTTTAACCATGATAAAACATTGTAACAGCCTCAAAGAAATGACTTTATACAATTGTTGCAACAGCAATATGATAATAAAAAAAATAAAAAAAACTGTTTTTAAGGGAAAAACCAGGTCTTAAAGTGTCAGCAGCCTGAATGTGATCAGCATGATTAGAGGAATCAGACGTACCAAGTTTAATTTTTCTAGAACAAAGGGTTCAAAAGTTAAGTTATTACCATTTGAAAAGTGAATTTGAGCTGGTGGTGGCGCTTTAGTCGGTCCTAGAGACCCCAAAGTTGGTCAGGGTTCTATTGAGAACCGCCCCTAATAGGAGGAACATTTCATAGTTCCTTGAATTAATGGCGGAAGTACTTTTTATTTGGCATGTTCGCGCCGCAGGAACTGGGAACGATTTTAGTTCTAGGAACGCCTTTTGGGGGAACTAAATTAGAGCAGGGTCTAACCCAGCACAATAGGAAGTACCAGTGACGCAAGTGTATGCTGATTGGTCGAACGCACGCAAAACACCAGCACCTGCCGTTTAAAAAAAAGATGTGTACACAGATTATAGCCTACATATTTACTCCAGGAACTAACTGTACGAACATGGAAAACAGTGATAGATGGACATATCAATCTTTACACTAAGGAGAAAATCCAACACAACTTTGAAGGGATCAAGTGAAACATTTCTGCTTAGCTAGCGACATTGGGCAACAACCACACTGCAATACTTTTTAATTTATGGTCTACTTTCTTTGTATAACAGTTCTATCTAATAATGTATCAGATGGGATTGTTAAACAGATCTTTAACGAATGAAGACGAAGAATGGGAGCGCTGTGTGCTCAGGCTCTGCCGTTCTTAGGGGAACAATTTGTTTTCGGGAACCACCCCGGTGGCTAGTTCCTAGAACTACCTAGTGCGAAAGCACCATCAATGCTTTCCCCGCCAGCATTTTTTTTTTTTTTTTTAAGCAACATTGAGCACAAAGCAGAGAAAAATCTCAATTTTGTTAAAGACTACATTCAGATCGGATTCAGAACGATGACCAAAACACAGATGGAGTAGATCGAGTCCATCAACACCCCTAATGCTTGCACAGTCCTATAGCTTGTCCTGGGTCGACATTTCATTCAGTAACGTTAGGCAGTTTTTGATTTATATGCTGTTTAATGTTGGTGATCACTTTATTTTACATAGGCATATGATTACATATGAGATTGCTTGTTTCTGCATCTTCTTCACATGTGCTCTGATCAGGAGATTCAGTAATCTTTTAGAAGATGCGTAATGGCGCCTCGTACCGTTTAACAGTGAAAAAACGGAAAGCCGGAAATTTCCGTCAATGGCGGGGAAAGAGATAATAAACAATGTGCGGTCACAGGAATGAGTATACTGGGGTTTTACCATCCTTTTGTTTTAGAAATAGATATTTTTATCGTTTTAAATGATCTGAAATGAGTGCATGTGTATTTTAGTGGTTGACATTACATTTATATTACATAGACATGACAGTACTGTAAATTCTCTCACCTTCACGTAGACATTTCCCACCAGGTGATCTCCTAAATTATCACACACATTCATCTCCTCAACCTCTCCATATTTCTCCTCCATTTCAGTGAAGACCTCCTGTACACAAAATTTACAAAGAATGATTTATAGCGCACAAACACAACTGATGCAACAACTGTGTCCATTATTCAGAAAGAATGGTTGTGATCAGACACTGTACAAAAGTTACAAAAGTTTGAAGTTGGTAAGATTATAATTTAAAATAATGGTTTTCTATTTTAATATATTTTAAAGGGTAATTAATTGATAAGTAACTAGATAAGAATGTTTGAGGTGTGAGTGTGTGCAGTGTCAGTTGTAGAACAAAACGTCGAACTAACATCACATTATGTTAACCACAGGCTGTATACTCATAAATTGAAAAAGCCCATTATAAAACCCCAAAGTAAAATCTCAAAGGAACCAGTGGCGAACTGGACTTCTGGTTTCTGACGTCACACACCACTCTATTTCAACATGACTTTCAGAGAAAGACCACCTACCTCGAAGAACTCATCATAATGTTCCTGCATCTCCACATCGCTAACAGCATCTGATAAAAAAAGAAGACACCGACAACCAGAAACAGTAATGGCTTCAGTAACTCTTGGAGGCTCTTCATTTCTGTGCCACTCCAGAATATCATGCAAGATGTATATTATTCAAGACTTACTTATGCCATCAGCAGACTGAGCTGTGTTTTGTGGGTTCCGGTAAATGTTCAACAGAGCAATGGTCTGAAACACAACCCAAATGAGAATTACAAAGCAAATCTAGCAGAAGAATCGTGCATTGCAGAACTATATTAAAGGGTCTCTGTTGTAAAAAAATAAGTAAGATAAAACTGGCACGTACCTGGCTGAACGTGGGTTTGTTATGGAGTCTAGAGCATCGGTCTCCATGGCGACATGCTCCAATTTTGAAGTAGAAAGAGCAGTTAACCCTGTTGAAAACGAGAGAGGTTCAAAATACATACACTTGGTCTGATTTGTTCACACAAACATGATAGTAAGTTTGGATTTCTGTTCATGTTACTATTTCTTTTCCAAGGTATTAAAATACAAAACAACGAGAAGCCAAATGCAGCTTACAAAAACCATGGGGAAATATAGAGGTTTTGATTTTGCTATGAATAAGATCGATCAACAAGCAACACAATGAAAGAGAGACGCACTGCAGCCACGCCGAGGTGAAACAAACTATACAGACACAAAATAAGCATTTTTATATATAATGATTGTTCAGCACATGAAAGCTCTGTTGTGTGAAACAAAAATTTATTATTATTATTGTTTTACTAGAAGCGAGGTTGACAAACAGGTCAGTTGATAACCACACGAGGCATGATATAGGAACGGCAAATATCCTTATATTCTACCCATAATCACCGGTTGGTAACAATGCATACGATTACGAATCATAATCAAATGCACGCAATATTTTAGGAAGAATATATACTTACTTGTCTTTTTCTGTACCGAAAATCGACGCCAAGTATTCGGCCATTTTGAAAAAAGAAAGGCGGTGGGCGCTTTTTCTTCTACTGGAGAATCAAGAACAGAGAAGCGGAACACAAAGAGCCAGAGTACTGCCACCTAGTGTAGTGAGGCGCGAACTGCAGGGTCGCTGCTTCTTCTTCTTCTTCTGTGGATTTATTGGCGGGTCGCATACCAGCTTTTTATGTGCATACCGCCACCTCGGAGTGTTCAGTCTGTCTGTGTCCGAAATCGCCCCCTATACCCTTAAATAGGGCACTATTTGAAGGGACAGCCATTGTAGTGGTGTCCGAAACCAGTGGACGTTATTGAGTGCACTCATTCAATCCCACAATGCACCGCATTAACGTGTACAAGTACAATCGACTGTAAAAAAGGAGTCGCGCGCTGAATGGATTCCCGCGTCTCGCCACAAGATGGCGCCCGCAGCTGAATCATTCATCCATCCACTTTACGAACCGCGCTGGTCCATCGAAACATCATACAGGTATACATTCCTTTTTAATTTGTTGTTAATTGTTTAATTACGTTTTATATGCTAGTTTCCATGTCAGGGCTCAAGATGAATATTTTCATTACTACTGGAGCTGCCAGTTTACCAAGTTTCAAATGATTATTTATTAAACGGCAAGCACAAACTATGCAAAAGCGGCAGCCCTTCCAGTGTCCGAATTCACCCACTCGTTTTCATCAACTCCTTCAAGTGAACTGTATTAGTGGACTATAGGGAATAGTGATTAAGGGTTTAGAGGGTGATTTCTGATTCAGCCTAGGTGTATATGATGAGATCTGTTCTATTCTTAAGTCCACTATATTCTTACGTATTTTAAACGGTCTTTATCATTTTAACAGATCCTTGTTTTGTGTTTAATATGTTGATTGTAAATTCTTTGCATATTATATATTCTTTATTTCAGACCCATGGGTCCATATCAAGAGGGGGAAAAATACATGTTTTACAAACAACAGACAAAATTTCCAAAGCATTCCAATGCTTCCAAAAACAGGAAAAATATCTTGTATCACTTAATGTAATATTTTTTAAGACCATTATGATACTATTTTTTGAATCACTCAACCGACACATGACATTATACATATAATTCCTTAAGACAGCATGCAAAGTGGGCAGATACAAACATTTGGCTTGCACTTGTCCACTTTTTTTTATATATATATATATATATATATATATATATATATATATATATATATATATATATATATATATATATGAAGAGTTCAGATGCAAAAGGCTTTTAAGTGCCATCTGAATTTTGTTCTAGAATGTCATTTTCTTCTAGAATGTCGATCATTTTTATCAAGCTCGTATATTTAAGTTCAGTAAATTCACTTAAATGGCAATGGAAATTACCTATTAATTGTCATTTAAGTGAAATTACTGAACTTAAATATATGATCTTGATAAAAATTATCATTCTAGAAGAAAATTTCAGATGGCACTTAGAGGCTTTTGCATCTGAACTCTTCATATAGGCTATATATAATATATAATATTAATATTATATTATATATCATTTTTATTTTATTTTTTCATTGAAGAAATATCAAAACAAACAATAGAAATACAATACAATACATTTCAAATACTAGGGGGAGGTATAGACAGTATTATAGGAATATTTTAAAGAGTGCTTGTAAAATTCAAATAGCTTTTTGTTTCTTTGAAGCCAATATTTACTCAATATAATGCTTCACTTCATTTTTAAATGCAATAAAACATGGAAAGAATTGCTCTGGCTTCTTTTTGCAAAAGCTACAACTTTCATCAATATCTTTTTTAAACTTGGTTAAATAATGTTTAGCAGGGTATATTCTATGAAGCGGTTTAAAAGATACTTCTTTAACCTTGTTTGTTAAGAGATAGTGATTGGGTTGAAGCCAATATGCAATAACATTTGGTCTCGAAACAACATCCTTCTGGAAAAGGGCTCTTATTGATCTGTTATAATTATAATGACAGGAGAAGCATATTTTACCAACAAGGGAGTGATTTGGTGAGAGGGGTGGTAATTGCTGCTGGTAATCTAATCTTTTTTATTGTTTAAATAACATTCATATTTTAGAAGAAATTGCTCCAAAACAGTTGCAAATTCCCTTGGTGGTATAGAAATATTATATTTGGACATGAATTCCTTATAAGTAAAAAGAAAGCCATCTGAGTTAAATAATTGGTCTACCGAAACAATATTATTTTGGAACCAATTTTCAAAGAAAATATTTTTTTGTCCTTATTATTCCAGATAAAGTATTTGTGCGGTGAAAAGTTGTGTTTGTAAATTAAACTCCATGCTAGCAAAGCTTGACGATGAAATGCAGAAAGTTTCACAGGTATTTTGTTAATATCAAGAAATGTATGCCACCCAGACTAGATAAAATATGGAGGGTAATAATATTCCAAATAGAGATTGGATACCTAACAAGTTGTCTAATCCACTTGATTTTAATGTATAGCAAAGTTCAGGAAATTAAGACCACCATTTTCATACGAATTCATTAATACTGATTTTCTTATATAATGTATCCTATTTTTCCAAACAAAGTCAAAAAGCATTTTTTCAATCTCCCTCGATATTTTATCATCAACCTGAAGAGCCATAGCTGTATAAGTTAACCGGGATATACCTTCTGCTTTGGAAATCAGAACTCTCCCTCTTAATGACAAGTCTCTTAGAAGCCATTGATTAAACGTTGGATAACGGGATTAAAGTTCAATGAACTTCTATTCTTTTGATTCTTATTTATTGTAATTCCTAGATATTTGACTTCTGTTTTCACTGGAATGTTACAATAAGATGCCACTGAACATTCTTTGACCGCCACAAGTTCACATTTCTTTACATTCAGATAAACACCAGGTGCTTTAGAAAACTCTTCTATTACTTTAATTGCAATGGGTATTTGGTTATCATTTTGGATAAAGAGGGTGGTGTCATCTGCTAATTGTGTTATAACAAGTTCTCTATCAATAATAGTCATACCTTTAATCGTACTGGCTTTATATGATTAGCAAGGAGTTGACTTATTATCAAAAATAAATAAGGAGAGACAGGGCAACCCTACCTAATCCCTCTGGACAAATGAAACCATACTAGAAGTGCCACCCAGCTATTTAATTGAACTATTATTGTTCTTATAAAGGGTTTTAATTGCGCTAGTGAAAAAAATTCCAAAACCACATTTTCTAAGTGACTCAAAAATAAACTGATGCTCTACGGAGTCAAAAGCCTTACAAAAATCAAGAAAAAGAATGAACCCATTGTCTACATTAAATTCTGGATAATCCCAAATATTTAAAACTAATCTTATGTTTGTGATATGCCTATTCCTCATGAAGCCAGATTGTGTTTCTTCGATAATTGAGTCTAATACAGCTTTCAGTCTTTTAGCGAATATCAGGGCAAATATTTTATAATCATTGTTCAGTAAACTAATTGGACGCCAATTATCAAGACATGGTAAATCTTTTTTGGTTTGGGGATTAAAGTGATTAACCCTTGAGTCAAGGTGGGTGGACGGGTCCGTGTACTTTTTGATAATTTCATTTCCTGTTTGGAATGGAATAACGAGAAATGAAAACCAGCTCGTTTATTAGTTTTTTAGTTTAGTTTAAAAAACGAAAAATTAGATTTTGGCTTGATTTTTCATTTTTCGTTTGTGGTTTACAAATCGGTTTATGGGTTCGAAATTTTACATGGGCGGCGCTGAAACGCCGCTTTCATCTGATTGGTCAAAACGCTCCGCCTTCAGTAAGCCACAAGCTTTTCTTTCTGTCAGGCAGAATAAGAGTCAGTACGAGTGCGGCACTAACAAATGCACTTTAATAAAATAATGTCTGAAACCACCACTCACTGTTAACTACGCACAATATTTAAAGCAGAAATATGTTGCTGGTCACGTAATTCGTGCTGCTGATACATGCAAGCAACGGTACCCCATTAATTTGAGCCACAGTATATGACATATTATTTTAGCATGATGTATTTCCCATTGATAAATACAGTGCAAATAGTTCCGTCTCTTTGGATAAAAGGGAAGTGGAAATAAAAATCAATAATAGGCTGAACTGTACCATGATAATGTACGTAACATTTAGGCTACCACTCTCGTCTGGGCATGTGACATATGTAGGCTATAAATAATTTTGAAAATGTAATAGAAACAAAATGTATATTTATGAATGTAAGCATGTGTAGCCTACTCAGTTCACATGAAAAGAAAGAGACAGGAAAGAGAGAAGCTAGAATCAGTGAACGTACATTAATACTGACAAATTTTCCAGGTTTGGGATTAATTAAAATCATGTCGGTTGAAGAGCGCGGCATACCTTTAAAATGTTATTAGTTTTATTATAAAACTAATACAATTTTATAACATACTGAATTGGTCGAAGTTTCTCTGAGTTTTCTTTATTATGCTGGCTTATAGGCTATTTAAACATTATTATTATTATTATTATTATTATTATTATTATTATTATTATTATTATTATGAGAAATTGACTCCTCCTAGAACTTTAATGCTTCACCAAGCTCAGCTCAGACCTTCAGACTGGTCTGACTCGCTTATATCTTTTCTAACTGGTCAGACTTACTTTCCCAAAAAATCCATTGATTTGCGTTATCTGAGCAATGAAGGTCGTACTACTTAATGCTGTCCACTAGAGGGGGCGACAGGATAATACTCGTTTTCTACTCTTTCTATGTTTGCTTCAGTTTAAATGACAAATAAATGCATGAATTTCATTCATAAATAGGCCATATCTGTGTATCCACTCTTTAGTTTATTTTAAGATATTGTTATTCACACTGGTTTTTGCATTTAATGTTTGTCCATCTGGAACTTTTATTTGTCATGAGCTCTATATTTTAAGATGTAGCCTATAGGCTACTAGAAAAAAAATATGATTCAACAACACAAACTCTGTTTTTACTCGGCAAATGTGTTTTCCTTTCAAGTAGGCTATAGCCTACAAGTTATCCTGCTTTTTGCCATGGCTTGGCATACTGCCCAGAATAAACAATATTTTCTCCACACAAGATGTTTAAAAACCTTGCTTAAAGTTTTTGTGAAGACGAGCGCATATTTTACAAAGGTTCCAGTTCTGTTTAGGCTATTGTAGTTTGTAATGCTAGTTATGTGCGGTCGTTGGCGTTATACGAGAAGGACATTCTGGATATAAGCCTACTGTAAAATTAGCTGGCTTAAAAATATTATCCTGCTTTTTGCCATGGCTTGGCATACTGCCCAGAATAAACAATATTTTCTCCACACAAGGGGCTCGTTCTTCGTACGTTGCTTATTACATCCGAGATCAAATGACACATCCAAGATGATATCATCGTGCTAATCATGATCCGGTTAATTGGGTTCTTCGAACACACTTGTTGTTTATGATTAGTATCGCTGGATTGAGTTATCTGAGATAACTGCGCGTTCATGCGCTGGTTAAAAGCATAGGGTTAAAAGGGGATATGTATCGATAGTAGAAACATTGATCAGCAACGCTGCTATTGGCTGCTCAGCGTGGCCAAAGAGCGCGCTCGGTTTTTCTTAGCAGAGCAAGAACTAATAGTCGAAGTTTATTCGGAATTTTAATGTTTAATCAAAACGCCAGGGAACACCTCAAAGTCTGCAAAAGCCAGGAGAGAGGGCTGGCAAAAAGTAGCAGACAATTTAAATCCGTTAGAAGTGGCCATGTTAGATGTTTTTATCACTTATTAGCCTATATTTTTGTATTTTAATAATTGCATAATTACTTTGTTCATTGTAAGGTCAGTCACCACACTAGAACAGTGTTCATTGTTCATTTTTCATTGTTCCCAAATAAAAGTGAAGTACAAAAATATTCTACATAATGGTGATTTTTTGTTATATTATAGTCTCTTTTATAAAAGGCACTGTTAAATAAATGGTTGTCTGTTTATAAAAGCAACCAAGAAAAAGGCTGAGAAAAAAAAAGATCATAGTAGCCTACACTGTAAAATAATTTTTGCTGCATTAAATTAAGGCCGTATAGTCATTTCAACTGTTAAATCTTGAGTAATGATGAATTGCTTTGACTTGTGAAAGTGAAAACTGATAAACTTATGTTAATGTAAAAATATTTTGCCATGAGTTATTGATCACATTTTTCCCCAGTGTAGTTCATTGTAATGACATTGTGTTTTCCTCTTTTGAGCACTTTTACATAATACACCAACACTTGTATCTGTTCCCAAGAAAGTGGTGGCTGAAATGTGTGCAGTAAGTGGACATTTTCAAACTTTCAAAAGGAAAGAAAGTATAAGACTTTGTAATGTCCATTTGTTTCCATTGCACTGGACAGTGAACAGGGCCGTGCAGAGACCTCTGGAGGGGCAGGTGCTCAAAGTATAAAAGGGGGCACATGGAACAAGGCTTTAAATAGGGCTGTGCTCAAAATATCAACACAGTAATATATCAATACGGATGATTCTGTAATGATATGGCAGCAAATACATTGATGCAGTTTTGAAAAAGAAACAGAACAGAAAAGACAAATTTTAAGTTTAAAAGTTAAACAAATTATTTATGTGTATTAATAACTCTGGGATTAGAAACTGAAGTATATTAAGTTGTCCCAACCTGATGGCTTTTTCTTCTCTGTTATACAGAATAATAAAGAACAGCTGTAATAGTAAACTGTGTAGGACAAAATCAACGTGGCCCATGTTTCGTACAGTATAGTTTTATTTAATGCCATGTCAGCATCTGTGGCTATTTTCATGGCAAAAACTGATTTACAAAAATACAAGAGTTACATTTATACAATGAAAATAAAAACAAAGCAAACAGAAAAAAATACAGCAATTAATACTTTACAAGATTTTTAACATTAATGTGATACCTGTTCTGGTAATTTCTTCTTACTAAAGTCCTTAAGTGAGTTTGCTGCCTTTGCTGCTGTTGCTGATACTGCTGGAGTTGATCTGAGACTGTAGACATTAAAACAAACATATAGGAGATATATTAGCTGATTAAACTATTTTTATGTGACCATGACAAGATGTAAAGATTGCTGACAGTGTTTGGAACTGGCTCACTAGCTCACTTACCTGCTGTAAAGCTTCAGATTCTGCCCAGGCTGCTTGGGGAGATGTTCACAGAGGCTGCTGCACACAAAACATAAGAAACTGGCAAGCCTTACCAGTGTTGTGATAATAATTTTTAAAGCACTCTACGTTTTTTAAATAAATACTGTAATAATAATAATAATAATAGTTTAAAGTATAAATAATAGTTTTAAGTCAAATAACAAAAAGACCAGACCCCTCGACGCCCGTGAAACTTTTCTTCCTCAAACAGCAAGCTAACGTTACTTCTACAGCCTACACACAGCAATATAAACAACATCTATGCATGCTCTCTTCACGTCGTTCTTGTAAAATAATAATAATAAGTAAACAAACATCAAAATCACTTTGCTGAGAATGAAACACCACTTACCAGCAGCCGCAGAGTTGAAGATATCATCTGGTAGTGCGCGTATCTGCGCAAAATTTAAAAATGCGCGTGCAGCGTGAGGAATCGTCCCGGATTAGTTTGTCAGGTGAAAGGTGGGTCATTTTATTTACGGCTACATTATTATTCATTAATTTTACTAATAGTTAGATTGGGCAGGCAAAAGGGCCTTTAATTACAAAAAAAGGAGAGGAAATTTTGCCTTGACAAAAGGGCACTTTGGGCACCAAGGGGCAAAGGGGCAGGTGCTCGAGTATATATTTTTCCTACTATGGAAGTCAATGAGACCAGAAACTGTCTGGTTACTGACATTCTTCTAAATATCTTCCTTTCTGTTCAGCAGAAGAAAGAAATCCATAAATAATTGAAACAACATGAGGGTGAGTATGATGACAGAATTTTCATTTTAAAGTGGAGTATCCCTTTAAGCCTGAGTGACATATACTGTAATCGGCATGGTCATGAATGTATGATCCTCATAAAAAATTATGATAGCCTAAAAAAAAACTGCTTTAAAAAAAACTGCTTTACAACATTGGGTCTTAAGTGGCTTGGAAATGCCACAAAAAACCTAAAACTGTTTTTTTAAACCTAAAAGCGCCAGGTAAACTCCGAATGACACGACAGACAGCACTTTCCATCAGGTTCTCCGCATCTCCAATAGTGTAAAGGAAAGAGCCACTCGCAAATAATCTTAGGGCAATGCAAACAGTTTGTGCTGTAGTTAAAGCCCGACTCCAACAAGTCGAAAATAAATGTGCGTTTCCAACAAATTAATAATGTAAACGACAATCTCACGAGTCACGAGAAAAAATATATCTCTCAGAAAGTGCACTATCGCGCTGCGCTGGACTTCCCACTATCTATCTGACTGACTGACTGACTGACTGAGCTTCCTTTGTGAAAAATAGCAGACCACCTTTTTTAAACTGTTATTTAAACAAAGTTTTTAAACAAAGTTATTCCAGTCGCCTCCCGGTGCTATTCGTATTGGAATTGTGCAATCACAGATTATGAACATGTTTTCAGAGGCTGGACAAAGTACAAAGTCCTTACTTGAGTGAAAGTACAGAAGTAGGCTACTTGTTTTTAAAAGTACTTAAGTATCAAAAGTAAATGTCAATGCATTGTTTTATTATTGTTGCATTGTTGTGTGTAATACTTACAGTACCTTATGCCTCTGAATCTATGCCTGCCTACCCTCATATCAATATCAAATTTATTTCTAGAACACAGTTCCAGTAGTGGGATTGAATGTGAGATTGAATAAATGCACTCAATAACGTCCACAATGGTTTCGAACACCCACATGGTTGTTCCCTCAAATAGTGCCCTATTTAAAGTTTTTTGGCTTTTAGTATGAATATGTTAGCCTTACTGTTATTTATAAGCTAGTGTGCACCAAAACAATGACAAAATTCGCATTTAGAAGACCAAACCCAACGTTGAAAATGAAAATCAGGTTGATGTCAGAATCCAACGCCAGATTGACGTTAATCTCCAACATTGGACAGACGTTGTATTGTGGTTGAAAACATGGGTTGTTGGGTTTTCATGTTTAATGGGAACTTTAGATATAATGATTTTTATACTGTACAAACTGTGTGATCCCCTAACTCTAATGTAACAGTTATGGGTAGGTCATCTACGGACATCTAATTTTACGGACATATTATCATGGTACAGTTCAGCCTATTATTGATTTTTATTTCCACTTCCCTTTTATACAAAGAGACGGAACTATTTGCACTGTATTTATCAATGGGAAATACATCATGCTAAAATAATCTGTCATAGGCTATACTGTGGCTCACATTATTGGGGTCGCTTTCAAGTGGCGGCAGCACGAATTATGTGACCAGCAACATATTTCTGCTTTAAATATTGTGCGTAGTTAACAGTGAGTGGTGGTTTCAGACATTATTTTATTAAAGTGCATTTGTTAGTGCCGCACTCGTACTGACTCTTATTCTGCCTAACAGAAAGAAAAGCTTGTGGCTTACTGAAGGCGGAGCGTTTTGACCAATCAGATGAAAGCGGCGTTTCAGCGCCGCCCACGTGTGCAAATGAAATATCGAACACATAAACCGATTTGTAAACCACAAACGAAAAATTAAAAATCGAGCCAAAATCTAATTTTTCGTTTTTTAAACTAAACTAAAAAGCGAATAAACAAGCTGGTTTTCATTTTTCATTATTCCATTCCAAACAGGAAATGAAATGATCAAAAAGTACACGGACCTGGAAGGCATTGATTACTGATATTTTCAATAAACATCTTGAGCAAAAAAGGGGCCAAATCTTTAATAAACTGCATAAAATTGGGTGGTCAAACCGTCCGTACCTGGCAAATTATTATTTTTCAAGTGATTAATTGCCTTTTATCACTTCCTCAACAGAAATAGGCATATCACAAAGTTAATTTTCATTTTTCATTTTATTTTGGAAAAATATTGTATGGTAGTCAATGGCGAGAGACAACAAATATTTTGATCTCGTTTGAATTGTGCCCTGAATTACACATATGATGTTTGTCAATTTAAAAGATACATTTTAAAGTCAAGAAAATCGCAGTTTGCTGTAAAACTGTTGAGGTATAAGACTGTGAAAATACGTAATTACAAAGACTACAAACCCAAAAGGCGCACATGTGACGTCATACCTTTTCTCTCAATGAATGAAGCTAACTTTACTGAAGCTAACGTCTGTCATTTTTTCTATAGTCTTACGTTATAATCGTAACGTTACGCCGTCATGCCTGAG
Organism: Squalius cephalus; assembly: GCF_949319135.1. Lineage (NCBI taxonomy): Eukaryota > Metazoa > Chordata > Actinopteri > Cypriniformes > Leuciscidae > Squalius > Squalius cephalus. The sequence continues at coordinate 27,535,669 of NC_137130.1, forward strand.
TGTTTTGTACCAGACTGCACACATACGAGCAACGGATGGTGACGTACATAGTGCGAGACGAGAGATGTAGTTCATTGAGTGATTTTCACATAAAACTAAATGTTACTCTTCTGTTTTATGACAAACTGCGACTTTCTTGACTTTCATAATTATCTTTTAAATTGACAAATATCATATGTGTAATTCAGGGCACAGTTCAGACGGAATAAAAAGATAAGTTGTCTCTCGCCATTGACTACCATACATATTTTTTCCGAAATAAGGTCCCATGAGCCTGAAGCGGAGGGGAGGGACTTAGGCTCTCTATAGAACTCAGAAAAGCATCAGATACTGTTGGAGAATAATTGGATGTATATATTTTCTTAAAAAATTCACAACAGTAATTAGAAATTAGTTTATGGTCCTTTGTTACAACCCCATTCACATTTAATTTACTAATGTTGTTATTAAAGGGCCCCTATTATGCTATTTTAACGTTTCCTAATGTTGTTGTGGAGTCTCATACAACATGTTTACATGCATCAAAGGTAAAAAAAACTGTTTAATTTCCTCATTTTCACATCATCACATTTTCAATGACTCTCAAACGACTCGTCAAATGAATCAACCGTATTGTGAATTTCTCGCCTTTCCGCGAGCTACTCTGCTGTGATTGGCCAGACAGCTCAGTCTGTTGTGATTGACCTACTGTGTACAGCTGTTGAAAACAAAACTGCCCATTGCCATAACAACGTCAGCTGTCCTGAGGCTTCCTACACCGTAAACTAAACACAACGAACAATGACGTCGATTTGACCATATCAATGTGAGTGCGAGTCCGATGATGAAACATTGGAAGAACTAGGTATTCAACCCGAACCTCCATCACAAGGACGACTCGAGCAGGACGTTTCAAACCTGTATGAATTTCTTTCTTCTGCTGAACACAAAGGAAGATATTTAGAAGAATGTCAGTAACCAGACAGTTTCTGGGTCCCATTGGCTTCCATAGTATATTTTTTTCCTACTATGGAAGTCAATGGGACCTAGAAACTGCCTGGTTACTGACATTCTTCTAAATATCTTCCTTTCTGTTCAGCAGAAGAAAGAAATTCATACAGGTTTGAAACAACATGAGGGTGAGTATATGATGACAGAATTTTCATTTTAAAGTGAACTATTCCTTTAACTTTAACCACTGATTCTTCACATGCTGGTCCTTGGGCAGTGAAAAAAAACCTGGCTTTACCTTCACATTATAGAGCACAGCGCCGTCTTCTTAACATGATGCTATCTAGTGTCCACAGGAATCAGCTGCTGGTTTGAGGTTCAAGTTTTCCCTGGTGTCTGCGCGCGCAATAAGTGGGTGGGAAATATTCTAATGTTTCGTCTTGATGTCACAACGAAACGGCTTAATTATGACTCGTTTGAAAAACGATTAATTTAACTGACTCAGAGTCGACACTTACTTTTGAAAGACAATAACTTTATATATGGTGCACTTTCAGATTTAAAACTTTGCAGGATGTTTTCATTCACTTGGTGTTTATCTGAGCTATGTTACACACTACATGAAAGGTCATTTTCAAAAATCCATAATAGGGGCCCTTTAAGATGGTGTCTCTCTAAATTAAAGAAGTATTGTGAATTTTGTTCACCTTCTTCGAGTTTGCACTGTAAGCATGGCAGCTCGCAGACAGACTTGGAGTTGTGAGGAGGTGCAGAGCCTAATAGAAATTTGGTCTGATGACCATATTAGGTCCCAACTGTCAAAAACCCACAAGAATAGCAAATATTTGCTTTGTTTAGCAAGCAGTAACTTCGCCAGCAGTACATACAAGTGCGGGATCCATCCATCCATCCATCCATCCATCTTCTTCCGCTTATCCGGGGCCGGGTCGTGGGGGCAGCAGTCTAAGCAGGGATGCCCAGACTTCCCTCTCCCTAGAAACTTCCTCCAGCTCTTCCGGGGGGACACCGAGGCGTTCCCAGGCCAGCCGGGAGACATAGTCCCTCCTAGGTCTTCCCCGGGGTCTCCTCCCAGTGGGACATACCCGGAACACCTTCCCAGGAAGGCGTCCAGGAGGCATCCAGAAAAGATGCCCGAGCCACCTCAGCTGGCCCCTCTCAATGTGGAGGAGCAGCGGCTCTACTCTGAGCTCCTCCCGAGTGACCGAGCTTCTCAACCTATCTCTAAGGGATCGCCCAGCCACCCTGCGGAGAAATCTAATTACGGCCGCCTGTATCCGGGATCTTGTCCTTTCGGTCATGACCCACACAGCTCATGAACATAGGTGAGAGTAGGAACGTAGATTGACCGGTAAATCGAGAGCTTCGCCTTGTGGCTCAGCTCCTTCTTTACCACGCGACCGCATTACTGCAGAAGCTGCACCGATCTGGCAGTAAGTCAGACTTGTTCCCGGTGCATGTTGGACTCCGGCAGGACTGCCCTTTGTCGCCGGTTATGTTCATAATTTTTATGGACAGAATTTCTAGGCGCAGCCAGGGGCCGGAGGGTGTCAGGTTTGGGGACCACACGATTTCATTTCTGCTCTTTGCGGATGATGTTGTCGTGCTGGCCCCAGACCAGGACCTTCAGCATGCACTGGGATGGTTTGCAGCTGAGTGTGAAGCGGCTGGGATGAGAATCAGCACCTCCAAATCCGAGGCCATGGTTCTCAGTCGGAAAAGGGTGGTTTGCCCGCTTCAGGTTGGTGGAGAGTTCCTGCCTCAAGTGGAGGAGTTCAAGTATCTTGGGGTCTTGTTCACGAGTGAGGGAAGGATGGAATGGGAGATTGACAAGTGCGGGATGCACTTAATGCACTTACTGTCATGTAAGAAAAATTTCAGACTTTAGTCTGACAATAAAGTATAAAGTAAGTAAAGTAAAGTAAGTAAGTAAGTAAGTTCCCCTGGTATGATGACCTCGACAAAATACTTGGGACAAAACCTGATGTTGATCCGGTCGATGTTGTTGAGTCCCATGATAGTTCAACATTGCCATCGTCAGATTCCAATGATGCTACTGATGCTAGCACAGTTGACCGGGCTACCGAATCTGACACGGAGTTTGACGGTGAGTTTATTTAGTTTTTGCACTTGCTAATACCAACCACTTGTTTCAGAAGTTATGGTGTAACTTTAGGCATAGATTGTAGTATACTTTGCCTTGCCAATATGACAGCCAGTTAGGATACTTCACATTAACCAAAAGCAGCTAAATAAACCTGTTGCTTGTTTTCATGTTATATTCTCTTCGTTATACTCACACACACACTGCATTGTGTATATAGCAACATGCATTGTAATATTTTTTTCTGCATTAAAATGACATGAGTAACACAGAGAAATTGTGTATTTCAGTAAACAGTGGGAGATTCAAGCAGCGTATCCTGTGATGCAGATGTCACAAACACCGTTGCTGATGCAGGACTGTCTGTTGATCCAAGCAGTGTCAATGAAGAAGACATCAGAGGAGGTAGACTGCCCATTCCTGGAGCCAAGGCTCGAAAAAGAAAGAGAAAGTCTTGCCAAGCTGATGATGGAATCGAGGCATATATGATGGACAACAGAAGGATGCTGAACGAATTGCATAGAGCTGAACAGACTAAGGTGGCTCAAGAGGCTTCCAGTTTTGAGAGAATACTTAATTCTCTCAAAACTGGAAGCCTCTTGAGCCACCTGAGTCTGTTCAGCTCTATGCAATTCGTTCAGCATCCTTCTGTTGCCGTTCGCCGTGGGCCGGAGCCTGCTGGCATCCGCCATGACAGGGAGGAGCAGGGAACAGGGGACTCCTGCCAACTGCCCGAACACGGAGGAGTCGTCACCGTCCACCAGGCGGTGGAAGAGTGTCGAGTCGTCCACCGAGGGCTATCCAGCGCCACCGCCGGAGAAGATCACCGAGCTGGTGGAGGACCAGATGGCAGCGTGTTGTGGAAACCGGACCAAGATTTATTTATTTTTTCCTCTCTCCCCTCTCTCATCTCTGTTCGGGCCTCATGCTTCCGTCTCCTTTTCTCTCGCCTCATCTGTCCATACCCCCAGGTACCGCAGCCGCCGTGTCCGGTCTCCCCGGAGGAGGGGGAGGGGGGGAGTAGAGCGCAGTCTCGTGGGTACCCCCCGGCCTGCGATGGGGGTATGTGGCGAGCAGGACGAGGCCGAGGGCGGGAGCGGAAGCATAGACGAGGAGCGACGACAGTGAAGAGCGAGAGAGGAACAGGCCTGAGTTTTATGTGATGTTTTGTTCCTGTTTTGTGTGGCCAGCAGTCGCCCGCTAGGGGCTGCTGGCTTATACTTTTGTTTTTGTATTGGTTTATTTATTTATTAAAATATTTGAATGTTCGCCGGTTCACACCTCCTTCTTCCCATAACAACGAACCTCGTTACACATGTACATGTACAAGTGTTAGCAGGCAGCTGAAGGACTAGTGGGAAGCACAAACCTCCCTGAGACCTTATGACCATCACTTATGCTCCGAAATAATGGCGGCGTGCCTTTAGCTTACTGTGCTCGTGTATGGTCTTTCGCGTGTGAGTTCGGGGTTCAAATCACAAGCAATATGTTACCTAATTTTCAAGGTTTTCTCATCATTCAAAGAAAGAGTACAACATATTTTTGCTATTAGTAAAAGGAGGGTTGTATTTTTGTGCAACACGCTTTACTATTTTTCATTTGTGAATTTGAAACAATCTACCAGACACAACACTGTTAAAAAAAAAAAAAAAAACATTTTATTTTCGAAATGGAGAAAATGAATGTTTGTTCAGTTGTGTCAACTTCACATTTGTTTCTAATTAAACAGGAAATAAAACAGTATTTCAAAGTAAAAAGTGTTCCCATTCCATCCATTTTAAAACAGACAAAACTGGTTCAGTATGTGTTGGTTTCTATACTAGCATGTAATACTAAATGCAGAGTATTTGCAGGTATTGGCCATTCATATTGTAGCGAAGTAGCTACACAATGCATTTCTAATGTCGTGTTGCTGCCGTGCGTGTCCCTGCTCATCATGTACAGATCCTTCTTCCACTGCAACGGTTTCTCCCTCCAGAAATTCCTCCTTCTGTATCTCACAGAAATTATGCAGCACACAGCAAGCAGACACAATGTGGCTTACAAAAGTTATGTGGGTCTCATTTTCTTTAAGAAGGCAACGTCCTTTGAGGCACCCAAAGGCACGCTCAACAGTCATACAGGCTTGGATCAATCTGTGGTTGAAGTTGAGCTGCTGTGGTTTTACTGCTCCTCCCTCTAGGTAAGCTTTCATGAGCCAAGTTAGTAGAGGGTAAGCCGAATCACCCAAAAGAAAAACAGGCACGTCGACCCCCTCAAACGTTTCAGTCCGATGAGGTAAAAGAGTGCCTGCACTGCCACGCTCATACAATGATGAGAGGGAGAAAACACGGGCATCGTGTATCTTACCTGGTCGTCCAACATTAATGTCCCAAAATCTCATTCAATGGTCCACCACACCTTGCAGAATGATGGAATAGTCTCCATTCCGATTGTAATAACAAGATGAGTTGTCAGGTGGAGCTCTGATCTTGATATGGGTTCCATCTATCGCACCTGCTACCTGAGGGAATCTCCATTTGTTACGAAAACCCTGTATTATCTGCCTGAACTCTGCTGCAGAGGGATGCTTTATGTATAGAGGCTTCATTACCACATTTATGGCAGTCACAACCTCTTGGGTGATAGTGCATCATGTTGATAACCCAACACCAAACAGTTGTGAGATGGATCTGTACTCCAGGGGCCTATACCATGAAGCCGGTTTAGGTGGCTAGCCAGCTATGTTCCAGTTTAGTTTCCGCCAACCCTGGGTTTTAGGTACTATGAAAGTAGCTCGGCTTTAATCGGTGTTCGTTGCCATGGTATCTTACGTTGCACGGCTAACCTGCTCCGGGGCAGGTTATGTTCTGGATTCAAGATCTCAGACTGAAGTTTGACCAATCAGCTGTGAGCAAAGAAACATATAGGTGACGTAACTAATTCCTAGCGTCTGTTCTCTGTTGCAATGGCTTCACCTTTTCTCCCAAATCCTGTGGACATCTCCGCGCAAATTGTTAGACGAGCACTTCGTAGAGAAAGAGTTTTTAGGGACAGACAAAATCCATTTGACTTTCCTGATACTTACTTGTATGAAAGATACAGATTTTCCACGGAAGGAATGTCTTATCTTTGTGAACTTCTTGAGCCGCACATAACAAATGTGACTCGTCGAAGCCATGCCCTTACTGTACCGCAAATGGTATGTATTGCGTTGCGTTTTTTTGCAAGTGGTACATACTTGTATGCGGTCGGGGATGCAGAGAATCTAGGGAAAAACACGGTCTGTCTAACCATTCGAAAGGTGGTCCTCGCTCTGCAGGGGTACATAAACAGCTTCATTGTGTTCCCTGGACATTTATCGACCATGTCCATAAAAGAGGGCTTTTATAAAATTGCCGGTAAGATATCTTGAAAGGGTGACATCACATGAACAAATTTAACATTTCACACTCATTTTTTTTCGTCTTCAAAAAAGCATATTTCACACTTAGAAATCTATTATACAGTAGTCTGCAGTAGCTATCTGTTAAGAATGATTTTAAATATATATTTTTAATTCCTATGATAGGATTCCCTAGAGTCATAGGAGCAATAGACTGCACACATGTTGCAATCTCCACAGCTCTCGGAGAACATGAGGCAGATTATGTGAACAGAATGTCCTTTCACAGCCTTAATGTTCAGGTAGGGCTATTATATAGCCTATGTGAAATGATTTTTATTTGCATTGAGATCAATCTTTAAATAAATAGTAACTAACAGATAGGACAATTATTTACTGTACATTTCATCTGCAGATGACTTGTGATCATGAATGCATGATCACAAGTTTGGATGCCAAATGGCCTGGCTCAGAGCATGACTCACGAATTTTCCGTGAGTCTATTTTGTGTCAGCGCTTTGAGGAAGGCAAGTTAAATTTGGTACAGTACACTTTAAAGTTTTAATTTTAATAGCAAAACTTACACAATTCTCCCCTTTTCTGTTCTATGACAGGGCTTTTTGATGGCCTGTTGGTAGGAGATCGAGGTTATGCATGCCAGAGGTTTTTGCTAACCCCCTATCCTGACCCTCAGACAGGGCCACAAAACCACTTCGATGTGGCCCTCAGTAAAACCAGGGTCAAGATCGAGATGACCTTTGGCATCCTAAAGGCACGTTTCAACTGCCTTAGGCGTTTAAGAGTGTCACCAGAGCGGGCATCACAGATAGTGGCTGCATGTGCCATTCTGCATAATATAGCCACTATCAGAAAGGAGCGAGTACCACCACAAAACCAGCTTCTCCCTGATGAAATTGACCCCATTACACTTGACCACCCAGCTGGCGCAGCTGTCAGAGATGCAATCACAACACAATATTTTACTTAATAAAAGCACACTGACACTGCAGATAGGTCTCAAACTGTTTTATTGGTCATGTGGATAGGGAGGAAGTAAGAGAGCAGGAAAAATTACATTAATAAACATTCATAGTGTTCATACTAAAGGGTTACTTGGTTAAAAAAAGTTCACATACTGAGATCTGTTTTTTCCAGCTGTTTGATCTCCAATTTATTTATTTTTAATTTGGAGCCTCCTCAGCTCACAGTCCAGCTCCTTCAGTGAACAGTCTAGTTCTAGACTCCTTTTGTAAAGGGCCCTGACTGAGTCTGTTTCCACCTGAAACAATTCCACCACAAACAATCATTACACGTTTTCTGGAGGTTGATCAAATCACAAAAAGTGGCATGACTTTCTACAAACATAGGACTGACTGTAATTTATGTCAAGGGTTTAAAGCATTACCTTGTTCACATTCCTTCTGTAGCCCATTGAGGTAGAGGCTTCAGTTTCTGGGGCAGGTTGTGAAAAATCCTACAATAAAAGAGATGTGTAAGGGCCAGTCACTTAATTATGATATTCAAATGTGTGCCATAATAAAAAGCCCAGTGCATTCACCTCAGCAACTGTCTCAGAACACACAGACAGAGTGTCTTCATAATTTGGTTCACCCTAATAAATAAAAGGCCAATTTAAAGCATAACTGTAATAAAGCAGGTTATGTTCATTGTGTTCTGTCTGCTGCATACTGACCTCTGTGCAGGAGACTGTGTGCATGTGTGCTGGCTTCAACAGGGACACTGTATTTCCATCTACTGCAGAACAGAGTCTGGCATATTTAACTTTTTTTAAAACATTAGTAATGCATTGCACACACATACCCAGTGTCACTTGCTTAGAGGAGCCAGCACCAGGGTCAGACTGTACAGCACTTGCAATCCCATCCATAATCGGCCGTCCCTTATTGTTATTCAGCGCCAACTCCTCCGCCACAGTGTAATCTTGAGGAGGTGGCCCTCCCCCAGTTTTCCTTATTTCACACTTTTTTCTGTTTGCTGCAAACAAGTGTTTGTGATTAAATGTTCACAAAAATAATAAAAGGTTGGGGTTGCATCTAAAAATCAATGAATATCAATCTTTCTTAAGATGTAATAGCCTATACATTCACATTTTACATACATCTACACACACACGTATGTATGTATACACTCACCTAAAGGATTATTAGGAACACCTGTTCAATTTCTCATTAATGCAATTATCTAATCAACCAATCACATGGCAGTTGCTTCAATGCATTTAGGGGTGTGGTCCTGGTCAAGACAATCTCCTGAACTCCAAACTGAATGTCAGAATGGGAAAGAAAGGTGATTTAAGCAATTTTGAGCGTGGCATGGTTGTTGGTGCCAGACGGGCCGGTCTGAGTATTTCAGAATCTGCTCAGTTACTGGGATTTTCAAGCGCAACCATTTCTAGGGTTTACAAAGAATGGTGTGAAAAGGGAAAAACATCCAGTATGCGGCAGTCCTGTGGGCGAAAATGCCTTGCTGATGCTAGAGGTCAGAGGAGAATGGGCCGACTGATTCAAGCTGATAGAAGAGTAGGGTTGGGTATTGGTTGGGTTTTATCCGATACCAGTACCTACTCGGTATTTTTCAAACGGTTCCGGTGCTTAAACGGTTCTTGAAACGGTACTTAAGAAAACTAAACCGCACACACTTTATCAAAAAAAAAAAAATTCCTCTGTGTGTGTGTGTGTGTGTGTGCGTGTGTGCGTGTGTGTGTGATTTTCTGAAAAAGATTTTCTGATTTCTGATTAAATGAAAAATTGTGCCCTTTAAAAGGCTACTGATGTAGCACAAAACACTTGAGTTAAGATCAAAATTTTGTCTTATATTATGACTTTTACAAAACAGAAAAATATCTGACACTGAGCAGAAATATTTAACACACACAGTATAGCCTCATATAAATATACTTAATATTGATATACTTCATACTTAGTCAAGCGTGTCAGAGGTTTTGGGTTCTAATCCTCATTCGTAGTTTTTTTTTATTTATTTTTTTTAAAACGATTATGCTCGTCATCAGTGGTTGTATATAAAGCAGGGACACTTTGTGTCCATTATATTTTGAGATTTCACTAGAACGAATAGATATGAGGCGCCGTCTAGGGCTTAAATCAAACTTCATTCATGCACATATGAAACCCTTGCATACACATATACTAGGTAGTCACACGTAGTGTATAGCCTACTGCTGAATGCTCAAACATATGAAATGCACAACTTCTAAAGTCGCTCACGCACACACACGCAAACTCTACACACACGAGACGCGCGGAACTCTCCGCGCACATACTCATCTGAGACGCGAGCACACACACACACACACACACACACACACACACACACACACACACACACAAACTCTCCGCGCACATACTCATCTGAGACGCGAACACACACACACACACACACACACACACTCTCCGCGCACATACTCATCTGAGACGCGAGCACGCACACACAAACTCTCCGCGCACATAATCATATAGACCATGCCTCATAAATAGATCGATCTCCGCAACGTATTGAAGCGCGCGTCCGAGTGAAGACAAGAGAAAACACTGTATCCGCGCCACTGATCGCAGCGGCAACGAGCACTTTGATCACTTGATTTAAAAAACACATTTCAGCGCTAGATCTCTTATTTAACAAACGAACTAAATGAATGCTCTGCTGGTTAACTGGAGATGTTTTATTATTGGATCATTCGTGCCGCGAGATGTTTTATAGGGGGCGGTAAAAAACGTCAGGCACCGAAATCAGGCACCGAAAGTTTCGTTCTTATTCGGTCTGGTTACTACCGTTTACGTCGGAACCGGTTCCCTATTGGAACCGGGTTTCGGTACCCAACCCTATAGAAGAGCAACTTTGACTGAAATATCCACTCGTTACAACCGAGGTATGCAGCAAAGCATTTGTGAAGCCACAACACGCACAACCTTGAGGCGGATGGGCTACAACAGCAGAAGACCCCACCGGGTACCACTCATCTCCACTACAAATAGGAAAAAGAGGCTACAATTTGCACGAGCTCACCAAAATTGGACAGTTGAAGACTGGAAAAATGTTGCCTGGTCTGATGAGTCTCGATTTCTGTTGAGACATTCAGATGGTAGAGTCAGAATTTGGCGTAAACAGAATGAGAACATGGATCCATCATGCCTTGTTACCACTGTGCAGGCTGGTGGTGGTGGTGTAATGGTGTGGGGGATGTTTTCTTGGCACACTTTAGGCCCCTTAGTGCCAATTGGGCATCGTTTAAATGCCAAGGCCTACATTGTTTGCCTCTACACCAGTGTTGTTTTTGGCAGCCCTTTTAGTTTTAGTCTTAGTCTTAGTCTTTTGGACGAAAATGCTTTTTAGTTTTAGTCACATTTTAGTCACTTATAAACTTGATAGTTTTAGTCAAGTTTTAGTCGACAAAAACACAAAAAGGTTTTAGTCAAGTTTTAGTCGACGAAAACGCAAAAAGGTTTTAGTCAAGTTTTAGTCAATTTTAGTAAAAAAAAAAAAAAAAAGAAGTAGTCTTTAACAAATTAATTTAGGTTTAAAAGTATTGGAAATGGGCTTAGGTTTGACAGGTTGTAGCAAGTGTTGAAATTCATAAAACAACAGTTAACCTTAAAACTTTTGCATAATAAACTAGACTTTCTCATTGATGGAGATGCAGTGCTGCCAAGCTGTACTTCATTGTCGCATTGGGCAGAAACCTTTTATCCCCATATTTCAAGTTATATTTTTTCCATGAATTGATGCTCTTCTAAAATTTCAGCACATTGGCTATTTTCACCAGTAATCACAGTAATAAAGGAATGGTTTAAACAGCAAAAAACTTTGAGCTACTACAACATTACACACAGATAAAGTGGTAACAGTGGAATCACTGTTTTACTCCAAAAAAGCCAGGAATAAAAACGTTCTTACTTTGGCAATTGTGGCTTTATTATATAATTAGTTAAATAATAATTTATGTTATAATTTATGTTATAATCTAAGTTATATAATAATTATTACTTGTACCAATTAGCCTACTAAACTAATGCTCGGACACACTCGGTCTCTCTCGCGCACTTTCGGTCTCTCTCGCGCGCAGACACACTCGGTCTCTCTCGCGCACTTTCGGTCTCTCTCGCGCGCAGACACACTCGGTCTCTCTCGCGCACTTTCTGTCGCTCACGCAGTTCGTTTCGCTTTTGTCCAGTCCGGCGCCAAAACAGACAGATTTCACGCAAAATAGGCAGAAATGACATGCATTGTGAATGTCAGACTTATAATAATTTTCGTTCCGTCTCGTCTCGTCAACGAAAACTCGAAAACGTCTCGTCATGTTTTAGTCAACTTAGAGCCATTTTTAGCTAGTCATCGTCGCGTTATCGTCATAAAAAAAGGTGCGTCAACGAAATCATTTCGTTATCGTCATCGTTGACGAAAACAACATTGCTCTACACTGAGCATTGTTTTTGACCATGTCCATCCCTTTATGACCACCATGTACCCATCCTCTGATGGCTACTTCCAGCAGGATAATGCACCATGTCACAAAGCTTGAATCATTTCAAATTGGTTTCTTGAACATGACAATGAGTTCACTGTACTAAAATGGCCCCCACAGTCACCAGATCTCAACCCAATAGAGCATCTTTGGGATGTGGTGGAACGGGAGCTTCGTGCCCTGGATGTGCATCAGTATCCACCTTTTGGCAAGTAACATCACGATGGAGTTTATTCTTCAAATAGTTTGCCAATGTCTAGAGTCTAAGTCAGGTGAAAATTTTGTGGCAAAAACACTCACCAGCTTAGTCTTCACAACTATATTCCCCTCAGCACAAGTTCCAACAATGCCCTTAGCTTCTTCCCTCTTGATTGATTTAGACGGGAATTGGGCTGTGCATTTACATTCTCACTCACATATTTTTACCGGCGACCCTCCTTCACCACACGACTCCATGCAGGTGAAATAGCTAGATCACTTTTCTGCTTCACATGCGGCGTTCCTTCCACTACGCCGACATCCTGAGCCGAAGCTTCAGCCATTGGCCCAGTACTCAATATACTCCAACTTGGGGCCTCTTTTCTGATCCGGGTGGCAGTCACTGTGGTATAAGTGTTCTGTAGCCTATTCTCTTTTAGTTGATTCCTTTCCTGTACATACCAAGGACAGAAAAACAACATGATCAACTGTTTCCATTACTTGGTATTGTTAATACTCCTACTGTGTTTTCTATTGAAGCAAAATAATTTTGTTTTAAATTTTGACATACCAAGTCGCCTTTTTATCTCATAATAATGACTTAAGTAGGCCTGATGTCATATTATGTGGCGGGAATGGGCTTCCATAGCAGGCTACAAACAAATTCTGTAGGCTACATCAAGTTATGAAGCAGGTAGATAGAATTCTCATGCAAAGGCAAACTCGCAATGTGATTGGGGAAACATTCAAATCACAGAATTGACCAGAGTGCTCAGGACGAGTTTATCATGTAGAGGAGCAAGGGGTGATCAGCCTTCTTAAATTCTTATGTGGTAACACTTTACAATAAGGTTTCATTTGTTAACATTGGTTAATGTATTAACTAACATGAACTAACAATGAGCAATAGCCTACATTTGTTACAGTATTTGTTCATCTTTACAACCCTGTGTCTCCTGCTCCTTCAATTGGATTTGTCTGCCGCCAGGTGGTGGTTTAGTTCTGTTTTGTGTGTGTGTCTTGCTGTGTGTTTGAGGGTGGATTTGAGTGACAGTTGCTGTGGATAACCTGCATTTAACTGACTGAAAATAAGACGCTTCTATTCCAGTGTTCCAGAAGTTTTGTTACCAATGGTCTTTCACAGGGATGTATTTTATCCCCAATTCTCTTCTCTATTTATACAATAGAGATGACTTGTGATACTGATGATTTGATGACATGGCACTGGTGGGATGTGTAAAGGATATCACTGGACATTTTTTCTAATTTTGTTAATTTTCTAATAGCCTGGACGAAGGATAAATATTTGCAGCTTAATATTAACAAAACTAAAGAGATGTGTTGTGGGGCTAATAATGCATGCACACTTTTTAAGCCTTTGTTACTTAATGGAGAGGAAGTTGAGCAGGTGGGATCTTTTAAATACCTGTGTACATAGATTGACACCCTGTTTACATTTAATAAGCATTCAAAATGTGTTTCTAAAAAGGCTTTCTTACGACTTGGCTTTCTGAGGAAATTGAGTTGTTTTAATATTGAAAAGGATATTCGGTAACACTTTATTTCAATAGTCCACTTTAGACATTCTACTAACTATAATGGCGCTTTTCCACTACACAGTTCCAGCTCGCCTCGACTTGTTTGGTTTTCCAGTAAAAGTTGTACCTGTACCTGCTTCCAGGTACTTTTTTTCGTACCATCTACGGCGAGGTTCTAAGCGAGCTTAGGCGATACTAAAATGTGCCGAGCCGAGCCGAGTCGAGTCGAGTTGAGCTGGTACTGGTAATGAAAAAGCGTCATAAGCGAGCTGAGGCGATACTAAAATGTGAAGTGAAAACACGGCAGACTGCTGATTGGTCAGAGAGAATCGTCACTATTCACTGCGTCATCATTGCACGTGCCAGACGGAGTATCCTGAATAAAAAACAGCAAAAACAAAAACATCCAAAAACAGCATACACTCGATTTCCTCCATTGTCCTGTGTGTGTGGGTAGCGGGTGCCTCGCGTAGAAGATTAAGTAATGGCAGTTTCCTGCGGCGTCGCTATGATGACCAGGTACTATTGTGCATAGATATCATAAAGGCTAGATGTCTCGTCCGCGCTGCTGGCCAATGGAGCTCGACATCCGCACACGGCGGCCATCTTACGACAGGGTGCTCGCTCACTCATAACATGGTGCATGTACTTTTAAATAACCATAACTTGCTCAATTTTCTACCGATTTTCAAATGGTTTGGTTTGTTATAAACGTCAGAGATGTAGCTATTATACTGCATACATATGAATAATTATGTTCAAAATGTTTAAGCATTCAGAATTATAGCCACGTTAATAACGTTTGTAAGAAACCAAACCGTTTGTAAATCCGTCCAGATTTCAGCGAGATAAGAGGATTTGTGTGCGTGCTGCTCACTCACCTTAATTCACAGAGCCCTGTCCTAAGATGGCCGCCGGTGATGCCGGAAGTGACTCCGCCTTAAGACATCTAGCCTTTATATGATATCTATGCTATTGTGGAGGTACTATCTGCAATGGAAAACGGAGCGAAAAGCGAGCCGAGCCGAGCCGAGGCGAGTCGAGTCGAGTCGAGTTGAGCTGGTACTGGTAATGGAAAAGCACCATAAGTAACTTTGCAGCTACATGTCAACTGTCATTATAGTATTAGCAGACTGTCTGCTTAATATTTGCTAAGACTTTATTTTGTTGCTCCCCAACATACATTCTACTGACTATAAGTAACTTGGCAACTACAAGTCAACTTATTCTCCTAACCCGAACCCTAATAATATTCCTAATATATACTAATATTCTAATGAGAGTTAGTTAACATGTAGTTGCAAAGTTACTTATAGTGAGTAGAATGTCTAAAGTGGACTATCGAAATAAAGTGTAACCGGAATATTCTGATAGTTGTGTATAAATCACTCAGTGAACCTGTGTTCACTTTTAACATTGTATCCTGGTTTAACTCTCTTTCTGTTAAATGCAAAAACAGATTCTTAAGGATTATAAACATGGCTGATAAAATTTTTGGTGAGAAAGAAGTACCTCTGTCTGATCTTTACACTGTAACAGTAAAAAGGAAAGCCTCCGTTATTGTGACAGATTCTTCCCATCCCCTTTATAGTTCATTTCAGGTGGAGCTATTCAATGTGGCTTGCTTCCTGGCCAACTACAGAACAGATGACTGGTAAAGGCATGGGCAACTCAACGATGATGAATAACTCTGGACTTCACTTTTCGCTTATTCTGTGCTTGTTAATAGTTTCTAATCAATGTATTTCTAATTGTAATAGTTTCTTGTATAGTTCCTAATGGATGTTATATAGTTTTGTGTTAGACATTTGCTTGCCATTCATTAAACAGCCTTTTGTTGACATGGCTTTTACATTATTAAAAAAGTAATTACTTAAATAAAAAAAATAACTGTATTATAACGGTCATCAGCTGGAGTGCCCTTGAGAGCCACCTGAGGGCACTCCACATCAGACTATCACGTTTCACTCACAAACTACATCTCTGCTACTACATCTCCCATAATTCTCTGCCTGTACTCATCAGCACTCATTATCACATTCACCTGTGTCTCACTATCTTGTTTAGCTCACCCCATATAAACCTGGTTCACCCCATCACTCACTGCGAAGTTTTGTATGTTGTTACACTGCATTTCTGAGCGTTTCCACGGTTGTCTTTGTTCCTGGTTCTTGATATCTGCCTGTGTCCTGGGTTTCCCGTTCCTGTCTTACCCTCTGGGTTTGTTTGTTTGTTTGTTTGTATGTATGTATGGCCTGCCTGCCTGTGTATGACCCTTGCTAGTGATGGCAAAATGAGGCTTCCTGAACCACTGAGACCTCGCAGCCCATTGCTTCAGCCAAAGGTTCATTACTCGAAGCTTCATTCAGCATTGCTCACTAGTGACACCTAGCTACTGTGCAAAGATATAGCAGACAAATTAATTCATTCTGAACCAGTGTTGTTTCACGTTAACAACACAAGCCTCGAATCGCTGCTTCATCTGGCACACCCATTTTTTCTCGACACAAGCTCCGACGCCTCGCTTCAAATGTCACATCACTAACCCTTGCCTGGTTTTTGGATTACTCTAATAAACTGCATTTGGATCCTCAACCTTCTTGCCTCGGAGCAGTTTGTAACATGTATACACGTGAACTCTTTAAACCCCCTCCTCCACAACTGGTGATGAGATGAACAGTTACACGTTACAACTAAGAAAAGTTTAGAGTTCTGCATTGTTTTACACACCTGGCTCAAAGCATGATAGCATTAAGAGGAGGCCACACATAGAAGCACGTTTAAGGTAATATATTATAATACTTAACTGCATCATTATTCATAATATTATTTATAAAGAATCAATGCTATCAGTATATGTTCAAAGAAAATGTGTTGCATATCAATCAAAGGGAACTCTAAATGCCAAAAAGGGGTAGAGAACCCTCGTCAAACTGCCATGTAAAAATAAAAATAATCTCCCTTCTCCCTGATAGTTATAGCCACCACCAGTTATAGTGTCTGTTGATGTGTTGTACGAGAATATCCTCCCTCTGCAGCGGAGTCAACCGGTGGGACGTCCGTATTTAACTTCATGGTGGTGATGAGTGGAGCAATGTCTGGCATACACCTCGTCAACTTTGAGTACATCTGGATCTGGCAGCTCCCCCCATACTGCCTTGTAAAGTGTACTCCTTTGAATAATTAAATTTCACAATTAGGACTTTAAGAACAATTACACTCAAACAACAATCACAAATTTATATAGTAGGCTATACAATTACATAGGACAATAGATTACCTTACACTGTCAGCAACCGTAAACTGCTTCGGCTTAGTGGAAATGAACACTGTGTCACTCACTCGGCTGAATTAGTAAATCATGCGTGCATGAAGTGTATAGGCGTACACTCAAGGAAGAAATAGAAGCATGTCAACTCGTGCAGCTAGTCTTAGCAACTACTCATTGCTTACATCACAACGGCGCTGAGCTACCGGACCTAGCTGAACACCATGGGAGAATGAAAGCAAAGAGGCAGCAACACTGACACTATTCCTTATATCATAATGCTGAGCTACCGGACCTAGTTGAACACGACGACTGAATACCAGGAAAGCCGCAGCAATGTCTGTGCCTTACACATCACAAGACTCATCAATATAATGCCCAAATAGCCATAGTGTGGTGGTCATGCTTACCAACTACTTCACCACTCCTAAACACACATAAAAAGTGGGTTCCCAGCAAGCAATAGCCGTCATTTCACTGTCTTGGTTAACTATAGACCCAATATAATCCGGCTATGAGTAACGTATTTCTATCTAAAATAACCTTGCATTTGGTTACATGTTGTTTTTGCCAAAATAACTTGCGAGATGTATGATATTCCATCATGTAAGCAAAGTCAACAGTGATGTGTGGTTTCATTTCTTTGACATGTTATCTGACTATTCTATTCTTGGGCTTTGGTTTAAGCCAGGGTTTCTCAAACTCGGCCCTGGAGGGCCACTGTCCTGCACAGTTTAGCTCCAACCCTGGTCAAACACACCTAGCTGTGAGTTTCTAGTGATCCTGAAGACACTGATTAGCTTGCTCTGGTGTGTTTGATCAGGGTTGGAGCTAAACTGTGCAGGACAGTGGCCCTCCAGGACCGAGTTTAAGCAGAAGGATGTGCCTGTGATCGTTTAAAACACACTCTGAATGAACCTTGATCAGTCAGTCATCCAAATCATTCATCACGCAAACTCCACTCATTTAGAGGGGAGAGAGCCGCGTTAAACATTTCATGAATTCAGAGTTTGCTCATTTGAAGGACAGTAAAGTTTTGGTATTCATGAAGCAACCTCAGTAACACTTGTGATGCATTCTCCAGCCAGCCTGCGCGAGCTATGTCTTCTGTACACTGCAGACTGCTGCTCTGAGGCATCTATCTATTTATCTATCTTGATCTTAATGCCTTAATTAAAAAAGTGAGGAAAACTCCAACCTTTAAGGACACCAATTTTCTTTGTTAATGAATAATGTATCGTAAATAAATAAATGTTCTTCCTTAAAATACAGGGTGCATAAGTCAGGACACCCCTGCTAAATCTCCATAGAGGCAGGCAGATTTTTATTTTTAAAGGGCAGTTAGAGTATTTCATGGATCCAGGATACTATGCATCCTGATAAAT
Organism: Squalius cephalus; assembly: GCF_949319135.1. NCBI lineage: Eukaryota > Metazoa > Chordata > Actinopteri > Cypriniformes > Leuciscidae > Squalius > Squalius cephalus. Next base: position 27,553,974 of record NC_137130.1, read on the forward strand.
TTCCCTTAGCCTTTTGAATTAAAATAGCCCCACATCATCACATACCCTTCACCTAGAGATTGGCATGGTTTTATTTCAGTTAGCCTAATAGTTTGATTTACATTGAGAGATGATCTTATGGAAAGTACCCCATGCAAATCTCTAGGTATGGAGAAGGGCTTTAAGGTATTAAGATCAATTTCTAAAAGAAGATTGTTTTTATATTTTAATAGCATGATCCAACCCTGATCCGTATTTTTCTAATCGAAATGCAACATCACTTGGCTATTCAATCTACTTCAATTACTTAGCATCAATCACTTTTTCTCCTGATATACTTTTCTTGAATACATTGACAGAGATATTAGTGTGGATGTATTCCTCTCATCCAGTCCTTATCTCCCAATGTTAAACAAGTGACTTTATGATCCATTGGAGATTTTAGCAAGAGCTTTCTTTTGTTGCACACTATCCTTACAAAACAACAACAGAGATCACCATGGGAAGAAACCTTGGGGGAGATGAAGCTATGAGAAGGAGACTATGAAAGAGCTGTCTCTGTGGCTGTTTATTTTAAATAGCATAATTTATAATACAAATAAGAATTGTTTTAATTTAATGGTGACTTTAAAGATGTTTATGTCCATTTATTCTTTGATCACCATTCCATTGCCATCTTTGCAATTATACCATAATGTGCTATGAGAATTAAAATCTCCACAACATTTACTTTTCAGAAACGAACGGAATTTTGAGAGGAACATAACCACAAAGGGAACTGAAATCAAATTTATTTTGAATGGAATGTAGAAAAAGAAGCCCAGAACATAGAAATAAATACTATAAATGTTGGTCCCACATTGGTTGCTTATATCGTGTGAATGAGAGAATGGTGTCTTCTGTACACTGCAGACTGCTGCTCAGGGGCAGGGGGCTGCTTGTATCTTCAGATGAGAGATTTGTAGTTTGTACACGGCAGATTGCTGCTCTGAGGCGGGGGGTTGCACATTTAGAGAGTGAGGGCCATGTGGGACTTGTCAACATGAGAACCCTTAGCTGTAGTCTCTGTGCTCGACTCACAGCTCCACCACAGAGGGGGGAGCATGAGAAGCCAGGCTTGTGTTCTGAAGGGTTGGGTGAGAGGACTGCACACGCTTAGTCGACATGAGCTCATCACAGGTGCACTTAAGGTCATAGGCGGAGGGTGAACCAACTCCAGGGTAAGGCTAAGATAGGGCTTCCCCTTGATGCATTTAAATAGATTTCCTAACGCCTATAACCATGTAGTTTCAACCAACTCGTCTCCTAACAACAACCTACACTTCCCAGTATAAATGCTCAGTTGACTTATTTGTTATTAACGCTTCTATATGTTCACAAACCACTGTTCATTTTAGTAAAAAAATATGGCCTGGCAGCCAATACAAATAATATATAAACATTGCCTTACCTAATGCAGTTAAATCCTGCATTTAGACCTGGCATCATATGCGTTGATGATGTCCTCGTTGTTTAGTTTTGTGGTTATGTCACTCTCAATATGCAGCAGATTCAAGGATGTTGAAAACGATCTCTCGCATGTTGCGGTCCCCACCGGTAATGTCAGTGCCAACTTGAAATGTTTTTCAAAGTTTGGATAAAATCCAGTCGAGAGTGTCTCCTTCACAAAGTCGGGAGATGTGTTACATGAGTTCAGTTTCAGTAAATTAATCTCAGTACAGGCCAATTTTGGGTTGATGGAGGGGGTGGTCGCATATTTATTTAAAAGACACTGTGTGCCTTCTGGGTCACATTTTAGCACTGAATCCACACTCTTTGCTATTTCCATGGTCTGGGTGGAAAACCGGGACTGACACTCACCCAACAGAGTATCCAAAACAGGAAAGTAGAGTTGTTGGGCCCATTTCTCTTTCATGCTTTGTGTGATATTTGCTTGGTATTCTCTCTGTCCAAGGGAACTTGTGACAACACAGGAATCCAACGTAGCAATTCTTTTCACAGTTCGCTTTTCACAGTCGATCGCGTTCATCTTCAATGACTGGAATACCAAGTGAATTACAGAAAGCTTCTATCTCGATCCATAATTCTTCCCACTTTTCATTTGTCCTCATGCTTTCAAGGTCCTTCATTGTAGATTCCATGACACCTGAGGCCTAAGATAGTGTTGTGTCTTTCTTTTGTAGTGCCTTCTGTGCAACATAGATCATACTAAAAACATGGTAAAACACCACAAGACACATACAGAACGTGGCCTTCTTGAGATGTTTTAAGAGACCGAATGCCTCAACAAACCTGCGATAAAGTGGAACAGAGAGCTCGGAAAGAGTGGAGAGCAGGGCTCTTATTGAAGCCTTTACAGCTGCTATGTTTTTCCATCGACATGCCCAGTGCTGTCAGTTCAGCTTTAATTCCGATCTCCTTTTGATGCGTCTGGTATGCATGGTGTGTGCCTGGTTGTGTGAAAACACATACAGACTCTTGAGGATGTGAAAAAACGTAGTTGCTGTACGATTTACTTTGCAGGCATCGACCAAAACCAAATTCAACTTGTGGGCCATACAGTGAATGTACACCGCAGATGGATGGTCTTGACGCAGTTTCTACTGAACTCCATTTACGTGCTCTGCAACATGACATCATGACTTTGCGTAAACATACACGCCACTTTCAAGTCAAGTGGCGTGTTATTTATACGCATTTTGAGCTTTCCGCGTGTATGTCCACGCGCGTGTATGTGTACGCCGTTAAACGTCCGAGCGATTCCGCGTGTATGTGTACGCCGTTAAATGTCCGAGCGAAACGGAGGAAAATGTATATCTACATCTGGGGAGCAATATTTTTTTTCCTAGGATGGTAGGGGAACACTCATAAATGGTATTAACCCGAGTGATGGGTAGGTTTAGGGACGCGGTTGGGGTAGGTCATATATATTTATATACAGTAATGTAACGTAAATCAACGGCGTTGATAAACACTATTTCATGAGATCAGTCTGTGCTCAGACATGACAGCCGCTCCATTATAACTTTGACATTTAACATTTAATCGAGTACAGAAAGCCTCGTCATGCCTGGCATACCAGTCGCAAGCTCCAAAAAGTTGCCACGATTTGCAGAAGTTTCTCTTTCGTCGTGTCCTCTCATTGCAATTCTTTGTTTTCCCATATAGAGCAATATTTCAACAATGCTCTGCACTGTGGTCTTGTGAGATTCACTTAACTGTACAGCGATGGAACCAGTAGTTATGGTTTGCTCAAAGCAGTGCCACTGCTCAGTATTCTGACGATGCGGTAGGCTACTCTGTCTGCATGTTTCTGTAACTTTTGCTAATATATTCTTCCAGTCACGTACTCCATTTGCAATTAAAGCAGGATCTCTAAAGCAGGACAGCTCAGAAAATAGATTGCTGGCAGCTGCAATGCCAAGTTCATGGGTTCGGTTCATGGGTAAGACTGTAAATGTGTACCTTGAAATGCAATGTAAGTCTCTTTAGATAAAAACGTCTGCCAAATGCATAAATGTAAATGTAAATCTCTGTATGCACCACTAGAACTGCACTGAAACAATCTACATGGGAAGCAGAATATCGCATCTGCCTCTTTGCTGTAATCAATGAATGTTTATGCCTTGTAGTGATCTGACAAAAATGACCGGTTTTGCTTTCCGAACAATATTTTTGGGTATTCGGGTAAATAGGGTTGTGATGGTCCAGTTTCCTTTGTGCCCAAATCCACAGGTGTGCTTCTTTTATTGGTAACAAACTCGAACCGATCTTCCCGTTCAGGCCTGCTGCAGCCAGACCCACCAGCTGTAACGTTATCTGTTAATACCTATTTTTCAGATATTTGCACACTGGAATTCGATGGATAAGGGTGTTCAGATCGTTGCTGCATGAAGTCTTTCTTGAAAAATGTTCTTACGTCATAAACACATAAACCCACATTTTTAGCGAGTGGTGGGGGTGTCATAAAATATTTTTTAAATGAATTTGTAATTTGTATTTAATGTGATCACAATTTAATAAAACATTGTAATTTATTAATTATATTGCTTTCATTTATTTAAAAAATTGTGTATTGAAATAAATCCTGCATAAATTCATTTTCTCAAACAGGCAGTGGTTTGAGTGAGAAAATTCCACTTGAATAGTAAATCGCTAGTCTCAAGTCTGTGGCCAGGGGAAGGTTAAGCCTGATGAGTGTATCTCAACGGCGAGCTGTACATGGCTTCTTGTAGCTGAAATAGAAAGTTACGTTTCTGAGGCAATGGCATCCAGCACCCCTCCTCTATTTCACGTGCTTGGAAAGGGAACTCTTTTTACAATCAAATTGCAAATGTTTTATTGAAAGTGCAATTAACAGCTCATATACCATTAATACCATTAAAAGTGTCTTTATAATACATGTATGTGTGTTTTAATTTTTTTATGGAGAGCAAACAGTCAAATAACAGACTTAACTGCAACACTTCCTTTTTATTATACAAATGTTTTGTTTAAATGTCTTCAAATTTATAAAATTGATCCAAGTTCAGGTAAAAACCATAAAGACACTGTTACATTGTTCACAGAGATCATTGCACAAAGCATGATCACAAAGCAATGTTTCGAAAGCGCCCATCAGTACACCTTGTCACCGTAACAGATTTAGTCTTATTTGTGGATTTCTCTTCTTTTTTGAGAAAAAAATGACTTTGCTTTCTGCATGCTTCTTTCCAAAAAATATTACATCTTTTCCACCGTGCCCCGTCATCTGCATATAAGGATTTACCTATCCCTTGTCCTAGCTTAGAAAAGATAATAGACGTTAATCATTATCTATCCATCCATCCATCCTTCAAGGATGCTGGAGCCTGTCCCAGTGCTTCAGGCCACAGGTGGGGGACAGACACCCTGAATGGATGGCCAGTCCATCACAGGGCATTAGGCATTATATTAAAGAAAATCTGGCTGTCTTGTTATACTATCTTTTAATAGCAGGATCCAACACTGATCCATATTGAATGAATAAACAAGAAATCCATGATTCAATTATAAAACCTGCTTTTAATTCCTCCAATACTCTAATTTTGTCCAATTTAATTAAAAGTCCCTTCCACAAAATAGCAGACCATATTTTTGACATTTATAACATTTAAGTGGGAAGGAATAAATGCACGTTCTGGCAGTTTTATTTTTATTTCGGTAACACTTTATAATAACGGTCCGTCATTAATAAGTAACTATGCAGGAAGTAATGAAGGACTAATGAGTAGTTCTACGTTAACACCTCAGCTACTACTATTAACTAATAAAGAAACAAGCTTAACTAATCAGTAAGTAATATACAATTTACGAGATTATTCCTTATTAGGTAATCAATAATTACTTGATGAGATTAGCTTCATTAATAACTATTACTGACAAATTATAAAGAACATTATTGTGTGTCTGAGACGTAATCAGTCATCATTTTTACTATGAAAATAGTCATAAAATACATCACTACTTACTCAAGTGTTACCTAGTCACTATGCAGGAACTACTAGTGATCTGGACCATTATTTTAAAGTGAAAAACATGTTTTTCACTTTAAAATAATGGTCCAGATCACAAGTAGTCCTTGAAGAGTGACTAGGTAACACTTGAGTAAGTAGTGATGAATTTTATGACCAAAAAAAGATAATTGCTAACGTCTCAGACACGATAATGTTGTGATTAGTAATTAATTAGTAATTCTTTATAAGTTGTCACTGTCAGAGTATTGTGTATGCGACTTTAAGAGTATTGTGTATGTGACTTTAAAGGAAGCCCTTTTAAGGAAAAAAAAACATATATAACATTAGCTCGCTGAGAAGAAGCACTTGTGTACTTGAACCTCTGTTCATTATTGTTTTCGTTATTAAATCAAAGAAAGAGTCATCGTCTGCCTCCTTCCTTGACATGGTGTCAGAAGTGGAGAGGTAAGAGAGAACTACATGCCCGAAAATGCCAGTGTTCAAGTCGCCAGACAACTTTATATTCGACAAGCCGGGAGAATGGCCGTCATTGCGACAGCGTTTTGTGAGATACAGAACGGCTGCCAAGTTCACAGAAGAGGACGGGACCGTCCAAGTGAGTACATTAATTTACGCGATGGGAAATGAGGCGGAAAATATTTTCAAATCCTTCGTTTTCAATGAAAGAGAAAAAGAAGACGATTTCGAGACAGTTTTGAAGAAATACGATGACTACTTTGTACCACAGACCAACATCATTCACGAGAGGGCGCAGTTTCACCAGCGATCTCAGAGATCAGGGGAAAAAGCTGAGACATTTATTCGTGCACTGTACGAGTTGTCAGAAAACTGTGACTTTGGTGCTAACAGAAATGAGAACATCAGAGATAGATTAGTTGTAGGAATTAGAGACAAGGATTTGTCAAAAAGATTACAACTAATTAAAGACCTCACACTGGATGTTGCCGTACAAATGCGATCGTTGAAAGCCTTCCTGCTTCAAAAGGCAAAATAAGTGCAATTCGTGATGCGACGCAACAAGATGGAAAATTGCAGAGAGTGAAGCACTTAATTGGAATCGGATGGCCTGAACATGCTCGCGATGTACATCCCTCGGTGAGAGACTTTCACGCATTCAAAAGTGAATTGTCTGAGACTGACGGCTTGCTTACTAGAGGAAACCGTATCATCATACCAGAGTCTCTTCGAGGAGAAATTATCGAACGAATACATGAAGGACATATGGGCTTGACCAAAAGTAGGGAAAGAGCACAGACATCCGTATGGTGGCCAGGACTGTCTTCTGAATTAAAACCGAAAATTGAAAAGTGCTCATTCTGCTGCGATCACAAAAGAACACAGAGAAAAGAACCCCTGAATCCAACTCCGTTACCAGAAAGACCATGGCAGTGCTTGGGGGTAGATTTATGTGAGTACAAAGGGAAAAACTACATCGTACTCTCAGACTATTATTCCAGATTCTTAGAAATCCTACACTTATCGAGCACCACAGCTGAACAAGTAGTCACCAAACTCAAAGCTACATTTGCTTGATTCGGAATCTCAGAAGTTGTCGTGTCGGACAACGGCCCACAATTTGTGAGTGAAACATTCCAGTCATTTAGCTGTGAGTATGATTTTGAGCATGTGACTTCAAGTCCACATCATCCCTCGAGTAATGGTCATGCAGAACATGCAGTCCAGTCAGCAAAAGCCATCCTACGGCAAAAGGACCCGGTACTAGCGTTGCTGAGCTACCGAACAACCCCAAATGCGTCAACTGGAGTGAGCCTGGCAGAACTTTTGATGGGACGGAGACTCAGGAACACATTACCAACACTGGTCCGCAACCTCATTCCGAAGTGGCCGGATCAGAGACTGATACAGAGACGAGATGATGCTGCTAAGCAACAACATGCATTCTATTTTAATAGACGGCATGGAGTGAGAAACTTGCCTCTGCTAAAGGCAGGATATCCAGTCCTTGTCAAGCTGGATGGGGAAAAACAGTGGAAGACTCCAACGACAGTCATGGGACAGAGTTCAACGGAGCTCTCTTACATGATCAGTAGCTCAGAAGGGGGAATGAAAAGGCGTAATTGGTGCCACTGCCACTTGCAGCTTCAACATCCCTCAGAGAGCAGTGATGATGCCGAAACAACAGGGCACTCAGAAACAAAGTGTGATGATGACACAGTTCGAACAAATGACTCACTGCTCACACAGACTAGTGAAGGATGTAGAGTAACAAGGTATGGTAGAGTGAGTAAACCAGTTCAGAAGCTGAATTTGTAATACTGTATGTCTTACAAGTAGTGTAAGAATTGAGGTTAACAAACTGTTCTAATGTCAATTTTAGTGGTTGAAGTTAAGAATAGGAAAAGTGAAGAGAAGTAAAATGTTGATAAATGTGAGAAGCATTAATACTATGTTTGTAAGTCATGCATACAGTTCAATTCTAATTTAGGGAATAGTTGGTTGTTCAGGAGAGCATAAATTGAATCTTTAAAACACAGCCTTGTGCTAATTAATGTAGAGATAATATACTATGTTCATTGTAATTTGGGATACCAGTTCTTCTGTTAAAAAGAAAAAAAGAAAGTTCTTAAAAGGGGGAGATGTCAGAGTATTGTGTATGTGACTTTAAAGGAAGCCCTTTTAAGGAAAAAAACATATATAACGTTAGCTCGCTGAGAAGCACTTGTGTACTTGAACCTCTGTTCATTATTGTTTTCGTTATTAAATCAAAGAAAGAGTCATCATCTGCCTCCTTCCTTGACAGTCATAATTACTTATTAGTTCTTAATGATGCCAATCTCATTCAGTAATTATTGATCACCTAATAAGGAACTATCTTAGTCCTAAATTCGATATTACTTACTGATTAGTTAAAGGGATAGTTCACTTTGAAATTAAATATTGGTATGTTTTAGCTTACCTCAAGGGCATCCAAGATGTAGGTGTCTTTTTTCCGCAGTAGTTTCAATTTTGATATTTTTAGGTCAAACCGTTCTTCTCTCTCAGTCATATAATGCAGGTCTATGGTCACCACCTGCATGCACAGTGAAGCATGCACAGTGAAGTCCAAATTAAACATGATTTAATGACTCGTAAATGTAAGTACACATTGATGGCCTAAGACACGAAACGAGCGGTTTGTGTGAGAAAACGAACAGTATTTATATCGTTTTTACCTCTTGTACACAGCCACGTCCAAGTGATCTGAGGGCGCGGGCGCTTTGGTCTGCACCGGAAATGATCTCTCGCGCGTGTACGTCACTCATTGTTTACACAGAACAGAGATTGTTGGTAAGACGGCTAATAGAAATGGTACTAATTTGCGCTTATCCGGGATGTTTAAACCGACGTAAAAGAAAACAATTACATATGCTCACGCAAACTCATCCGGGAGTGGTGAGTTTTCAAGCATTCCCAATTTATGAGCCTTCTCTCTTGAAGTTATGGTTGATTGCTCTTCGGCTGGATATCATCACACCCATAAACTTACTAAAGTTGAGGAGGGTCTGCAGCGATCATTTTTCCCCTGATGATTTTACAAACCAAGGAGTGGATCGCATACAGGGACGTGCAGTCAGGGTAGGCAGGGTAGGCAGTGCCTCACCAAAGGAAATGTTGACATTACATTTATTAATTCCAAGAACTTTATTAATTCACCACATTATTAATTGCATTTATTTTATTCCAAATATAAATTTTTGTAACAAAAATGTTCAGGAATACACACATAATATACTAATTTTGCCATTGTTTGCTCCTAAAACCATTGTTTCATGCAGGAAATTCAAAGCCATGGCCATTGAGGCAGAGGTTAGCAGTGCCTCTTCGGTCCATAGAACGTAGTTTACGTAGGTTTGCGCATGCGCAGTCAGTTCTCATGCTGTCTTGAATGATCAACATTGAGGCAGAGACCGAGCTTGCTTCATGTCACGTGACCCACTCGCTCTCGGGCTTGGCAACCGACGTCACTGCGCAGTGCATTCTGGGACGTAAACAAGAGTGCGCCGCCATTTTGTGAGGCCACATCGGGCGAGATTTAAAACAATCACTTACTACACGAAACAATGTTGAAAAGTCGATTAAAAGAACGAAATGTACTATACAGAGACAAACTTCTACCTGACGCAAGAAAACGGTACATGGAAAAGATGTCATTGATCGGAAATATGGATCCGTATGAGGTGCCTGCAAGAGAATATACTCGAGACCCCGACGATTTACCTCCTCTGACATTTCCAGATATTTTTGTTTATTTAGTCTGTGGTGTGAGTGCTTATTCCGAGGCTCAGTTTCGTAATTATAAATCTATGGAAGCCCACGTTCAGTTCACAAATGGCTGGGTTCAAGTTGGAAGCCTACAAACCGCCGAGTTGTGAAAACACTGTTGTTCGTACAAAGGTGCGTATCATCTTGCTTACCTAGTTGTGATTAGTAAAACCAGAGACAATTTATATGTAAAACTCCTGACTACCTACTATAGTGTTTTGTCCTCTGTAGAGGACATTATATTTTAGCGATTTCTCTGAGACATTACATGTCCTGTACAGAGCACATTCAGGGCTTTTCAGAGATAAGTTACCAAATGATTGTATGTTTCACCATGACAACTGCGTGTCGGTGTGTGCGCGTAGCGCAGTTTGTAGGAGCGAATAAGCTGTTTTTGTACTTTAAAGCTGTACTGCTGACACAATGTTTTCTGACTGTAGCCTATTCAAATCCTGGTGCGCCGTCACCAGACCAATAGTGTGTGTGTGTGTGTGTGTGTGTGTGTGTGTGTGGCTGTCTGTGCGCGTTTGCGCATTTTGAAGGAGTGACTAGACTGGTTGTCGGTTCGCTGACACCGCGCCGCCTCCCTCTCTTACTGTGTCCCGCACAAAACATTTGTTTGTTGTATAAGTCATAAGATAGATGTGTCCATTAATTTGATTATTAGATTTGATTGTGCATTAGCCTCACATATGACTGACTTTGCTGTATGCAGGCAGCGATGTGATGATGCCTGATATTGAACTTGGGTTGCTGAATGAATATATGAACATATATGCCACACATTGATAGGTCACAGCCTACCCATGACAAGATTTCACCGCACGTTACTGATCGCATAGTACTGCCATCATCAGCTGTGCCTATGATGTTTTCGCATCCAACGGAGGTATGTGAACAACGTCTTTGTATGTGTCCTTTCTATTTGTAAAGCTGGCATTACATGAAATGTTATGTGAAGTTAGTAAAACAATTTTTTGGGGGGGTTACTTGCATTTCTATAACTACTACTTTTTTATTTGGGCACCATATATTTGGTAAGAATGGTTTTACATGAGAGAGATATGTAGTCAAACCAATGTGAAACTATGTGTACTACTCATAAGGGTGCAGTCAATGATACTACTACTACTACTACTACTACTAATAATAATAATAATAATACACAGTGTGTATTCATGTTCGTGTAGCTCTACTTACATAAATATGGTTGTGAAAAAAATTCAACGTTGTCTGTTGATATATCGAAATCGTCTTCCATTGCGATTTCTGGTACATCTAAATATGTTTAGATCTTCACAGTGAAAGGTAACACTTCCGAAATCTCTGTGTAAACAATGAGTGACGTACACGCGCGAGAGATCATTTCCGGTGCAGACCGAAGCGCCCGCGCCCTCAGATCACTTGGACGTGGCTGTGTACAAGAAGTAAAAACGATATAAATACTGTTCGTTTTCTCACACAAACCGCTCGTTTCGTGTCTTAGGCCATCAATGTGTATTTACATTTACGAGTCATTAAATCATGTTTAATTTGGACTTCACTGTGCATGCTCTTTGAGGTGGTGACCATAGACCTGCATTATATGACTGACAGACAAGAACGGTTTGACCTAAAAATATCAAAACTGAAACTACTGCGGACTACACCTACATCTTGGATGCCCTTGAGGAAAGCTAAAACATACCAAAATTTAATTTCAAAGTGAACTATCCCTTTAATATTGTTTCCATATTAGATACAGTAATAGTAGTAGCTGAGGTGTTAATGTAGAACTACTCATTAGTCCTTCATTATTTCCTGCATAGTTATTTATTAATGACGAACCATTATTATAAAGTGTTACCCAATATTAAAATATTAAAAGTTACTCAATTTCAGGTCTTCTGTTGGGGATGACAGTTACCAATAAATTATCTCAGTGTTGTCCAAAGTGGATGTTGGGACTGGTTCCACACTTTCTGGATTAGCCTATAAAATAGTCAGAACCAGAAACACACACAAGCAGTTTCACGCTGTTCTCGCAGCCCCTCCTTCCTCACAAGTTTTCACCCATGATCTCTCCTCTCTCTGTCAGAGGCAGCCCCTCCTTTCTGCCTTTCTCTCATATATCACAGTCACCGTTTACTTTTGCTATTGGAGAGAGAAACAAGTGTTATTTTATTCAAATAGCCCTAAATTTGACTCCTGACTAATTTGAATTTGACCTAATTCGGCCATGATAGAGAGAGAAAAACCGGTCACTAATTATTTCTACTTGAGGGCAGAAAAAACAGGTAGTACTTATTGTTAGTGTTTAATTTTCTATTATTTTGTAATTTAAAAGCTTTCTGGTAAGTCTGAGCATTTGTGGTTACCATTGTGCTGAAGAGTAGAGCCTGTGGTTTGGTTGACGATTGGCCAAACACACTATCAAAACTATAATTACTATATTTTAAAAGTAATGGCTGTGCACTCCTCAGCACAGTGATAGGCTCTTGGCTAAATACTTTAGCTTGCAGGTATGCTTGTGCTTTTGTCAACTAGCTTGAAAATATTAAGCATTTATATTTTAAATAATGAAAAAAATATAATAAATATATTACAATATATATTTCTCTATAGTATGTGTGTTTATGCTGCATAAGTAAATATATCAGCAATATATTACACATGCAGTACCATATCTGATCACATATACATCGATATATGAAAAAATTACATGCATTATATATTAGTAAATATATTGTCCCATATTTTTCAATATATGAAGAGTTATTCAATATACTCTAATTTATTAACACAATCTATAACAAATATACTGTTAAACCATATACTGTAATATATTGATCATTCATATATAAGGAAATATATTTTCTTTTCATAAGGGTTTTTACACCTCTCTGCTGGTGTTTTCACACGTGTGAGCACTCCTACGTGGTAAGTAACCCTTATCTCATACCAATGGGCTTCTTACTTTCCTTTTGCTGCCAGCACACAAGAGCACTCCTAATCTACACTACGCAAGAGCATTGAAATCTGGAACTCCTTATCCTCTATTGAGTCTATTCTATTATTAATTTTTCTAGATTTGTTTTGGTGAGGCCCTTTCTCTGATCACGGCCACAGGTTTGACTCAGCAGACCACGCAAACACTGTCAAATAAGCAAAAAATTGCTTGTACCTCATAGGCACCTTTTGTCTGCGTGATCTGCCAAGCCCCACCAGCCACGTCGTCCTGGCTGTCGCTCGCCAATTATGTTGTGGGAAATTGTTTTCTCTTTCTTGCAAATGAAGCTCAGGAGTCAAAGTTCCAGAAATCAAAATAAGACTTTATTGAACAAAGCAAACAAATGCCTGTAGAACATCTTAATCTTCCTTTGACCAAGACACAATTATTATACCTTTTTCTTATCTGTTATTTCTGTTTACCCCCCGGCATGGCACCAAATGGTGCGGTCACCTTTGTGTCATCCCTGTATGCAGGATCTGTCAGTGACAAGGAGCTTTTTAAGCAGTCTGGGATTGTGTCTCTGTTGAAACCTGGAATGGCGATAATGGTCGACAAAGGTTTTCTTGTTGATGACTGTGTGCCATGCAAAGTCTTTTTACTTCTTTGCCATGCAAAGTTACATTTACATTTAAATGTAAATGTCAATGCAAAGTCTACAGACCTGTTTACCTGTCGAAGAGGAAACAGATGTCAGCTGATAAGGTGAGGAAGACAGAGTCCACGTCGAGCATCTCATCCAAAGGGTGAAGCAACACAAGCTGTTCTACACAGTCATCCCTCTTTCCATCACAGAGAGCATCAACCAGCTGTACACAGTTGCTTGCCTCCTTGTAAATTACCAGAATGGCCCCTTAGTAAAAGCATGGACAAAGGATTAAAGACAAGATAACATTGGTTTGGGATTGAGGAATTTGGATTTATTTTTGTTCAAATATAAATAATATAAATGTGTAAATATTTGTTATACAGTGTTGCCTGTTCTACAGGAATGTAAACATATAAATAACTGTGAACATTTGCACTGCATTGCACTGCAGGACTATAAACATGTAAAGACAAATAAATGAGATAATAAAAAAAATAAATAAATAAATAAATAAATGAGTCTGTAGTAGCCTACTTGTTTTAGCCATTAAATAAGCACATTTGGTTTCAAGTTTTCATTTTTTCATTTTTTTGTAAATTTGGAGTGCTGTCAGTACAGAGAACAACGACAAAAATCGGTGTTGCCTACACCGTGTTATCCTCTTTTTAAAATTTGCACCCTGTTGACTTCAATGGGACTTCCTGTTTTCGGTCGAAGTCCACAGTAATCGATTGTCGAGTTCATGCGCATAGGTTTAGTTATCTATGATCACGTGCTCGAACTCGACAATCGACTACTGTGGACTTCGACCGAAAACAGGAAGTCCCATTGAAGTCAACAGGGTGCAAAACACCGAAAACAGGAAATAAATACAGGTATGTGCGCTGGCTGAATTAACATCATTTTTATTCACATCTTTCACATCTACTGCAGTCAGATTCACCCGCGTTCACTCTGAAGGAATCACTCACATGACCTGTGCACTTGTAATGACACATCAAGGATGTTAAGAGGCTAAAAGCAGGTTTAAAACTTGCCCCATTGAAGTCAACAGGGTGCAAATTTTAAAAAGAGGATAACACGGTGTAGGCAACACCGATTTTTGTCGTGGTTCTCTGTACTGACAGCACTCCAAATTTACAAAAAAATGAGCTCAATGTTAAAATTGACCGGAGTTCTCCTTTAACAAACTTTGAAACCAAATGTGCTTATTTAATGGCTAAAACAAGTAGGCTACTACAGACTCTCTTTTTGTACAAATTGCAGCACATTCATTTAATTCTGAATTTTGCACATGTAAGTTGAAAGGCATTTGTTTGTGCATAGTAAAACATATCTGTAACATTTATCAAGTTCATAATTGTGTGTGCATTTATTAATTATCTTAATGAATAATGCGACAAGGAAGAAGCATGTAAACTGCGTTGACTGTTTATTCAGAAATAATTGAATGGATCGGAAAAGTAACAAAAGAGGACATTGAGGGCTGAGGCTGACTACTATCATAATTTCTGTCATGGCAAGACTGCTTCATGTGTTTGTTCATCATCAAAGTCCCGTCATAGGCGAGCAGCGTGCCGCATTTAATGCACGAGACAAAGCCAACACATATGTTGTCACCCACGACTAGTTTAAAATGTTTCCATACCTCCGATTTTCCTCCAAACTTGCTCCAAGTTAATTCTCCTGTTTTAAATTTTTTTTTGCTTCTTCAAGCTCCATGTTGCACTTAAGCTACAGAATAGAACAGCACGCACAGCAGGTGCGATGCGTCACGCGTGCGAGACTGCGAGTGGCTGCGGTGACTGCGAGTCGTATTTTTGTATTTTGCCGGCAGCAGAGATCACGTGGTTGGCTGGCTGCTGTCAGGGACTACTGAGAGGGGCCCCCTTGAGGGGGATCCCGATAACAGTGTCATTGCACTTTACTGCATTGACTATCAAAGGGGCGCTCACACAGTTTGTCATTGCATTTTATTCTTAACCAGTCGTTGTCTTGGGGCC